>NC_056728.1:1972759802-1972841518 GCF_019279795.1 Protopterus annectens
ACCACTGACATGAGTGGATCAAAAGGCGGAGAAACCCAGGAGGTGGAAGGTCGGGAACCGAACGCATCCAGGAATACAGACTCATCCTCGGTAGGGTTTAGGGAATTCCAGTTCCCCCTTTGCTTAAGCATTTTTAGGATGTCCGAGAAGGAAACATCTTCAGAGGGGGACCTCAGGGACCCTTCCAAATCATCTAAGTCTGTATCAGAAGTGACAGACTCAGGGGAGTCAATGTGCTTCCTCTGAATGATCACGGTAGGCCTCGGAAGAAGAGGAAACACACAATGGGGTGCCCTGGAGCACCGGTTCCCCATGCTTGGGGTCTGGAGGAGGAGCAGAGGTTGATGCAGGCACTAATGGGGACAGAGCCGGTGGAGTTGATAGTGGAGCTGACTCAGAGGCCAGCACACTCCTCATGACATTGAAGGCATCCCTGCCACGATGCAGAGAAGGCTCCAGTTCCGAGGAAATCAGAATCCTTATCCATACCGAGGGAGACGGCTTCGAGGCCGATGTAGGAACCGAGCTCACCTGTGCCGAGGCTCCAAGAGGGAGAATGGGGTCGGACAAGGGTCCGATGCCACTCGCCCCCTCAGAGCCAACAAGGGAACCACGGCACCCAGATCCCTCGATGGACGGCACAATCGAGGGAATCAGAGCCGACGATAGCACCGAAGGAGAAATAGTTATCGGAGCCGACAGATCCACTACTCGAACCCCAATGAACTTCAGCTCTGAGCTCAAGGGAGTCGGAGGAGGAACATCGATAGAAATGGACGGAGCCAACGCCTGTTGAGGAGGGCTGGATAACATCTTGGTGAGTGCCTGTGACTTCAGCAACCTACTGACCACTCTCTCCACATCGTGATACGAAAGCCTAGAGGATTAAGAGGAGTGGGAAGATCTGTGACTGCACTCACTCTGAAGCAGGGGAGACTGATGATCCGAGTGTATCGATTCCAGAGACAGTGATCTCAGCCTCTTGTGGCTCCATGATGGCTCCAAAGATTCTAATGGAGCCGATGGGGAGATTGTCTCATCAGTTCCGGCCGGAACCGAAGTAGCAGGTAAAGTATGAGCCAATGAGGGCTCCAAGCTTGGAGCCGACGATTTGGTAGGTTTTGGGGATTTCACAGGCTGAGTCTTGGCCGGTGAATCCTGGGGCTTTAAAAGACCCCTAAGAATAAGTTTATTCTTACGCTCCTGCAGAACTCTTGGACTAAATGCATGGCAGATAGAACAAGAGTCCTGCAGGTGCACAGTGCCTAAGCAATAGACGCAAGAAGTGTGCCCATCTGTCAGAGACATTTTCTGACAGCATGAGTCACACTTCTTGAATCCAGACACCTTGGATTCTTTAGACATCCTGTATCCAAAAAGGAAATTACCACAACAGTTAAACCAAAATAAACACCAAAATATAGATTTTGATACATAGTATCTACAGACTAAATCTAAAGATTATTTTTTTTAAACTAGGAAGCCTCTAACTCAAATGGCTATCTAAAAGGAAGATAGAAGAAAGCCTCTAATCTAAACACTACCAGACAAGAAAGGGATAGGAGGGGGAGGGGGAGAATTCTCTAACTTAAACGAGTTCTAAGGGAAGGACTACAATTACACCTAAACTAATACAACAAGTTATAGGTCTAAAATAAAGACTAACTCCTAGAAAAAAATACAATTTTTCAGTAGAAAAAGTTTTATAAGTAACTTAATACAAGCCTGAGCCAGTAAGATGACACCTCGCAGCTGAAGTGGCAAATGAGATCTGGGTAGCTAGCGCTAGGCATCATGGGATAAGGGGTAGCCTCGAGCCAGTAAACAGCTCTCGAGCTATAGAAGATGGCTGACTCAGAGCCGAGGATTTGCTCCGATCCCAACCAGCAAGAACGAAGGTGAGATAGACAACTTAACATTCTGTCTGACATGCAATCTTAGGGAATGAATTCTGCTCTGAGGTAAGAATGCGAACTGTCTGTGCCCAGGTGAGCTCCTATAAACTCCAAGACTTGAACTGGTTGAAGGTGGGATTTGGAAACATTTACTGTTATCCCTAGGAATGGGCACAAATGGAGTAAGAAATCCCTGGCCTTCTCTAGGAGATGCTTGGTTGGTGCAGAAAGGAGACAGTTGTCTAAGTGAGGAAATACTCTGAATCCATGTAGCCTGAGATGAGGTGCCACCACTGCCATGAATTTGGTGAACACCCTGGGGGCTGTGGTGAGACCAAAGGGCAGGGACCTAAACGGACAATGACCATCTCCCAGCCAAACGAACAGATATCTTCGAGAATGCCTGTTTATTTTGATGTGATGGTACGCATCTTGAAGCTCTATAGAGTACATCCAGTTGTCCTTCTGCAGAAGCGGCAGAATGGACTGAACCGTGACCAACTGGAAAAAGAAGTTATGTACTTACCATAACATTCCATGTGTGTTGCCCGTCTCTGCCTTTATTCTTACATATAGGTCGGATCCCATCAGTCGGATCTGTCTCGGCCTTATGCAGAAGCTCATGGCCTTTAACTAAGCTCTTGGGCATTCTATCCTTCCCAGAATGCACTTCCCCATTATCTCAGATCTCGCGTGCCCAATAAGGAGGCCAGTAGTTATATAAAGAAGACAGAAAGTAATACAATTCAATGTACTTAAAGAAACATTTCAAATAACAAGGAGTCCTAGAAAGGCCTCATTTTATATCACCCATTCTTCCAGGAGTCTAGGAAGGGGGTAGGTGGGAGGGTTGTGAGAATAAAGATGGAGATGGACAAAGCACATGAAATGTTATTAAGTACATAATTTCTTTATGCATTGTTGTCAATCTTGTCTTTATTCTCACATATGGGACAGCGTCCCTAGCAATCCAAATCTTGGGTGGCTCAAGGAAGATTATTCCTCAGAACCATTGATCCAAAGGAAGCACTACCCTTGGAGGCCAAATCTACTTTCTAATGAGTAATAAAAGTATGGGGGTTTGACCATGTGGCTGCTGTGCAAATATTGTCTAGAGATTCTCTGGTCAGAAAAGCTGAAGAAGTAGCCACAGCTCTGGTAGAATGTGCTTTGACTGGTTTAAGCCACTGTTTATTTTGGGTTTTATAAATGAAAGTGATACAATCAGAAAGCCATTTTGACAAGGTAACTTTTGAAACTGGCAAGTCTTTTCTTGTTTAAGAAAAGGAAACAAACTGATCTGTTTTAAAAATGCAATTGTCTGTACACATCTAATAAGTGTAGCAAATATTATCCTTTGTTTTGGAAATTCAGGAAGAGAATTTGCAGTTCAATAGACTGACTGAGATTAGTCTCAGAGATTACTTTGGGCAGGAAGGAAGGGTTAGTTTGTAATGAAACTGTTTTTGTGAAAAATTAAATAGGGTGGCTTTATATATAATGCTTGCAATTCAGATACCCCTCTTGCTGAAGTAATAGCCACTAGAAAAATTGTTTTCAAAGCCATTGATTTCAAATCACAATTTGCTGAAGGCTGAAATGGAGAATAAGTCATACAAGACAATACAAAATTCAAGTCCTAAGAGGCTGAAGGGCTTTTGTAAGGTGGTATCGGCAACAAAACTCCTTTCAAAAAGGTTTTACAAAGCTTATGGGACATGACGGGGGAACCATTCTCTCCTACATGATAATTAGAAATTGCAGCTACCTGAACTCATAAGGTAGCTGCAGCAGCTCCCATGCTAAAAAGTTTCACTAGAAAATCCAGACTAAAATGCAGTGGTGCAGTAAAAGGATCTACTTTCTTTTCCATGGTCCACACGACAAACCTTTTCCACTTGCTTTTGTAAAGTTTTTCTGTGGATGATTCATGTGAAGAAAGCAACATTCAATTCAATTCTAACATTCAATATTTCCTTCAAATTGGAATATCTACTATAAGAAAAGGTAACTTTAGACGGAAATCATTTTCCCACCTTGTCATCTCCAGTGATAATGGGCCACAACTTCGACACTGACTCTCTCAATATGCAAGAAAATTGTGAATACTTGGTGACAAAATATATACTATCAATTGACCTTTCATCCTCTGATCTAACCATCTGTGCACCTGAGCCTTCATTCGCATATCTTCGACCCCTCCTGATGGTTTCCCTTAAACCCAATTCCTGTTCTACCTTAACTCTGGCCATTCTAATTTTTTCACTAGAATAACCCCTATCTTTAAGTTTTCTCTCAATATTATTAAACTCATTATTGATCCTTCCCATTTCAGAAGTATTGGCTCCAATATGCTTAAATTCTCCAAATGGTAAGGAGTCAATGAGATGGTCACTATGCATGCTCAGGTACACAGATGGTTAGATCAGAGGAAGAAAGGTCAATTGATAGTATATATTTTGTCACCAAGTATTCGCAATTTTCTTGCATTATCACTGGAGATGACAAGGTGGGAAAATTATTTCCGTCTAAAGTTACCTTTTCTTGTAGTAGATATTCCAATTTGAAGGAAATATTGAATGTTAGAAATGTATACAAAGAGAATATTAGAAAGGGGACCTTTAGGTGTGGAAATTGCAAGGTTTGTCTCAGGGTTAAAAGCTTGGATGGCACAAGAATTAATAATGTAGTATACAGGGCTCTAGAATATTTTGATTGTAATTCCACTGGGGTAGTGTATATCATAGGGTGTGGCTGTGTAAAACAGAGGTGGTATATAGGTCAAACTAGCAGAAGGGTTAAACTGAGAATTCTTGAACATTTGGGAGATATAAAGCATAAAAGAATGGAAAGTCCGGTGGCCAAACATTTTTGTGAGCAACACAAGGGGGTTCCTGAGGGATTTATTTTCTGTGTTTTGGGGAAACCTATGAATTTTGGTGATGAGGCAGTTTTTCATGATAAGTTATTGGAAATGGAATCCAGGTTCATTCTCAATTTCAAAACTCTTTTTCCAAATGGCATGAACATGGAAATTTAAAATCATACATTTTTTAGAGTGGAATTTATGCATAAAAGTTTTGTGTTTTTTCACAATGTTTATTTATAATAGGCATATAATTGTGAGCATTATATTTTTTTTAAAAAATTCATATGAGATGGAGTGCATACAATGTATTTAATGTTGTTATATAAATGGATTATTTGACTCATGGAATTATATAAATGTTAGTTAAAGTTTGTAAATCTATGATACACCACACTCATATGAAATGGAGTATGAAATTACAATAGTGAAGTCAGAAATCATAATAATGAAGTTAGAAACTTCAGAATGAACACCTATTATTGATGCTAGTTGGTCAATTGTTTAATAGGGTTATTGAATCACTTAATTGGATGTGTTATAAAATGGGTGTTGTTTGATTTTAAAAATGTATTCCAGGAGAAGGCGAAGGCCGAGGTACCAGAATTAAAAAACTTGTCAAACATTGTTTGCTGTTCATGTTGTGTTCTAGTATTCAAGGATCTAAAAGCCTTCAGGTATACGGACTCCTTCATTGAAGGGGTGTTGGACTCACAGTCTCCTCTCTGTTTTAACAATTCTAGAATGTCTCCAAAAGAGACACCCTCAGGAGGAGACCGTGGGGACCCCTCAGCTTCATCGAGGTCAGTATCTGTGGTGATTGACTCCTCCGGAGAGTCCAAATACTTCTCTTCCAGGTTCTCTTCCAAGGGATTTCTTCAGTGGGGTAATCTGGAGAAGTTTCGGAAGAGATGGGGGTCTCCCTAGACAAAAAAGAAGGTTTGAAGGGCTCTGCAAAAATCACAAAGTCACATCCAGCCCTGCCTCCTAATACAGATACTTGCCCCTGTGGCTCTACTCGCTCCATCTGCTGCATATAAAATCAGTCTCATGGAGGAGTTAACTGCTGAATTTAGGGTGGTGAGCTGAGTGGTTACTTTGTCTGTGGCCTCATCAGCCACTGCTCCTTGTAGGGTATCTGATAACTCTTTCAGCAAATCCCTTTGCAGCCTAGTAAAATGTGTCAAATAATTTAGTGAGTGCAAAATAAAGCCCGCTGAAGAAAAGACGCACTTCCCATATCTATCCATCATCCTAGAGTCATTATTAGGAGGATGAATAATGGAACTGGTCTGAGAAAGTTCCTTTTTAGTCACTGCCGCCATGACCATTGCATCTACTGCAACTCCCTTAGTAAGTAACTTTTTATCAGGAGGTGAAGTGATATACTTATTTGTTTTCCTCGGGGTTGATTCAGTGGAGTCCAGGGTCTCCCATGCCTTCCAAGAGATAAACTCAATAAGCTTATCGGAAGGTGGGGTCACCCAAGAGGTAGAAGGGAAGGATCCAAAAGCCTTCAGGTATACGGACCCCTTCGTTGAAGGGGTGTTGGACTCACAGTCTCCTCTCTGTTTTAACAATTCCAGAATGTCTCCAAAAGAGACACGCTCAGGAGGAGACTGTGGGGACCCCTCAGCTTCATCGAGGTCAGTATCTGTGGTGATTGACTCCTCCGGAGAGTCCAAAGGCTTCTCTTGCAGGTTCTCTTCCAAGGGATTTCTTCAGTGTGGTAATCTGGAGAAGTTTCGTAAGAGATCGGGGTCTCCTTAGACAAAAAAAGAAGGTTTGAAGGGCTCTGCAAAAATCACAAAGTCTCATCCAGCCCTGCCTCCTAATACATATACTTGCCCCTGTGGTTCTGCTCGCTCTATCTGCTGCATATAAAATCAGCCTCATGGAGGAGTTAACTGCTGAATTTAGGGTGGTGAGCTCAGTGGTTACTTTGTGGCCTCATCAGCCACTGCTTCCTGTAGGGTATCTGATAACTCTTTCATCAAATCCCTTTGTAGCTTAGTAAAATGTGTCAAACAATTTAGTGAGTGCAAAATAAAGCCCGTTGAAGAAAAGATGCACTTCCCATATCTATCCATCATCCTAGAGTCATTATTAGGAGGATGAATAAAACTGGTCCGAGAAAGTTCCTTTTTATTCACTGCCGCCATGACCATTGCATCTATCGCAACTCCCTTAGTAAGTAACTTTTTATCAGGAGGTGAAGTGATATACTTATTTGTTTCCCATGGGGTTGATTCAGTGGAGTCCGGGTTCTTTCATGGCTTCCAAGAGATAAACTCAATAAGCTCATCGGAAGGCAGGGTCACCCAAGAGGTAGAAGGGCAGGATCCGAAAGCCTTCAGGTATACTGACTCCTTTGTTGAAGGGGTGTTAGACTCACAGTCTCCTCTCTGTTTTACCAGTTCTAGAATGTCTCCAAAAGAGACATCCTCAGGAGGAGACCATGGGAACCCCTCAGCCTCATCGAGGTCAGTATCTGTGGTGATTGACTCCTCTGGAGAGTCCAAATGCTTCTCTTGCAGGTTCTCTTCTGAGGGACTTCTTCAGTGGGGTAATCTGGAGAAGTTTTGGAAGAGATGGGGGTCTCCCTAGGGACATCCTGAGGCTTGGGCTTCCGCTGTCTCTGTGGAAGGAGTGACTGAGTGGCAGAAGGCACCAGTAGGGGATGAGAAGGAAGAGCCTGAGAAGACTGGACCTTTGACTGACAGGCAGTCCACGCTCTCCTCATGGCTTTGAATGCCCCCTGCCCCTGATTCGGGGAGCCCTCTGGAGCTGAAGAAAACCTGTCAAAGCCAAGGGTCCTCCATGACTTGAGGAAGGAAGATCTGAGGCCAAGGTAGGAGCTGAGCTCAACCATGCCAAACCTCTGAGAGGCAAGGTCTGATTTGAAGAAAAGGAAGTTGAATCCCTGCCCTCAGGTCTGGGCAGAGAGGTACAGCTCCCAGATTCGTCCTGCTCCGACACAACAGAGGAACTCAGAGATGAAGTTGGAGCAGAAGAAAGAGCTGGTCTCTGATCTGACAAAGTCACAACCTGGATGTCCGGATCTCTGTGCTCCGAACTCGAGAGATGGGTCAGAGAAGGAAGAGAAAAAGCAGAAGAGGGGAGTGACTTCTCTTGATCCGAAGTGCCTGGGCTCTGATCCAACAGTAATTTGGCTAAAGCTAATGTCTTCAGCAGCCTTCTAACCACCCTATCCATATCTTCATCAGACAGACTCCTGACTGAATGTTTGGAAAGGGTCTGTGATCTCTGTAAAATTGGAGAAGGGAGCCGAGAGTATACTCTTTCCAATGATGGGGACCAGCTCCATATAGTTACAGATATCGGAGCAGAAGGAATTGGAGTCAATGACTTAAATTGCTCAGAAGTTCCCTCAGATCCATGAACTGACTGCTCCAAAAAACTGTTGGACAGACAACGTTGCCAGTTTTTGTGCCAGCTCCGAAGATTCTGTCGGCACCGGTGGTCTTTTCTTTGGTTTGTCAGATTTCAGAGTGGAAGAAGAAGAAGAAGAAGAAGTGGACCCAGGTTTGGGGGACTCCTTGCCACCTGAAATAGCTTCAGCAAAAGGGATTGGGATCATACCCTTAAGCATAAGCTTGTTACACCTTTCTAGGACAGTTCTCTGGTTAAAGGCATGACATATACTATAGGACTCCTGCAAGTGTAATGGCCTCAAACAATAGACACTCAAAGTATGACAATCACTCAAGGGCATTTTCTTGCCACACTGAGTGCACTTCTTAAAACCTAGTGGTTTGTCTTCCCTTATCCTTTTGAGACATCCTCAACAAACAGCCTATAACAAACTATACCTAAGCTATACCTAAAAAAAAAAGTATATATATATATATATATATATATATATATATATATATATATATATATATATATATATAAATATTATTTGGTTAATAACAAATTAAAGGGAAAAGGAAAGGCAGTAAAAAATATATCAAAAGCAGTTTTGAATAGGAAGGGTATAAATCCTATAAACGGTAAACACTGCGAGCTACTAGACTGTAAGACTATGTAGAAAAATAAATAGAAGTTATGTACTTACCATAACATTCCATGTGAGTTGTTTATCTCGCCTTTATTCTCACTGATGGGTTCGGAGCCGATCCTTGGTTCCGACACGGCTGATAGCAAAGCTCAAGGTTTGCCAGTAGCTCGAGACCAACCCCTTATCCCTCAATGCACTGCTGGAATTACTTCAGATCTTGTTTGCTGCGAATAATAGTCTATATATATATATATATATATATATATATATATATATATATATATATATATATATATATATATATATATATATATATATATATATATATATACATATATATATACAACCCATACATACTCTCTTATATACATCTACGAAGAACAGTTCCCAAAGGGAAAGAAGAAATATTGAATAACCAGGATGGCACTAGCTTCTAAGTCAACAGTCAGCCAGGAGGGGGAAGGAGGGTGGGAGGGACGTGAGAATAAAGGCAAGATAAACAACTCACATGGAACATTATGGTAAGTACATAACTTCTTTATGTGAAGTTGTTAAATCTCGCCGTTTATTCTCACTGATGGGTAGCATCCCTAGCACCCTCAACCCTGGGTGGCTCATGGGAGTATGTTCTTCACTATGGTAGAACCAAAGGAAGACCTGTCCCTTGAAGCCTTATCTACTTTGTAATGTGTGATAAAGGTATGAGGCTTAGACCAAGTGACTGCAATGCAAATATCATCAAGGGGCAATTTAGCTTGAAATGCAGAAGAGTTAGAGACAGCTCTGGTAGAATGAGCTTTTGGTTTGTGCGTTAAAGGCATGTTCGCATTTTCATACACAAAGGATATACAATCGGATAACCATTTAGATAAGGTTGTTTTAGCCACTGGATTGCCTTTTCTTGCTTCTGAAAAGGATACAAAAAGTTGATCTGATTTCCTAATATCCTTGGTTCTGTCAAAATAAAATCTGAGCTGTCTGTGAACATCAAGTTTGTGCAGCGTATATTCCAATTTGTTAGAGTGGTTGGGGAAGAACACTGGTAGTTCAATAACCTGATTGATATTTGACTCAGAACAGACTTTAGGTAAAAATTAGGGGGTTGTTCTGAGAGATACTCTATCAGCATGGAAGATAATGTAGAGTGGTCTGATGGATAATGCTTGAAGTTCTGACACTCTGCGGGCAGACGTAATGGCCACAAGAAAAATTGTTTTCCAAGATAGGAATTTTAAAGCACAAGAAAAAGCTGGTTCAAAGTGAGGAAGAATAAATTCAGACAGCATAAGGTTTAAATTCCAGGGAGAAAAGGGAATTTTGATCGGAGGTCTCATATGAAGAATGACTTTAAGGAAGGTTTTGGATAATTTATGGCTCATAATATTTGAGCCATCAAGACCAAGATGTAATGGCCACAAGAAAAATTGTTTTTGAGATAGCAGCTAACTGAACTCGAACTGTAGCAGCTGCTGCCCCTTCCTTAAACATTTTTGTCAAAAATTCTAAAATGGAAGATATCGGAGCTCGAAAAGGGTCAATGTTCTGCGCGTTGGCCCAATTGAGAACCTTTTCCATTTACTGCCATATAGTTTCCTGGTAGATGGCTTGTGAGAAGACAAGAGAATATGTCTTGCATCTTCTGAAATTGAATGAAGCCTGGCAATTAGGGGAAGTGGATTAGCCAAGCAGTCAGTTTCAGGGACTGTAGAGAAGGATGAAGGTCCCCTGACGGGTGCATAAGAAGGTCCGGAAATGGGTCCAGGATCCATGGATCTTCCAGCAGATGATGGTGGAGAAACGGAAACCAAATCTGTCAAGGCCAGTAGGGGGCTATGAGTATAACCTTCCTTCCCAGCGATTTTGCTTTCTGTAAAAATCTGGGTATTAATGGGTGGTTGGAAATGCATAAAGGAGTCCCGGGGGCCAATTGTGTATCAGTGCATCTCTCGGGGGATGACCTGGAGGTGGTATCAGGGCAAAGTAGCTTCTGCATTTTGAATTGAAGTGGCTGGCAAAAAGGTCGCAGCAAGGCTGACCCCATTTGCAGAAAATCAACTCCACAACCTGTTGTTTAAGAGACCACTCGTGAGGGAGTAATATTTCCCTGCTTAGCTTGTCTGTTATGAAATTGGATTTCCCCGGGATGTGCGTTGCTAACAGAAAACTCTGAGATGACACAGCCCATTGCCAAACCCTGAGGGCTTCTCAACAAAGGGGGTAAGAATTGGTTCCACCTTGCCTGTTCAAGTACCAAACTACTGACATGTTGTCGGTCTGAATTGCAATAGTCCCTAGAGGGAGAGAGTCCTGAAAGTACTGCAACGCTAGAAGTACTGCTCTCAGCTCTAAAAATTGATGTGCAGATGTGATTCTTGATCTGTCCATGTGCCTCGAGCAGTCTTTCCCTGAAAATGCCCCCACCCCCACCCTATCAGGGAAGCGTCCGTGGTCACAGTGGTTACTGGGGATGGGAGAACAACGGGTCTTCGTATTGTAACATGAAGAGACATCAACCACCATCGAAGGTCTCTCCTGCAAGAATCCATGATAATAATCATGTGGTGCATTGGTAGTTTCTGGTAAGACCACTGAGCGAAGAGGAGCCATTGAAGGATTCGCATATGCATCCTTGTGAGTGGTATAGCCAGAACTGCTGCCGCCATCAAACCTAGTACTTTCAATACCTCTGCTGCTGTAGCTTTGTTTTTTGATGCCAGTGAGCTGACGTTTTGGCAGAGAAGAGAGATTCTTTCAAAAGGGAGACATAGAGTGGTGGGTGAGGTATCTAACTCTGTTCCTATAAAAACGGTATGCTGAGATGGAGATAAGGCAGACTTTTTGAAGTTGATCGTAATGCCTAATTGATGGCAGAGTGTCAGAGTGTATTGTGTTGCCTGAGTTAATTGATGCCTGGTGGTAGCGGTGAGGAGCCAATCATCTAAGTATGGAAACACCTGGAATCCTAGATGCCTCAGGTGAGCCGTGACCACTGCCATACATTTGGTGAACACTCTGGGGGCTGAAGTGAGACCAAAGGGCAGGGCTCAAAACTGGTAATGATTGGCTCCCAGCCGGAAGCGCAGATGATCTCTGGAGCATCTGTCCATCTTTGTGTGATAGTACACATCCTTGAGATCTATGGAGCACATCCAATCACCTTTCCCTAAAAAGGGAAGAATGGACTGAAGGGTGACCATTTGGAACTTCTCTTTCTTTACGAAGTTGTTAAGTCTGTTGAAGTCCAAGATAGGTCTCTAGTCCACTGTTTTCTTTGGTACCAAAAAGAATCTTGAGTAAGTTCCGAATCCGACTTGGTCTGCTGGGACTGGTTGGATGACTCTTTTTTTCTAGCAATCTGTGGACCTCTATGATTGCTTGTTCCCTTAGATTGGGGGGAACATCTGGAATTTTTTTGATAGGAATGGGTGGGGTAAAGAACGGTATGAATTATCCTCTGGAAATGATGCTTTGTACCCAAGTATCCGATGTTATGTTTAGCCAGGCTTCTGGGTACAAAGACAAGAGACCCCCAACTGCCTCCAGAGCCAAACAGTCAAGCCCCCTTTCAGGGGCGCTGGTAAGACTGACCGGAGAACTGACCCCTGTCACCTTGTTGCTGTGGACCCCCTCTGCCATGGGGGCAGCGTCTTCCGTTATAACACCCCCTCCTCTGCCTCTAGAGGGGGTTTCACCACGTGTGTCCTGAAAGGCTGCCTGAGTTTTTCGGAACCACATTCCCCCCCAGGGCCCTTGGGGTAGGGCTGAGTAGGAGTGGAAAAACAGACCCCAACGGCAGATAAAGTCTTGCCTTCCTGCTCACACCTGGTTAAAGTTTCCTTTACTTTTGGCCCAAACAGTGATGAGCCATCGAATGGGGTATTAATAAAGGAAGACTTGAAGGGTTCCGCAAAGGAACAGAGACGCATTCAGGCTTGTCTGCGAAGAGAAATGCCCGAACTAGCGGCTCTACTTGAACCATCAGCTGCATAGGATATGAGACATGGACGAGTTCACTACTGAGTTTAGGGTAGTGAGCTGGGCATTGACTTTGTCGGCCACTCCTGTAGCTACTGTACCCTGGAGAGTATCTCTGTAGTCTTGTAAAATGGGTCAAGTAGTTCAGTGATCGCAGAGAAAAAGTCTCTAAACTAAACATGTGCTTCCCATATCTATCCATAACCCTAGAATCTCTGTTAGGGGGATGGATAGAAGAGGATGTCTCAAATACTTCCTTTTTGGTGGCTGCAGCCACCACCATGGCATCCACAGGCACTCCTTTTGTCAAAAATGGCTTAACTACTGGGGCAGATATGAATTTGTTGAGTCTACGAGAGACAGGTTCCATGGCCTCCGGTGAATCCCACACCTTACGAGAGATCAGTTCCATGAGCTCGTCGTAAGGCGAATACACCCAAGATGTGGAAGGTTGAGACCCAGAAACCTTCAAGAGCACAGACTCATCCTCAGTAGAGGTCTTGGACCCAATCACCCCTCTGACTAAGGATCTCTAGTATCTCTGCAAAGGAGATATCCTCAGAGGGGGATCGAGGGGACCCTTCTGACTCATCCAAGTCCGTGTCAGATGTCAAAGACTCCTGTGGGGAGTCTAAGTGCCTCCTCTTGCACAGTCTCTTCCTGGGCATCTCCTCAGTGGGAGGATCTGGGGAGGTCTCAGAACAGCAGGGCACACCCTGTAGGGGTACTTGAGGCTCGGGGTCTCTACGCTTAGAGGGGTCGGTAGATGCAGAAGTAGACACAGGAGCTTGAGGGGAGAGGGAAATCTGAACTGATGCTGACATTGTCTTTGGAGACAAAACTCTCCTCATAGCATCGAAGGCACCACGGCTCCAACGAGAAGGAATGGACGGACCCGAGAGCACCGTTCGATCATCCCGCACTGAAACCCTGGGCTCCGAGCCTGAGGTAGGAGCCGAGCTCATCCAAGCCGAAGCCCCGAGAGGAAGAGTCGGCACCGACAAGTCGGTGTGACTATCCTCCCCAGACCCGACGACAGAGCGTCGGCACCGAGGACATCCGAGTAGATGGAGCCGATAACCCCAGTGCGGGTATCGGCTCCAAGGGTTCGACCACCATCGGTTCAACTTCCTTCGGCTCCGAGAGTCCAGTACGGCTCGGAGCAGGAGTAGACAAGTCCAGTTCCATGATCTTCCACACCAATGAGCTGGTCGGGGCTGACAACAATTTGGCAAGTCCTGGTGCCTGTAAAAGCTTCTGCACTAGCCAATCCATGTCCAAATCTGAAAGGCTGACTGAGGACTTAGCAGAGTGCACCAGAGGTGCTGACTGGAGCAGAGGTAAAGAAGGAACTTCAGAGACTGGCTCCAATACTGACAGCTTGATCCGAATCAAAGGTACACTCGGTTCCAATGACTGTGGAACTGATGACCCTCCTTCTTAAACTTTAGCCTTTTTGGAGACCTTATCTGATGAATTGGATTTTGGGGATTTGGAGGACGTACTAGCACCTTCATGGCTACTCAAAACGTCCGAAAAAGATTGCTGTAGCAATCCCCTGTCTATAAATTTCCTTCTTCTCTCCAAGAGGACTCTTGAAGAGAAGGAGTGACAAATGCTACATGTGTCTTGGAGGTGCTTGGCCCCCAGGCAGTAGACACATTGAATGTGTCCGTCAGTGATGGACATTTTCTGCCCACAATCTGGGCATTTTTTTAATCCCAATTTGGGATGGGATCTGACATACTGAAGAGAAAAACAGTAAATTAGATTCACAAACAACTAAGCCCAAACCGGCACTATCCACAAGTATTTTATAGATAGATAGATATATATATATATATATATATATATATATATATATATATATATATATATATATGTTAATAAAACCAAAAGGAGCAACTAGGCTGATGCAGAGTCACAAATGTAGATGAAAAGGCAAAATCCTCAGGTTAAAATCCAACTTTAAATGAAGAGTCACAAGTGTAAATGAAAAGGCAAAATCCTCAGGTTAAAATCCAACTTTAATTCCACTGCAGGTCAGATAAGCGCTTTCACTCATTCATTTGAGCTTCATCAGATGATCTGATGAAGCTCAAATGAATGAGTGAACCTGCAGTGGAATTTGCCTTTTCATTTACACTTGTGACTCTTCATTAAAGTTGATTTTAACCTGAGGATTTTGCCTTTCATCTACATTGTGACTCATCAGCCTAGTTGCTTTATTAACATTATTCAAGTTTATCTGGAGCACTGGGCGTTTATCCTGTTTGTCAGCGAGTGGTTTGTTCCTGATATATATATATATATATATATATATATATATATATATATATATATATACATATATATATATATATACACATATGGTTCTACCTGACATAACCGACACTGCAAAACACCGACAACGCAAACATCGACACCACATAATCGACAAACCATAAACACGAAACCTCACATGCCCGACAATCAAATAACCGATGGTCCACAAACATGAAACCTCATACGCTGCACACACCAGAATAACAACAATCAACTAACAAAACACATCCCCTGTCCAAAAACCACACACACAACACAAGCACACCAAAATCCTCACAAACCAACACTAAACCTCACATACACAACTATCTACAGCCCTAACCCAAACCCTTACCCTAAGGTCCGTCACTATCGCACACTCATCTAACCCACGCCCTAACCCTAACTCACTTAACCCGCCCCTAACCCAAAAAATACTACTACTGCACACTTACCTAACACGGGCCCTAATCCTAACTGAGTTAACCCGCTAACCCAAAAATACTACTACGACACTTACCTAACACGGGCTAACCCTAACTCACTTAACCCGCCCCTAACCCAAACACTATCACTACCGCACACTTACCTAACCCGCGCACTGACCCTAAATCACTTAACCCACCCCTATCCCCACAGACCGTCAATATCCACACTTACCTTACTCGCACCCTAACGTCCGTCACCACTGCATACTTACACAGCCTTTTTCCAAATCGGTATCCTCGGCGTCGGTGTTTTGATCCGTAGCGTCGGTCTTCTGGATTGTCGATCTTCTGGATCTCGCAAATTCGTTGTCGGTGAAATCAGCTGTCGGCTATCTCAGGTAGAACCATATATATATATATATATATATATATATATATATATATATATATATATATATAATACAAATATGGGGCTAAGAGGCCCACAGAAAAAGCCTAACTATTAAAGGGATTAATAGTAGGAAAAGGGGGCTAAAGGCCCACACAAACTAAGAAGCCAACAAGGCCCTAATTCTTAAGCTATTTAAACTATTTAAACTATCTAAACTATCTAAATACAACAGAACTAACACACGCTAGATATATATATGACAAAAAGAAAACTTTTTAAAGACTTGCTGTTGATTTGTTTCTAAAATGGTCCGAGCTAGCTGGATCACCGAGATCTCTCTTGCCACAGCAAACTAGATCTGAGGTAATTCCAGCAGTGCATTGTGGTATAAGGGGCTGGTCTCAAGCTACTGGCAAATCTTGAGCTTGCTATCGGCCGTGTCGGAGCCGAGGACCGGCTCTGAACCCATCAGTGAGAATAAATGCCGAGATTTAACAACTTCACATGCAGTATTAAGAAATATTTAGAAATATTACGATATTAAGAAATATTGAAAAAAAATCCTCACTTAGCCCAGAGCTAGCGAAGGGACCACGTCTCCAGCAAAGCGGCAAATGAGATCTGAGGTAATGGGGAAGTGCATTCTGGGAAAGGTAGAATGCCCAAGAGCTTAGTTGGAGGCCACAAGCTTCTGCATAAGGCAGAGATGGATCTGACGGATCAGATCCGACCCATATATGAATAAAGGAGAGACTAACAACACATCTTGGAGTTCTTCACAAATTGATTTAGATGACTGAGATCTAGAATAGGTCTCAGGTCTCCTGATTTCTTTGGCACTAAAAAGAACGTTGAGTATATTCCAGATCCTGCTTGGTCTGGTGGGACCTTTTGGATGACTCTCTTTTCTAGCAGCTTTTGGATTTCTAATGTTGCTAACTCCCTTTGATTGGGTGGAATATTGGGGAGACGTTTCTTTTGTGATGGGTTTTGTGCAAAGGGAATGAAGTATCCTCTGGATATGATCCTTTGCACCCAAGAATATCTTGTGATGGCTGTCCAGGTGTTTTGGTGCAAAGAAAAGTGCCCCCCAACTGTGTCCAGAGAAGAACAGTCAGGCAATATTTCAGGAATGCTGAAAGGGTTGGTCCAAGAAGGAATATCAAGACCCTTTGGTTCTGCAGACCCCCTCTGTCATGAGGACAGTGTCTGACATTATTTCCCCCTCTGCCTCTGGAAGAAAATTCCCCAACTGAGTCCTTACCACTGTGCTGATTCCTACAGAAAGATCTCTGCGGGGTAGAGAAACAAATTCCAACAGCAGACAAGGTCTTTCTATCCTTCTCACTGTGGGAAAGAGTGTCTTTAACTCTGGGCCCAAACAGGGAAGATCCATCAAAGGGAGCATTGATGAAAGATGATTTAAAGGGCCCTTTAAAATCACAAAGTCTCATCCAGGCATGTCTCCTTATGGCTATGCCTGAACTAGCACCCCATGAGGAACCTTCAGCAGCATAAGATATTAACCTTATGGATGCATTGGATATAAATTATAGGGTGGCCAGTTATGAGGAGTATGTTTTCTCTTCCTCTGGCAACATGGACCCTGGGGTAGATTTAGAGAGTTACTTGGTCATGTCCCTCTGTAATCTAGTAAAATATGCCAGATTGCTGAGCGACCACAAGGCAAAGATCGCTGAAGCATAAACATGCTTTCCAAATCTGTCCTACACCCTAGATTCTCTGTTAAGAGGGCAGACAGAGGAACTCTATTCTGTTAGTTCCTTTTTGGTGGCTGCCACCACAACCATTGCATCTACAGGGATTCCCTTACTCCAGTACTACCTGTCCTTGGGGGCTCCTAAAATCTTGCCTTATCAGTAGGTGATAGGATCCATGGTATCCAGTTAATTCCAAGCCCTGTGGGAGACAAGGTCTATAAGGTCATCCATTGGGGTTAACCCAAGACATAGATGGGCCACATCCAAAGACTTCCAGAAACACTGATTCCTCTTTGGAAGTGCTTTGGGAGGCCCAATCACCTTTTTGGTGCAGGATCTCTAAAATGTCTCCAAAGGAGACATCTTCAGGTTGGGACCTAGGGAACCCTTCCCCCTAATCAAAATCCGTGTCCTTGGTTAAAGATTCCTGAGGTGAATCTAAGTGCTTCCTCTTGCATGTTCTCTTCTGTTAGACCTGTTCAGTAGGGTGTTCTGGAGAGGTATCAGAAGAGACGGGGAGTTCCTGAACAGAAACTGTCTGGAAGCTCTTAAGAGCTGGCTGTCCCTGTGGAGAAGGGTGATGAAACACAGATCTCAAATTCATTGGGGGAATGGGTATAGTATCCGAGGAAGTGAGAGACAAAGATTCCCTGGGATGGGAGAAAACCCTCTCAACTACCTCAAAAGCAGAGTGTCCAGGAGAAGTAGAAAGCAACCTCACTGGAGCCAAAGCTCTCAGCTCAGACAGTTCTCCACCCATCCCGCATCTCCCCTCCGAGAAGGGAGGGAGCTGGACCCAAGCTGTCCAGTGCCCAGGCTCCAAGGGGAAGCAAGGGCTCTAAAATCCTTGGAGTCTAAGTCAACCCCTTGGATCCAGCACTGAAGTTTTGAGTCCGAGACTAGTCCTACTCGATGGACATTGGGGCCGAACTAGTCAGAGACAAAGATGGATCCAAAGAAGAAAAAGGTATCCTCTGATCCAACACTTTAACTCTCTGTGTTCTCAGATTTGATAGCTCTCAAACTATGGATTGGATCAGAAAAGCAGTCCATATGGGATGTGAAGGTGGTTGAAGGCTCACAGACCCAATGGGAGATGGAGCTGGCAACACCCCCATCTGGATTTGTGCTCTAAGAAATTTCCTCATCACCCTGTCCACATCTGCCTCGGAAAGACTATGGGAGGACCTGAGAGAAGAAGTTGTGGAAGGAGGGTGGGACGACTTCCTAGGGGTCTCCTGTAAAGAGGGAGACCTAAGTCTTCAAGACACAGGTTCTGGAGAGAATCTAGGGCTCTGGATCCAAGAAGACTTAGCCACAGCAGTTGTCAGATCCGAAGATGTTGCACCCAACACTTTTTTGATTTTGGAGGGCAGCTCTGAACTCGGAGCAGGTGCAGGAAACTTCATAGGGGGGCACTTCCTGTGCTCCCTAGGATCCGATGACCTTTGCTTTTTTGCAGGGGTTTCAGCTCCAGAAGTAGAAGGAACAGAGGAAGAAGAAGCTAGCAAAAGACCCTTCAGAACCAACTTATTCCACATGTCACTGACTGCCCTCGAATTAAAACCCGCACAGATTTCACAAGGCACCTGCAAATGAGATGGACCTAAACAATATACACACTCCCTGTGGGCATCAGAATTGGGTATCTTGTGACGACAGGAAGAGCATTTCTTAAAGCCAGTAGGCTTTTCAGCCATACAAACGACCAAACTCTAGCCAGAAAACAGAGAACAAAGGAAGAGAGAAGAGAGAACTCTACAAGACACTCATAAAGAGAGGGTTTTTTATTATTTAAAGGAAAAATAAAAATAAAGATAAACTACCAACAACAGCAGAAAAATATTTAAAAGGGATAGAAAGAAGGCCTAGGACCAACAATGGTACAAAAAGTTATCTACACGGAATCCCAAAGGTAAAGAAGAGTAAAGGGAGGAAGGCTAAATAGATATGAATAGTAAAAATAAGGAAAACATAAAAAAAATATTTATTTTTTACTCACAAAACCCAGCATAGCACTTTAGAGCTGGAGAGAATGCAATCCCGACTGAATCATTAGAGCAGCAAACATGATCTGAGGTAATCTGGCAAGTAAGGGGCATTATGGGGAAAGGGAGGAGCTTGAGAGTCAGATCCAAGAATCTAAAGAGATAGGCCGAGTCAGATCAGAGGGTTGGATCAGACACCCATAAACTTGACAAATGAATGAAAATGACATCAGAGCAGAAGTTATGTACTCACCATAAAGATGCATGTGTATTGTCCATTTGACTATGATGATTCGAGACTTTAAATTTCGCTGTTTAGGGGGTTCGGCATATTTGTGGTTCAGGCTATGTGTGTCGGTGTTGTGGTATTCGCTGAAACGGGTTTTCGATTTCCTAATATAGACCCCCCACTAATCTAATATACCTTAGATCAAAATCACTGCCCCCAGTAATAATGTTTCACAGAATCAGTAGAGAATAACCAGCAGAAATAAAACAGGACCTCAAACAAGGAATTAGAAGTTATGTCCTTACCATAACGTTCCATGTGGAGTGTTCATCTCGCCTTTGTTCTTACACCTGGGTTCGGAGCCGATCCTCGGCTCCGTGTCGGCCGCTTGCAAGCTCTGCATTGAGAAGAAGCTCGAGACAACCTAATTCCCACAATCCCCCTCTGCCTTTACCTCAGATCTAGTTTGCAAGCAAACCAGAAGTCAGAAAGAGAGCCTATTCATGCAAAAAAACAACATAACTACATAAGCACTTATCTATATATATATATATATACAAGATATACATATATATACAACCACTGCAAAAGCAGAAGCGAAATAATCCAGACCAGGCACCAAATTGTACGTTCTTCCTGAGGGTGGGAGGGTGGGAATGTAAGAACAAAGGCAAGATGAACACTCCACATGGAACGTTATGGTAAGGACATAACTTCTAAATGTGAGAGTGTTCGATCTCGCCGTTTGTTCTTACACCTGGGTAGCGTCCCTAGCTCCATGTTCCTGAGGAACTCACGGGAGAACGTTCTTGAGCACAGTGGAACCAAAGGTTGCCCTGTCCCTAGAAACCCTGTCTACCTTGTAATGAGAGATGAATGTATGTGGTTTAGACCAAGTAGCAGCTGCACAAATAGTGTCTAATGGTAGGCGAGCTGCATGAGCCAGGGAAGTAGACACTGATCTTGTAGAGTGTCCCTTGGGTTTGACAGGTAAAGTTTGATTTGAAGAATCATAAACAAAAATAATGCAATCAGTTAGCCATTTGGAAAGGGTTCATTTAGTAACTGCTACACCTTTCCTGCTGTCAGCAAAAGCTACAAAAAGTTGATCACATTTCCTGTGATCCTTTGTTCTATCCAAGTAAAATCTAAGTTGTCTATGGACGTCCAACTTGTGTAACATATACTCCAATTTACTGGAGTGATTTTTGAAAAAGGTAGGTAGTTCAATGGACTGATTAATGTTATTAATAGAGCAAACTTTGGGGAGAAAGGATGGATTAATGCGAAGAGATACTCTG
This sequence comes from Protopterus annectens, assembly GCF_019279795.1. Classification (NCBI taxonomy): domain Eukaryota; kingdom Metazoa; phylum Chordata; order Ceratodontiformes; family Protopteridae; genus Protopterus; species Protopterus annectens. The sequence continues at coordinate 1,972,780,925 of NC_056728.1, forward strand.
TCAGAGTGAAATATCAGATAAGGGTGTTTAATGGAAAGAGCCTGAAGCTCAGACACTCGCCTAGCAGATGTAATGGCTACCAAGAAGAGAGTCTTCCACGACAAATACTTCAATGGACAAGAGGAGGCTGGCTCAAATGGAGGTAACATCAATTTAGATAATAAAAGGTTTAGATTCCAAGGAGATGTAGGAGTTCTAACTGGTGGTCTAATATGGAAAGATCCTTTTAAAAAGGCCTTACAAAGTCTGTGAGCCATAATAGGTGCCCCACATTCTTCCACATGAAAGTTGGAAATGGCAGCCAATTGCACTCTTAAAGTGGCAGGAGAAGATCCTTGGTGGAACAATTCTGTTAAAAACTCCAAGATCTTGTTTAAAGGAGCTATGACAGGGTCCAAATGCTGTGTATTTGCCCAGAATACAAAACGCTTCCATTTACTAGTGTAGGTCTTTGTAGTGGAAGCTTTATGAGAAGCCACTAGTATATTCTGAACTGCAGGTGAGAGAAGATCAGACCTGGCTAAGAAGGGAAGCGGAGCAGCCAAGCTGCTAGATGGAGTGACAAGAGCGAGGGGTGGGGAACCCCTGACGAGTGGGTCAGTAGACCTGGCTCTGGGTCCAGGATCCAGGGTCCCCGAATACGGTGTGCCAGCAGAAAGGGGAACCAAATTTGACGAGGCCAGAATGGGGCAATGAGGATTATCGTCCTCTGCAGGTTGTTGGCTTTCTGCAGAAACTTTGCAATCAGGGGAAAGGGAGGAAAAGTGTACAGGAGACCCGGGGCCAATCGTGCACCAGCGCGTCCCTGGGGACTTCCCCTGGAGGGGGTAATAGGGCAAAGTAGCTCCTGCATTTGGCGTTCATTGGAGACGCAAACAGATCGCAGGAAGGCTGGCCCCACTTGTGAAATATCCTCTTCGCAACTGACTGTTTGAGGGACCACTCGTGAGGCAACAGGATTGCTCTGCTCAGCCTGTCGGCTATGACGTTGGATGACCCCGGGATGTGCGTTGCGATCAGAAAGTGACCCGTGGACTCCGCCCATTGCCAGATTCTCATGGCCTCTCTGCATAGCTGATAAGACTTGGTTCCCCCTTGTTTGTTTATGTACCAGACTACGGACATGTTGTCTGTCTGAACTGCAATAGTTCCTAGAGGAAGAAGGGGAGCAAAGTGTTGCAACGCTAGAAACACTGCCCTCAACTCTAGAACATTGATGTGCAGATTGTACTCTAAATTGGTCCATTCGCCTTGGACTGTCTGTCCCTGAAAGATGCCCCCCCACCCTATCAGGGAAGCGTCCGTGGTCACCGTAGCTGTCGGCGTAGGTAGCACAAATGGTCTTCCGCTGGAAAGGTTGCAAGTCTGAAGCCACCAGGCTAGGTGTGATTTGCATGTGTTTGTGATCAAGATTCCGTGAGTCAGAGGTAACTGTTGGAACGACCATTGTGCAAACAGTAGCCATTGTAGAACTCTCATGTGCAGTCTTCCCAATGGTATCGCAATGAGAGAAGCTGCCATGAGACCCAAAACCTTCAGAACCAGTTTTGCTGGGGATTTTCTGGATGACAGAAGAAGAGATATGTGGCTTTGTAGTGAGGCTATCCTTTCTGGAGGAAGCCTTAAAATTAAGTGATGCGTATCCAATTCTGCTCCTATGAATAAGATATGCTGCGATGGCTGTAATGAAGATTTTTCGAAATTTACGGAAATTCCGAGGTGAATACAAAGCTGTAGAGTGTAATCCCTGGCCTGAATCAGCTGACGCTGGGTGGTGGCAGAAAGGAGCCAGTCGTCCAGATACGGAAACACCTGGAATCCCAGGTGTCTCAGTTGAGACGCCACCACTGCCATGCATTTGGTGAAAACCCTGGGGGCTGAGGTCAGACCAAAGGGCAGGGCTCGAAACTGAAAGTGGCTGGCTCCCAGCCGGAAGCGCAAGTGATCCCTGGACGCCCTGGCCATTTTGATGTGGTAGTATGCGTCCTTCAGATCTATACAGCACATCCATTCGTCCTTCTGTAAAAATGGAAGGATCGATTGAAGCGTGACCATTCGGAACTTTTCTTTCTTGACGAAGGTATTGAGGTTGCTTAGGTCCAGAATCGGCCTCCAGTCCCCTGTCTTCTTTGGAACTAAAAAGAACCTTGAGTAAGTTCTGAATCCTCTTTGATCCGCTGGGACTGGTTGGATGACTCTTTTTTCTAGCAGCTTTGAAATTTCTATAGCTGCCGGGTCTCGCAGATGGGGCGGCACATCTGGGAGTCTTCTCTTCGAAATGGGGGGCAATAGGAAGGGTATTCTGTAGCCTCTGGTAACAACGCTTTTTACCCAGTTGTCTGATGTAAGATTTTGCCAGGCCTGAGGGTATAAAGCTAAGCGACCCCCGACTGCCTCCAGAGCAGGACAGTCGGGCCTCCTCTCAGGAGTGCTGGAAAGGTTTTCCAGGGGGTATATCCCTGTCACCTTGGTTTTGCGGACCCCCTCTGCCGCCAGGGCGGCGTCTTCCACCTCTGCCCCCTCCTCTGCCTCTAGAGGGGGCATCACCCTGTGTGCCTGGGAAAGATCCTTGGGGTTTTCGAAACCACATTTTTCCACCTCGTTGCCCTTTGGGGTACGGTCTGGATGGGGTGGAAAAATATACTCCGACAGCAGACAGAGTCTTTCCCTCCTACTCACACCGGGTAAGGGTCTCCTTTACTTTGGGGCCAAAGAGAGTGGCACCATCAAATGGGGCGTTAGTAAAGGAAGACTTGAAGGCATCCGCAAATGAACATAAGTGCATCCAGGATTGTCTACAAAGAGCAATCGCTGAAGCTGCTGCCCTACTCGATCCTTCGGCTGCATAAGAAATCAGCCTCATGGACGAGTTTACTATGGATGTGAGGGTATTGAGATGTGCTGTAACCTTCTCCGAAACAGCAGCATCTGTAGTACCCTGGAGGGTATCTCCCAACTCTTTGATTAGATCCCTCTGTAGTCGTGTAAAGTGGGTCAAGTAGTTCAGGGATCGCATAGAAAAGGCCGCTGAACTAAAAATGCGCTTCCCGTACCTGTCCATAGTCCTAGAATCTCTGTTAGGCGGATGGACAGATGAGGAAGATTCCGACATCTCCTTTTTCGTGGCCGCTGCCACCACCATAGCGTCCAATGTAACTCCCTTAGTTAGATAAGCCTTGTCTTGGGGTGCAGTAATATACTTATTAGGCTTTCTAGGGACTGGTTCCACCGTGTCAGGCGTCTCCCACGCCCTTCGAGCAATCAGCTCCATTAACTCATCGAAGGGCGGAGTGACCCAGGAGGAGGAAGGGCGTGCACCAAATGCCTTCAGCAAGACTGACTCATCCTCAGAAGGGGGGAGGGATTGCCAATCACCTCTCTGCTTTAGGATCTCCAAGATGTCCGAAAAAGAGACATCCTCTGAGGGTGACTTTGGGGACCCTTCTGACTCATCCAAGTCAGTGTCCAATGTCAATGATTCTTGTGGAGAATCTAAGTGTCTCCTCTTACACAATCTTTTCCTAGGGACTTCTTCGGGGGGAGCATCCGAAGAAGCCTCCGAGGAAGAGGGGGCACCCTCCAGGGGTGGCTGAGACACAGGTGCTCGACGCTTAGATGTGGCCGTGGGTGCAGAGGAGGATAACGGTCCTTTGTGGGGAGGAGAAGCTGTTTCTGCTGATGTGGTTGTCTGGGTAGACAACACCTTCCTCATGAGGTCGAAGGCCCCCGGGTCCCGAGTCGAGGTATCTCCCGGTTCCGAAGAAATGGGAAGAATCCCCGAAACAGGCACCGAAGGCATCGACCCCGAGGACGGAACTGAGTCGATCCGAGCCGAGGCCCCAAGAGGGAGCGTCGGAACCGAAACATCTGTCTGACTCTCGGTCCCGGAACCAAGGATGGATCTTCGGCTCCGAGACTCCGGTACCGGATCCGACGGAGTCGAGGTGAATGGAGCCGACCGAGAGAAGGACGGTTCTGGCACCGAGGGCTCCACAATCAGCAGATCAGCCTCTTCCAGCTCCGAAGACTGGACAGGTCTCGGAGGAGGAACAGATGGAGATAAGGGAAGGCCTTCAAGTCTCGACACCAACTGGGAGGAGACCGAGATGAGTTTGGATAAGGCCGTATTCTCCATTAACTTCTGCACCACGCGGTCTACATCGGTGTCGGAGTGGGGTCTGGAAGAACGCGTCGAAGGAATCGAAGACGGAGCCGACCTCAACAGTGTCGGGGGAGGGAGCTCCGTCACCGGTTCCAAGACTCGAGGCTCGGAAACTGACAACAGTTGACCACTCGGTCCCGAGGTCTGTGGAACCGGTGATCGAACTTTAACTGAAGAGCTCGGAGCCGATGACCTGGGCTCCGACGTCTTCGATTCCTTCAAGGATTTGGATGTCTGGTCTGAAGCATCCAGAGCCTCTTGAAAGGTAGGTTTTAAAAGACTCCTATCCATGAGTTTCCTGCGCCTATCTGTCATGACCCTTCCACTGAAAGAATGACAAATTGAACAGTCTTCTTGCAGATGGAGAGGGCCAAGACAGTAGATGCAGGAACTATGATTGTCAGTAACTGACATCTTTTGCCCACATTGGCAACGTTTAAACCCAGACTTAGCTTTCTCAGACATCTTAAGATAATAATACAGATAGTAAAGTGGAAAAAGTAAAGTCCAGTAGATGAGTCCAATCTGGTAATTTGTCAAATCCAGTAAAGAGAAAAATGTCTATCCGGTAGTCAATCCAGTAAGGGGTGGTAGGCCCCGAGGGAAACTCTAATAAAGTTTAAACTAACATTAAATGGAACCGAGAATTCCTCGAAACAGTATCACACACACACACAGTCAATAAACAACTTTTTAGAATAAAATTATTCTGAAAAATACAAGAAAAAATATTTAAATCTTAGCTTAGGTGCTCGAGCTCGATCAAGTGATGCGAACACTGCAGCGGCAAACTAGATCTGAGGTAAAGGCAGAGGGGGATTGTGGGAATTAGGTTGTCTCGAGCTTCTTCTCGATGCAGAGCTTGCAAGCGGCCGACACGGAGCCGAGGATCGGCTCCGAACCCAGGTGTAAGAACAAACGGCAAGATCGAACACTCTCACATCAATAGTTTCCCAAGAATAATCCCTTAGGTGTAACCCCATGAAGGAATTGAAGGGGTTAGGAGGGTAAGAGGTTGAGGAAGAGTGAAAATGGGCAATACAGATGCATTGTTATGGTGAGTACTTAACTTTTGTATTTGATGTTGTCATTTTTATTCGTTCCTCAACTGAGAGACACAGTCCCTAGCTAGATGAACCTTGGGTGGTCTTCAGGTAAGGATATTTCAGAGTACTGCAGAATCAAAAGCAGCTTTTTACTAGAAATCAAATCCAATTTGTAATGAGCAAAAAGGAATGAGAACTGGAGCAAGTAGCAGCTGCACAAATGTCATCTATTGAAGCTCTTGACCAAAAGATGAAGAGGATGCCATAGACCTTGTTGAATGTGATCTTAGCGGCTTAGGCAAAGACAACACTCTCTATTTACAGACAAAAGATATGCAAACAGTCAATCATTTGGCTAAAGTCACTTTGAAAACTGCCATCCTTAATCTATTATGAGAAAGGGATACAAACAATTGGTCAGATTTTCTGAAATCTGGTTTGATGAAGATATAAACAAAGTTGCCTGTGTACATCCAAAAGATGCACTATGTTATGTATTCACCTTTGCAAAATTCTTGGAAGAAAACTGGGAGATTAATGACCTGAGTTATGCTTGACTCAGAAACCATCTTGGGTAAAAAGGATGGGTTAATACATAAAGTAACCCATTTTTTTAAATATAAGTATGCAGACTTGGAAGAAAACACCTGGAGTTCAGATATTTGTCTAGCTGACGTAATGACAACTAGGAAAAAGGTCTTCCAGGGCAAATATTTTAGGTCTGACTTGGTGGAATGTTCAATGAACTTTGAGTCAGACTCTGAAGTAAGATGGTTAAGTCCCAATGGAGGGGTAGGGTCCTTGACATGGGGCCTAACTAAAAAGATGCCTTTCAGAAAGGCTTTTCTTAAGTTAGAAGAAGCCAAAGAAGTATGATTTTTGCAGTAATGATAATTAGAAATGGTGGCCAGCTGGACTTTGATAGCAGAGAAAAGTACAGTTGTGTACACCTGCCATAAATGTAGATGTTCGAGTGTCTTCACTGTTGCAGTCATGACTGTAGGGTTCTCCCCTGCCGGCAGGCAGTCCTCGGTCGGCCAGAATCCCAAAGTCTGGGTCGGCCGGCTGTTCAACCATGCTCCCTGACGTCAGAGCGCCAGGAGTACAAAGCTGACAGCCGACACCATTTTCTCCAGTTTTTCTTGCCCCAGATGTCAGGAGTCCAAAAATGGAAAAGGTCCCATATCCTTTGCAAATACACCTCAGAAGAATGGTGAAAAAAGGAACCACACAAAAGTAAAAGCAAGAGGGGATAGGAGGGAGGGAAACCCAGACTGCAACAGTGAAGACACTCGAACATCTACATTTATGGTAGGTGTACACAACTGTACTATGTTCATTGTGTTTCACTGTTGCAGTCATGACTGTAGGGTAGAATCCCAAAGCTGAAAGAAAGGGAGGTGGTCATAAAGAAGAAGGGCTAAAAGGCCCTGCAAGACTTCAGAGGCAAAGCCTGCCCTAGACTTAGAGTAGAGAGGTAGATTGTAGTGCTTAGAAAAAGTATGCACTGAACTCCAAGTTGCAGCCTCCAAAATGTCCTTGGTAGGAACTCCCCTGAGAAAAGCCGCAGAAGTGGCAGCAGCTCTGGTGGAATGAGTCCGTATACTCCCTGGGATTTGCTTTCCATGGTGAGAATAACAAAATCTGATTCCATGAGCAATCCATTTAGAAATGGTCTGTTTTGAAATGGCTTTACCTTGGGAACTTGAAGCATAAGAAACAAACAAATGCTCTGATTTCCTGATGTCCTTGGTTCTGTCCAGGTAAAAAGTAGTTGTCTGTGTACATCCAAGGAATGTAAGATCCTTTCCCCTTTATTTTGAGGAGTGGGGAAAAAGGTAGGCAAGTGGATAGTCTGATTTAAAGCCACTTTGGAAACCACCTTAGGCATGAAGGTAGGATTAGTCCTCAAAGACACTCTGTCTTGATGAAAAATAATATAAGGCTCCACGGCCATAAGAGCTTGTAACTCTGAAACTCTCCTGGCAGAGGTTAGTGCTAACAGAATAGCTGTCTTCCAAGATAAAAACTTGATGTCAGAAGAGGCGGCAGGCTCAAAAGGAGGCAAGGTCAGTTTTTCCAAAACATAGTTGAGATCCCAAGCAGGAATGGGAGGAGTTCTAGGAGGTCTTAAGTTCTTAGCTCCCCTGAGAAACTGTCTCATGAGCTGGTGGGAAAAGATTGGAGGGTCTGTATTATAATGAGCAGAAATAACAGAGGCATGAATCTTAATGGAAGAGAAAGAGAGGCCCTTATGTAAGAGATCTGTCAAGTAAAGTAAAATTAAAGAAATGTTCGGAAGAAGAGGATCAGAATCCTGAGCCTGCATCCAGGAACAAAATCTTTTCCATTTTCCTGCGTAAGATTTTCTAGTACTAGGACGTCTGGCTTCCAAAATGACATCCATAACCTGCTTGGGTAGGAAAGAAAAAATCAAAGGCCCTGGATTAACCAGGCCGCCAGGCTGAGAGTTCTGACGTGAGAGTGTAGAACCTGACCCTGATGTTGGGACAGAAGGTTCGAAGACTGAGGTAAAACCCAAGGGGACTTCAGACATAGTTTTTTTAGAGTTGGGTACCAAAACTGTCGAGGCCAATTTGGGGCCAGCAAGATTATCATCTTGGGCCTGTCCTGTTTTGTCTTTAATAATACCCGTGGAAGAAGAGGAAGAGGCGGAAAGGCATATCTCGAAAGGTTCCTCCAACTGAATGATAGGGCATCCACTTTCCAAGCTTCTTTGTGGAAAGTCCTGGTGCAAAAATTCTGTAGTTGATGATTGAGGTGGGATGCAAAGAGGTCTATGTGAGGACATCCCCAGACTGCTGTTATCATCCTGAATATTTTGGTGTCCAGCATCCATTCGTGTGGATCTGAAAGGTTTCTGCTCAGACTGTCTGCCAGGAAGTTTAGCTTCCCTGGTAGAAACTGAGCTTGAAGGTTCAGATTGCAGGCTAGAGCTGTGTTCCATAGATCCATGGCTAGTCTGCAAAGGGGGTAGGAATGAGATCCCCCTTGCTTGTTTATGTACCACATAACTGTGGTGTTGTCTGTCCGTATTAGTAGTTGTCCTGGATGCAAAAGATTCCTGAAGGCCAGTAGAGCTTCCTGGACGGCTAACATTTCCTTTAAATTGATATGCAGGTGCGTCTGATCCTTTGTCCAAAGGCCCTGCAGACAGTTGCCCTGAAAATGGGCTCCCCAAGCATAATCCGAGGCATCCGTGGTTAGAATCTGAGTGGCAAGAGGCAGACAGAAGGGTTTCCCTTTGTTTAGAGTACATGCTCTGGACCACCAAAGAAATTCCTTTTGAAGGCAAGGAAGGACGGAGATCAGTATGTCTAAACTGTGGCAATGCTGAGACCATACACTTTTTAGGTACCACTGTATTTTCCTCATGTGTAGTCTTGCATATGTTATGAGAAGGATGAAGGAGGCCATGTAACCCAGAGCCTGCAGGAATCTCCTAGCAGATAGCTGAGTTAAAGTTGCCAAGGTTTTGAAAGTTGAAGCCAGCAGTAACTATTTTTCAGATGTCAGAAATGCCATCTGGGTTGTGGTGTTTAGAAGAGCACCCAGAAAAATTATCTGTTGTGAGGGTGTCAAATTTGACTTTTTTATGTTTACAGAGAAACCCAGGAACTTGAGGAGGTTCTGAACAAATTCTAGATGCTGGAGTAAGACATCCTTGCTGTCTGCCTGAATTAGACAATCGTCCAGATAAGGGTAAATTTGAATTCCCTTGGGTGCAGTAGACAATCCAAAGGGCAGTGCAGAGAATTGAAAGTGCCTCGCTCCGGCCTTGAACCTGAGGTATTTTCTGTGTTCCTGCCTGATGGGAATGTGTAAATATGCCTCCTTTAAATCCAAAGTTACCATCCAAGCATCTTTGGACAGCATTGGAAGTAGCTGCTGGAGAGTAAGCATCTTGAATTTTGGAATTTCTAGAAAGGTGTTCAAGACTGACAGATCCAGAATGGGTCTCCATGAGTTTTGCTTCCTGGGGACTAGAAAGAGCCTTGAGTAAAAACCTTGTCCCATCTCTGAAAGTGGAACCAGTTCTATGGCTTTCATAGCCAAAAGAGCTTCCACCTGGTTTAGGGCCTCTGTCCATTGATGTTTTGGAAGGTCTGGCCATCCGCTTGGCCTTGGCAGGGTATGAAAATGGAATTTGTAACCTCTTAGAACCACATCCAGAACCCACTTGTCTTGGGTTATATGAATCCAATTTTGATAAAAAAGAGAGAGTTGTCCTCCGAGAGGGGCTTCCAGACCAGAAGTTCCTGCAGCCCAACAGAGGGAGTCATTGACTTTGTTTCCTATGAGTTTGTGACCTGTCCTCTCCTCCCCTAGGGGTGGAAGCAGTCCACTGTCTTGGTCTATAAGAACCTTGTGTTTGAGGCCTTCCTCTGGAGCATCTATATCTACCTCTCTGAGGCCTGTCTAAAGTGGGAAAAGACCAATTTTTAGAAGGCCATTTTCTGCTAAATCTTGGTGGCTGTACTTGTAAGAAATCTTTAACTGTTTGCATAGATTTTGCCTTATCCTCCATCTTTTTAATCACTTCTTCAGCTTTTGATCCAAACAAAACATTATGCTGAACAGGAGCATCCAATAATTTAGCTTTCACTTGTTCTGGTAAATTTTGTTCCTTTAGCCATGCATGCCTTCTAATGACTGTGCCGGAGGCAGCAGCCCTACAAGAAGCCTCCAAGCCATCAAATCCACAGTGTAAACCATGCTTTCCAACTTGCTCAGTGGCATGCAATAAGTTATGTAATTCCTTATCATCTGCACAGGCAGAAATGGAAGTAAGCTTTTGTTTTAAAACAGACAAGAGAAATTGCTGGTATTTCAGCATATGAAACTGACAGTTTAAAGCCCTGATGGACAAAGTAGCAGAAGTGTACACTTTTTTGCCCCATCTTTCTAAAGATCTAGAGTCCTTTTCAGTGGGAATGGGATTTTTGGCAGAAGCGGCCTTATCTCCCTTGTGGCCCTGAGAAATGGTTTCAGGGTCAGCAGAAGGGTTCTTGTATAAACACTGGTGGGAATCAGGAACCCTGTAATATCTATCCGGCTTGACAGGAGCAGGAGGAAAAGAATCAGGGGTTAAATTAGCCTCCGAAAAAGCATCATCCACAATATCCAAAACAGGAGGAATAGCCAGGGGTCTATGTTGGGGGAGAAGAAGAAAATCCCTTAGTCTTTTCTTAGATTCTGAATACTCCTGCCCTTCCCAGTGGAAATGTTCCCTCATTTCATGCAAAGTTTCCCCAAAAGAGAAATCCTCAGTGGGAGAAGCTGAGGGAATAGATTCCTCAGCATCAGAATCCTCATAAGGAGGGAAAGAATATTCCTGGTCAGAAGAGGAAACTGAAGAAACAGAAGCCTGATCAGAGGAATCATAATAAACATCTTGCCTTGGCCTTTTATCTGGAGAGGGATGTGAACCCCTAATCATAGTAAGTAAATCCTCCGCCATCTTGAGTAACTGTTTCTGTGACTTGGGAGCCGGTTTAGAAGAGGCTTGTGTTGCAGTCTTTGATTTAGAAGGAGTCTTTGCCTTTGTCTTTGGCTTTGCCTTTATTATAAGCTGAGTAGGCCTGAAAACCCCTTTGGAAGCCAGTACCTGCACAGTGGCTCCGGACCCATCCGAAGGAGCATTGTCCAAAGGTCCTGCAATAGAGATATTTAAAGGCCTTGTTGGCTCCTCATGAGAGTCCGTTTCGGCCATCAGTTCTGAAATGGCCGACGACAGGGGCTGCAAAAGCACCTCACTGATGACGGCCGAACCTGAAGCTGGCTCCGCTTGTGCGCTATCATCAGATTTGGACCTCGGAGGCCTGTCTTTATCCTTGCGACATTTGTGAACTCCGGTAGCCGGAACTGTATCCGACGACATTTTGTAGTTAAAGCGCCTACCGAAGTAATGAAAAGCAAAATCATACCTTCGTTTAATTGTACGTTGATTGAATCTAGCACAAAATCGACAACTAGCTACGTCGTGGTCAGGGCCTAAGCAAGGAATACAGTAAGAATGAAAATCCTTATGCGGTATTTGCTTCCCACATGAAATGCAATTATTAACTTTTTCTGACATCGGACTGGAGCAAGAAAAAAGTTTCCCCAACAGGGTACTTAGCTTTGAGTGGAGAAGAAAGTCTTCGGACTGAAGTTTATCAGAAAAAATCATCAGGAGTCAGCCGACCGGCACTTGCAAACTGCTATCACCGCACGGCAAGAAAGACTGGAGAAAATGGCGTTGGCTGTCAGCTTTGTACTCCTGGTGCTCTGATGTCAGGGAGCATGGTTGAACAGCCGACGCCGGACCCAGACTTTGGGATTCTGGCCGACCGAGGACTGCCTGCCGGCAGGGGAGAACCCTACAGTCATGACTGCAACAGTGAAACACGATGAACATCTAGCCCCCTGTTCAAAGAGGGGTGCTAAAAAATCTAGGACTGAAGAGATGGGGAAGAAAAGGAATCAAAATCTCTCTGGACAGCACAAATAGAAAATCTCTTCCATTTACTTCTGTAAACCTTCCTAGTAGAAGCTATTTCAGAGAACAAGAGAATATGCCAACCAAGGAAGGAAACCCTGGGCTGTCAAGCCATCACTGAAACTGGAGAAATCATGCATTTAACTTGAAGCCTGATATGTCCGGATGAAACACCCCCCCAGATGAGACAGGAGGTAAGCACTGGGATTCAGCATCCAGGGCGGATACAGAAGATGAGGCCACATAAATGGAATCAGATTTGATGAGGTCAAAAAGGTGCAATGAGGTTAACTGTGCTCTTCAACTTGTAAACTTTCTGTAGAAATTTGGGAAGTAGAGGTAATGGAGATAAGCACAGAGAACTTGAGCATCTCTCAGTGACTCCCACAGAGGGGGGATCAGGGTGAAAAACCTGCTGCATTTTTTATGAGGGGGTAGCAAAGTGATAGCAATATGGCTGGCCCCATCAACTTTAAGTTCTCTTCACCATTTTAAAATTGAGAGACCACTTGTGAGGCATCAGACTAGACCTGCTTAATTTGTCTGCAAGCACACTGGCTTTCCCCAGTATACGCATTGCAACGAGAAAGTGACCAGAAGAGATTGCTCACTGCCACACTCTCATTGCTTTGCAACAAAGAGTTCCCTCCTGTTTGCTGATGTACCAAACCACAGACATATTGTCCAACTGGATTGCAGTCATTCCAGAGGAGACAGGAGCTTGATCTACTTTGCTTGGTCAAAAGTCCATATGTTTGAACGTTATTTTTGCCAGACAGAAATAACATAAACTGAAATCCTGAACTGCGCACTTTTTCCCAGGGCAAATAAACATTTGCACAATGTAGAGAAATAAGTCCTTTTCCCCACTGTAGTGTTATCCCAGAGTTGGTATATATAGCTATGAGGATGTGAGGGGTGCAGCCCCCCAGGTGGATTTCAGATACTATGGTGCATTTTCGGATGTTTTGGGCAAGAGTTTACTTGCCCTGGGAAAAATTGAGCACTTCATAACTTTAGTTTTCATTATTTTTGTCTCGTGAATATAACATTTGAGCATTTGGGCTTTCGAGAAAGTAAAGCAGATCCCTCGAAAGACCTGCAATTCTAGAAGGACAGCTCTCATCTCCAGAACATTGATATGTGAACTGGCCTCATGAGGGGGCCAAGTATCTTGCACTGTCCTTCCCAAGAAATATGCACCCCCCCCCCCAGATGGGAGGCATCCTTGGTTACTGTGGCTACTGGTAGAGGTAAACCAAATGGATGGCCTTGAAAAACTTCATTTGAATGGATCCACCAAAGAAGGTGGTCCTTGAAAACCTGTGTAATCCTGAATGAAGTGTACAAGACCACTAAACTGACAGCACCCACTGTAGAATCCACATATGAAATCTGGCCAGTGGAAATAGAAGTTATGTTCTTACCATAACGTTCCATGTTAGTTGTCTTCTTCTCGCCTTCTTCTTGCTGGATGGGTTCGGAGCCGACCTTGGCTCTGACTCGGCCACTCTAAAAGCTCGAGAGTTGGTTCCACCGGCTCGAGGCTCCCCTTATATCCCACAATGCTAGGCGAGAGTTACCTCAGATCTCATTTGTAAGCTAACCCCAGCTTATAATAGTAACAGTATAACTGTAAACAGAGTCCACCTCTAACAACAGGAAGAAAGAAGGGTGACCTACATCCTGAACGAGGAAATATGCACAACAGCATATGTCTTAAGAAAGAGGTGGTAGAAAGAGAGGTCACAATCACAACTCCTCTAGGTCTGTCCAGGCCAGGGGGAAGGAGGGTGGGACGCAAGAAGAAGGCGAGAAGAAGACAACTAACATGGAACGTTATGGTAAGAACATAACTTCTATATGTTATGTTGTCTATCTCGCCTTCATTCTTGCTGGATGGGACCGCGTCCCTAGCACCTTGTCCCGGGTGGCCTAACGGAACAGACTCCTGAGAACAGTGGAACCAAAGTTAGCTCTATGCCTAGAAGCTAAATCCAACTTATAATGAGAAATGAAAGTGTGAGGAGTAGCCCAAGTAGCCGCTGCACAAATGGTGTCAATAGGCAGTCTGTCTTGGAAGGCTAAAGAAGTAGCCAAAGCTCTGGTGGAATGGGCCTTAGGTTTATTAGGCAGCTTTTGATGTCTAATTTCATATACAAGGGAAATCAAAGATGTTAGCCATCTGGATAATGATACCTTTGAAACTGAAAGTCCCTTTCTGCTTTCCGCATAGGAGACAAACAGCTGATAAGATTTTCTGAATTGTTTTGTTCTATCCAAGTAGTACCTCAATTGACGGTGAACATCCAGGCAGTGTAATTTTTGTTCAGACCTATTGGAGTATTCTGGAAAAAAGACAGGTAGATCAATGCTTTGATTTAGATTTGACGTCGAGACCACCTTAGGCAAAAAGGACGGGTTAGTTCGTAAGGATACTCTGTCCTTATGAAACAAAAGATAAGGAGGACGACAGCTGAGTGCTTGAAGCTCTGAAACTCTTCTAGCTGATGTAATAGCTACCAGAAAAAGAGTCTTCCATGATAATAATTTTAAAGAACAGGAGACTGCAGGTTCGAAAGGGGGAAGAATCAAAGAAGCAAGAACTAAATTTAGGTCCCAAGGCGAAGGAGGATTTCTTATAGGAGGTCTGAGAAGAAAAACTCCTTTCAAAAAGGCTTTGCAAAGCTTGTGGGACATTAAGGCAGATTCAGAAATACCCACATGAAAGTTAGAAATAGCTGCCAATTGAACTTTAAGTGTAGAGGAGATGAACCTGCATGGAAGAGTTCAGCTAGAAAATCAAGGACTAATTGGATGGAAGCAGTGAAAGGATCTATGTCCTTTCCTTGAGCCCAATATGTGAAGCGTTTCCACTTACTCAAATAAATCTTCCGAGTGGAAGATTTATGGGAAGCTATCAAAATATCTCGAACAGAGTGAGATAATTGAGGAAGCCTGGCTAAGGTTGGAACTGGAGGAACCAAGCAGTGAGGTTCAGAGAGGGGAGGGAGCGATGAAACTGACCCGACTGATGGATCAAAAGATCTGGAACTAGGTCCAGATTCCACGGTCGCTCCAAAAGAAAACGATGTAGAAAGGGGAACCACACTTGTCGAGGCCAGTAAGGAGCAATGAGGATCAAAGAGGCCTTCTGAGCGATAGCTTTCTGTATCACTTGAGAGATTAGTGGGAAGGGAGGAAATGCATACAGAAGCCCCGGGGCCAAACTTGGACTAGAGCGTCTCTGCTGGGTTGGCCTGGTAAAGGGAATAGAGTGAAATATTCTCTGCACTTGCTGTTTTGGGGAGTAGCAAAAAGATCGCAGCAAGGCTGACCCCACTTGAGAAAAATTTCTCTCACTACAGAGTCTTTCAGAGACCACTCGTGAGGCATGAGGATAGCTCTGCTCAACTTGTCCGCAATTTGATTGGACTTTCCGGGGATGTGCGTTGCTATCAGAAACCGCTGAGAAGAAATTGCCCATTGCCACAGTCTGAGTGCTTCTCGACACAGGGGTATGACCTGGTTCCGCCTTGTTTGTTGATGTACCACACTACAGACATATTGTCTGTTTGGATTGCAATCGTTCCCAAGGGAAGAGAGTCTTGAAGGGCTTGCAACGCTAAAAGCACTGCTCTCATCTCCAGAACATTTATGTGCAAGTGGCATTCGTTTGGTTGCCATGTGCCCTGGACCGTCCTGCCCTGATAATGCCCCCCCACCCGATCAGGGAGGCATCCGTTGTCAGAGTAGCAACCGGAGGGGTGGAACAAAGGGTCTTCCCAACAAGAGCTGAGGGGAAGACATCCACCACATGAGATGATTTTTGCACGCTTGCGTGATCATAATGGTGTGAGACATTGGAAGTTGCTGGTATGACCATTGAGTAAAGAGCATCCATTGAAGGATCCGCATGTGGAATCTGGCTAATGGAAGCAGAGGTATGGCCGCTGCCATAATTCCCAACACTTTCAGAACTAACCTGGCTTTGATTCTGTTGTTGTTGAAAAGGAGTGATACCAGTTTGTGAATGTCTGTTATTCTCTGATGTGTTAGTCTTGCAGACATGTTTACTGTATCTAGATTTGCGCCTATGTATGTAATAGTACGACAAGGCGACAAAACAGACTTTTTGCAATTTATTGAAATACCCAGCTTTTGACAAATGCGAAAAGTGTAATCCCTGGCCATCAGAAGGAGATGCTTGGTGGGAGCTGTGAGGAGCCAGTCGTCCAAATATGGAAACACCTGGAATCCTTGTCGTCTCAGGTGAGAAGCTACCACTGCCATGCATTTGGTAAACACCCGGGGGGCAGTGGTGAGACCAAAGGGCAGGGCCCTGAACTGAAAATGACTGGTTCCCAGCCTGAAGCGGAGGAATCTTCTGGAGCGCCTGTTCATTTTATGTGATAGTACGCATCCTGAAGGTCTATAGAGCACATCCAGTTTCCTTTGCCCAAAAGGGGAAGGATGGATTGCAGCGTGACCATCCGAAATCTTGTTTTCTTGACTGATCTGTTCAAGATACTGAGATCCAAAATTGGTCTCCAGTCCCCTGTTTTCTTTGGAACTAAAAAGAACCTTGAGTAGATTCCGGATCCTTGCTGGTCTGCTGGAACTGGCTGAATTGCTCTTTTTGCAAGCAGTTTTGAAATCTCCAAAACCACTAGATCCCTTTGAGCGGGTGGAACATCTGGAAGGGATTTTTTTGACTGATTTGGAATGCGAAGAAAGGGGATAGAATAGCCTTCGGAAATGATGGACTGTACCCATTTGTCTTGAGTCAGGGATAGCCAGGCTTCTGGGTACAGTGACAATCTTCCCCCGACTGCCTCAGAAGATGGGCAGTCGGGCAACACCTCAGGGATGCTGAAAGGGCTTGTCAGGGAAGGCTTCCCGATTGCCCTGGTTCTGCGGACCCCCCCTGCCCCTAGGGCGTCTACCATTGTTATTCCCGCCTCTGCCTCTGGCGGGAAGCGACTCTGTCGTCAGGCGAAGTCCCTTGAGATTGTTTACGGAACCACATCTTTCCACCTTTCTGGCCTTTGGGGTAAGGCCTAGAAGGAGTAGAAAAACGGACTCCGACGGCAGAAAGGGTCTTGCCATCAGTTTCGCACCTAGTCAAGGTTTCTTTCACTTGAGGACCAAAGAGGGATGATCCATCAAACGGGAGTTAGTGAAAGACGTCTTGAAGGGGTCCGCAAAATTGCATAGCCGCATCCAGGCATGCCTACGTAAGGCCACACCTGTCCCTGCGGCTCTGCTTGCTCCATCAGCCGAGTAAGAAAGAAGGCGCATGGAGGAGTTGGTTATGGAGTTAAGGGTAGCCAGCTGCGTGTTCATCTTATCTTGGAAACCCGCAGCTGTAGGGTCCTTTAACATTTCACTCACTTCCTTGATCAAGTCCCTTTGAAGACGAGTAAAATGGCACAGGTAGTTCAGCTTAACGCATGGTAAATGTCGCTGGCGAGAACATCCGCTTCCGTACCTGTCCATGGACCTAGATTCCTTGTTAGGTGGATGGACAGGTACTGAAGGATCAGCTAGCTCCTTCTTAGTGGCAGCAGCTACCACCATAGCATCCACAGAAACTCCTTTTGTTAAGAACTGTTTGTCTGCTGGTGCCGTTATGAACTTGGAGGGTCTCCTGGGAGTGGGGTCCACTGAATCAGGAGCCGTCCATGCCTTCTTAGCAACCACCTGCATGAGGGGGTCAAAGGGGGGAGACACCCAGGAGGTGGAAGGACGAGAGCCAAACGCCTCAAGATACACAGATTTGTCCTCCGAAGGGTTGAGGGCTGGCCAATTTCCCCTCTGTTTGAGGATCTCCAGAATGTCTGCAAATGAGACATCTTCAGAAGGGGAACGGGGAACCCTCAGAATCATCCAAATCTGTGTCTGACGTGATGGACTCAGGTGAGTCAATGTGTTTCCTCTTACACTTCCTCTTCCGAGGGGGCTCTTCTGCCAAATCAGGAGAGGCCTCGGAAGGGGATGAAATCCCCACAGGGGTTCCTGAGGAGCTGGCTCTCTGCGGTCCGGGATGAGGGAGTGAGTCGACTTAACCTGAGGCACTGTAGAGGGAGGGGCGGACGGAGCCGACTGTGGAGTAGAGCCAGGCTCTAACACACTCCGCATGACCTCGAATGCACCCCTGTCAGGCAGAGCCAGAGGTCCCCACTCCGAGAAGCTAAGAACCCCCCTCGGCACCGACAGTGATGGCTCCGAGGCCGATGTCGGAGCCGAACTCACCAGCGCCGAAGCACCGAGAGGGAGAGGGGGGTCGGACAAGGGTCCGATGCCACTCACCCCCTCGGAGCCGACGAGGGAAGTCCGGCACCGAGATTCTTCCAAGGAAGAAATCGGAGCTGACGATGGAGCCGAAGACAATTGTATCGGCTCCGACGCTATCACAGTCTCGGTTCCGACGCGACCCGGCTCCGAGCTCAAGAGAGTCGAAGGAGGAATATATTGATGGACCGGGGCAGGCATCGACTGATGAGTCAGGCTCTGAAGCATCTGGGCCAGTGCCTCGGACTTAAGAAGTCGACTCACTACCCTCTGAAGGTCATGATCCGACAGCCTCGATGACCTAGAGGAGTGAGATCTTTGGCTCCGTTCAGACAGCAGGGGAGATCCTGGAGCCAAATGAACGGAGCCAAGAGATGGTGACCTGGACCTCTTCCTAGTTGTCGGCTCCGAAGGTCTGGTCGGAGCCGACACGGGAACTTCTAATACCTCGGCTCCGGCCGGAGCCGAGGGAACCACAGAAACTGTGGACTGAGACTCATCGGCTCCAGCCGGAGCCGATGTAGGCAGAGGTTTAGAAACCTTAGGTCTCGGCTCAGTTGTCGGAGCCGAAGACCTAGATGCCTTAGAGGGCTTCCCAGTAGAAACAGAAAGGGAATCCTCTGGCTTGAGTAAGCCCCTTAAGATCAATTTATTTTTTCTTTCCTGCAGGACCCTGGGGCTGAAGCCATGGCACACAGCACAGGAGTCCTGCAGGTGCAAAGGTCCCAGACAGTAGACACAAGAAGTGTGAGCGTCTGTCAGAGACATTTTCTGACAGCACGCATCACACTTCTTGAATCCGGAGACCTTTGCTTCCTTAGACATTTTTAAAAGGTGTAATCAAACACACACACAAACACACTAATTACACCCTGTCAAGTTTAAATTATAATAAAAACACTAACTAGGTTTTTAAAATAAAATAACACACACACTCCCTAGGGAAGAGAAAAGGCCAATAGGCCCAAGGGAAGAACCTAAAGTTCTTGAGGGAAAAAAACGGGAATTTTTTAGAAGGGGATAAAAATTTCTCTAAACTAAGGGAAATAAGTAAAAATATTAAAATTAAAGGGGTTTTAATAGACTAAATTACACAAGAAAAAGTCACTTACCAAGAACCGGTAGAAAACCAACCTCGATAGCTGTAGCGGCAAACGAGATCTGAGGTAACTCTCGCCTAGCATTGTGGGATATAAGGGGAGCCTCGAGCCGGTGGAACCAACTCTCGAGCTTTTAGAGTGGCCGAGTCGGAGCCGAGGTCGGCTCCGAACCCATCCAGCAAGAATGAAGGCGAGATAGACAACTTAACATCTAGTGTTACCGCAGCTGCCATGGGCCCTAAGACTGGCAAGACTAGTCATGATCGAGGAGAGGAATGCAAAATCACTTCCTTTACCTGGGCTGTGAGGGTTTGCAATCTTGTTCGAGGAAGAGACACCATCTGATTGATAGTGTTTAAAAGAGTACCTATGAACTCCAGGTTCTGTGTACAAGTGAGTTGAGACTTGTTGTACTTGACTGTGATGCCCAGCTGGTGACACAATTGAAGCAAGTCGTCCTTTGCTTATAAAAGTAGATTCTTGGTCGCAGCAGTCAGGAGCCAGTCATCTAGACATGAAAACACCCGGAATCCTGGCAGTCTTAGGAGAGATGCTACCACTGCCATGCATTTGTCGAACACCCTGGGAGCTTTGGTGACATGCTCTGAACTGGTAATTGCTGTCTGTCATCTGGAAGCACAAATATCTTTTGGAGCACCTGTTCATTTTGATGTCATAATACACATCCTGAAGATCTATCAAGCACATTCAATTGTCTTTGTGCAGCAGAGGCAAAATGGTCTTAACCATGACCATCTGGAACTTTCAGTATTTCACATACTGGTATAACTGGCTTGGATCCAGAATGGGTCTCAAGTTCCCTGTCTTTTTTGGAACTAAAAAGGATATTGAATAGAGTCCAGATCCTATCTGGTCTGGGGGGACTTCTTGGATGACTCCTTTTTATATCAGCTTTCTTATTTCCTGGGCTGCTGTCTCACTCTGACTGGGTGGAACATCAGGGATTTTTCTTCATTTTTATGGGGGGAATTGGGAAACTGGTATGAAATAACCTCTAGATATGATCCTCTACATCCAATTATCTTTTGTTATGGATGCACAGGCATGTAGGTGCAGAGAAAAGCAGCCCCCCAATTGCCTCCAGAGAAAAACAGCCAGATGAACTTTCAGGAGCACTGATAGAGTTTATCCATGAAAGAATCCCTGAAACTCTGGTTCTGCAGGCCACCTCTTCTTTGAGGGTGACATCTTCCATTAGAGTCACCCCCCCCCACCTCTGGGGGAACCATCTGCTCGTGATTGTTGGAAAGGATCTTGTGACAAAGCCACATTTTTCTAGCTCCTCACTGATTCCATGAAAAGGGTCTCTGAGGAGTAGAAAAATTGATCCTAATAGCAGACAGGGTCTTTCCATCTTGCTCACTTCTGGAGAGTGTTTCTGTCACCTCTGGGCTGAACAGAGATGATCATTAAAAAAAGTTATGTACTCACCATAACATTCCATCCATGTTATCCATTTTAATTCTTCCTCAACTCATGGGCTTGGATTCAATCCTTGGATTTTACTCGGCTGCATCTACCAGCAAGTGGATCACTGAAAACTCTCAAGCTCCTCCTTTTTCCATCATCCCTAGTACCTAACATACCTTAGATCTTGTTTACTGTCCCTTATACCTGTAGAACATTGTAGAAGAATAAAATAGTGGAATAAATAACAAAATCTGGGACTCAAACAAAGGAACAAGGTTCCTTCAGCATCTTCTATCCTTCCAAAAGACTACATAGAGGGGGTTGGTGGGAGGGAAGTTGAGGAAGAATAAAAATGGACAACACAGATGGAACATTATGGTGAGTACATAACTTCTTTATCTGATATTGTCAATTTAATTTGTTCCTTAACTCTTGGGAAAAGAGTCCCCAGCTACCCAAACCCCTGGAGGACTCCAAGGAAGGATATTCCTGAGTACCACTGAGCCAAAGGCTGCTCTGCCCCTAGAGACACGATCCAATTTGTAATGAGCAATAGAAGTATGAGGATTAGCCCAAGTTGGGACTGCACAAGTATCATCCAGAAAAGATCTAGACAAAAAAAGCTGAAGACGTAGCCGTAGATCTAGTCTAGTGGAATGTACTCTTGGTGGTTTGGATAAAGACAAGCCCAATTTATTATAAACAAAGGTAATACAATCAGTCAACCATTTGGCTAATGTTACTTTAGAGACTGATTTGCTAAATTAAGAATCCGAAAAGGACACAAACAGTTGTTCTGCTTTTCTAAAATGTCTTGTTCTGTGTAAGTAAAACCATAATTGTCAGTGACCATCTAATAGATGTAACATGTACTCTCTTTTATTTGAAAAAAAATGGAAAGAAGACTGGCAGATTAATAGTTTGATTGATACTGGATTCTGACACCAACTTAGGAAGAAAGAAGGATTGGTTGTCAAGAATACTCTACCTTTAGGAAATATCAAATAAGGGGGCTTAGAAGACAAGGCTTGCAATTCTGAAACTCTTCTGGCAGAGTTAATAGCTACTCAAAAGATAGTCTTCCAGGTTAAAAATTTTAGGTCAGTTTTAGCTGAAAGTTCACATGGGGACTGGGTTAGAGCTTGCAAGACTATGTTTAAATCTCAATGGGGAGTAGGATCTTTAACTGGGAGTCTAAGAAGTAATGCTCCTCTTAGAATGGCTCTGTAAATTCTGGAGGACCCAAGATATGAATTATTTACTCCTATATGAAACTTGGAAATGGCAGCTAACTGTACTTTAACAGTAGAAGAACTAGTTCTTTGATTGAAAATTGAGGCTAAAAATTGCAGAACTTATTCAAATTACAAATCTTTTCCATTTGCTTTTGTAACATTTTCTAGTGGATGCTTTGAGAGGATGATTAAAGAATCTGATGGACCATGGAGGAGACCATGGTCTGTCTAGCAATCAACAGAACTGGAGAAACCATCTGGTCAACTTTAGGCCTGGAATGCTTGGCAGAATCGAGTATGTCGGGTGAGACAAAAGGTCTAGAGTTGGATCCAGACTCCACAGAGGACAAAGAAGATGAGGCCAAAGAAAGAGAAGCCAAATTTGATGAGGCCAATAAGAGGGAATGAGGATTACAGTGCTCTTCAATTGAGATGTGTTTTGAAGAAATTTGGGGATTAGGGGTAACAGGGGATAGGCATAAAGGAGACTCGTGGGCCAACTGTGATGTAGAGCATTTGACAGTAACTCTCCCATGGGAGGATGAGGGCAAAAAACCTGCTGCACTTGTTGTTGAGAGGGGGTGCAAAGAGGTCACCGCATGTTATGCCCCATTGATGGAATAACTTCTCTGCTTCCTTCATGGTGAGAGACCACTTGTGAAGCATTAGAAAAGACCTGCTCAACTCATTCATAATCATGTTGGTTTTCCCTGGAATGTGAATTGCTTTCAGAAATCAATTAGATGAAACTGCCCATTGCCATGCTCTCAAAGCTTCTCGAAACAGGAGATAAGATTTGGTTCCCCCTTGTTTGTTGATGTACTAGACCACTGACATATTGTCTGTCTGAACTGCAATAGTCCTGGTAGGAAGAGTGTCTTGGATGGTCTGCAAAGCTAGGAGGACAGCTCCCATTTCCAGGTCATTGATATGCATGTTGATCTCCTCTGGGGACCATGTGCTTTGGACTGTCCTTCCCAGGAAGTGCACCCCGCTCACTCTGGTAGGTGTCCATGGTCACTATGGCCTTGGGATGAACTTTTTGTTTTTGACCGGAGTGTATCCACCATAGGAGATCATTTTTGCAAGCCTGAGTTATTTTTATCTGACTGGACAGGGATGGCAAATCATGGACCACTGACTTGCCAATGTCCACTGAAGAATTCTCATATGATACCTTGACAACAGTACCAGGATGATTGCTGCTGACATGGATCCCAAAGCTTGAAGGATTAATTGAGCTGAGAGAGAAGAGTTTTGGATGACCTTTCTGACCTGGAATTAAATAGTCTGAACTCTTGACAAAGGGAGATATGCTGTTTGTGTAATCGTATTGAACAAGGCACCAATGAATTTCAATGTCTGTCTTGGTTCCAGATGACATTTGTTGTAACTGATTGAACGGACCAGATGGGAGCATAAATGCAGTATGTAATCTCGAGCTAGAATTAGTTAATGCCTGGTCAGAGCAGTTATGAGCCAGTTGTCTAGATATGGAATCACCCAGAATCCCTGAAGCCTCAAGTGAGCTGCCACTACTGCCATACAGTTGGTAAACACCTGGGGGCTGTCATGAGACCAAAGGGTAGAGCTCTGAATAGGTAATGACTAGCTCCCAGCTGGAAGTGTAGATATCTCCTGGATCATGTGTTCATTTTGATATTATAGTATGCATCCTGAAGATCTATCAAACACATCCAGTCAACCCTGTGCAAAAAAGGCAGACTGTCCTAAACCATGACCAATTGGAGCTTTGTGTATTGAACTGACTGATTTAGGTTGCTGAGATCCCAAATTGGTCTCCAGTCCCCTGTTTTCTTTGGGTCTAAAAAGAATCCTGAGTAAGTTCTGGACTCTTTCTTGTCCGGGGACCTCTTGGATGACTCTTTTTTTCCTAGCATCTTATATCTAGTGCTCCTGTCTTCCCCTAACTGGGTGGAACACATAGATTTTCTTTGAAACCAGTGAGGTGGATGAGAAGAAGGTATGATATAACCTCTGGATATTATCCTCCATACCCATGAATATTTTGTAATTTCTAACCAGGCTCTCTGGTGCAGGGATAAACAACCCCTGACTGCCTCCAGGGATGGACAGACGGACATCCATTCAGGACTGCTGATAGTACCTGTCAGAAAAATCATCGCTATATCCTTGATTTTATGGACCTCCTCTGTTGCGAGGCTGGCATCTTCCACAAGAGTTCCCCATCTGCCCTGGGTTAACTGTCTCCATGTGGATCTTGGAAAGGAACCTGAGATTTCTTGAACCACATTTTTCAACCACCTTGTTGATTCCTAGGAAAGGTTTGTTGAGGGGTCGAAAAATGCACACCCACAGCAGACAGGGTTTTACCTTCCTGTTCACACCTAGAGAGTGTCTTTTCCCTTGTGACCAAACAAAGAACCTTTCTTCAAAGGCAGCACTGATGAAGGAAGCTTTGAAGGGTTCCATGAAGTCACACAAGGACATCCAGGCATGCCTTCTGATAGAAATACTTGAACCTGCTACCCGTGAGGTACCATCTACTGTGTGGGAGATAAGCTTCATGGACAAAGTGGAAACAGACTGAAGGGCAGCTAACTCTGAGGCAATAGTGCTGTCTACCTCAGAGAATATGCTCTCAGACAGGGATTTGGAAAGTTCTTTAATCAAATCCCCCTGGAGCCTTGTGAAGGTGACCAAACAGTTCAGTGACCAGATGGCAAAGGTTGCTGAAGCATAAACAGGCTTCCCAAATCTGTCCAACTCCCTAGACTCCCTGTTAAAAGAAGTGGACAGAGCAACTTTGCTAGTTCCTTCTTTTTGGCTGTCGCTCCAACCATGGCATCAACCAGTACTTCCTTGCTGCAAAAGATTCTGTCCTTAGGTGGTGCCAGGATCCTGTCTGGTCTCCTGGGGATTGGTTCAGTTGCATCAGGTTCCTTCGTCACCCACCAAGAAACCAAATCAATGAGCTCAGGCAGGTGGAGTACCCCCAGGAGGTAGAAGGATCAGCACCAAAAGTCTACAGGAATACTGACTCCTCTTGGGAAAGATTGCTGGGAGACCAACCACACCTTTGCTTTAGGAGTTCCAGAATGTCTCAAAATGAGATGTGATCGGATGGTGATCTTTGGGACCCTTCCCTTCAACAAAGTTGGTATCTTCTGTGACAGACTCTTAAGGAGAGTCCAGGTGCCTTCTTTTGCACTTTTTCTTCCTGGAAACTTATTTAGTGGGATGTTCTGGAAAAGTGTTGGAAGAATCCGGTATACCCTGTTGGATATCCTGGTGACTAATTTGGGCTGGCTGTCCCACTGGCAAGGATGATTGAGGCTTAGGATGCATAGATGAATGGGCTAGGGTGGTCAGAACCTAAGAGGGTGGAGAAGTATGAACTCTAGTGATAGAGAAAGCTCTCTCCACTACCTCAAATGCCAAATGCCTTGGAGAGAAGGAAAGCAACGGCTCGAAAAACACGCTTATGGGCCATAAGCTCCTTCCTATCCAAAGGCACAGCACTCAAAGAGGGAGTCAGAGCTGAGCTGTTTAATGCCAAGGCTCTGAGGGGAAGAGACAATTAGACAGTTTCAGAGTTGAAATCAACACCTTGGATCTGGCCCCGATGCTACAGCTCCAACAGTCATCTAGCTCTGAGTGCCTTGGGGTCAGTCCACTCAGAGATGTCACCGGAGTCAAAGATACCAGTATCTTCGTATCTGATGTAAATCACTCCAGAATCTTTGGATCTGATGACTCCAATACAGAGGTCGATGAGAGAAGGAACTAACGGGGGGGTTACTAATAAGGGTCTCTTGAACCGATGAGGTCAGAGCTAGGTGAAGCCCTATTTGTATCTGTGACGAGAAGAACTTCCTCATCATCCTATCCATGTCAACTTCAGTCAGGCTTTTGGAAGAATGGGTCAAAGATGCTGTCGAAGAAGATCGATGCCTCAAAGACCATTTCAAGAAGGGGAAAGGTAACTGGATCAGGGGCCAAGAGTAGTGATCAGATCTGGATAGATTTTTCTGTACTAGTCTTCAGATCCAATGAGCTTGGATATGAAGTCTTAGAAAGTTTCAAAGGACGTTTGTAACCCGGAGATGAGGAAGTGGTTGATTTTGGGGGAAAAATTCCCAGAATCCTTTTTCTCTTGCCTTTTAGGGGTTTGAGTCCCAGATGTTACTGATGTTACTGATATAGATGTAAGTTTAGAGGGTACCAAACCTCTAAGTATAATTTGTTTTTCTTTTCTATCTATAAGGGCCCTAGGGTTAAAGGCCTTACATATATCACAACTGGCATCAAGATGTGATGGGCCTAGGCAAGGCATGCATTTGGAATGCGTGTCTGACAATGGAATCCTGTGGCCACAAGCCATACATTTCTTGAAATCTGAGGGTTTCTTAAACATTACTCCAAGATGAAAAGAAAAAAAAAAGGAAGAAAAGATTTTTTTAAGGAAGAAAAAAAGATATAAAAATATAAAATAAAAATATACCAACAATGGTAACTACAGAAGTACAAGAAGTACAAAAAAATACAAGTGATGTTAATAAGGAGTACACAGGTATGTAAGAAATTTGATTGGAAAAAAAAGGAAGAAGAGCAATAAGAACTACAAAAGTTATAAAAAGAAAAAAATTATAAAGATATATTAATAGAAACACATTCAGTACCCAAATCATTAGAAACCTCAAGAGCAAAGCAACGACCATGCCCGTATGTTAAGGTGGCAAATGAGATCTGAGGTGCGTTAGGGACTAGGGAATAATGAGAAAGGGAAGAGCTTGAGAGTGTTCAGTGATCCACAATTTGGTAGAAGTGGATGAGTTGGATCCAAACCAAATAGTTGAGAAACAAATGGAAATTGACCACATCAGATGGAGCATTAAAGAAAGAAGACTTAAAGTACTCCACAAAATTGCATAAGCACAACCAGACATGTCTCCTGATGGCTTTGTTGGAATCTAATGCCTATGAGGTACGCTATGCAGCATGGGAAATCAGCCTCATGGACATGATAGATATTGACTGAGGGGTAACCCATTGTGAATAAATCGTATTCTGGTCCTCCACAGACAGGGACATGGAAAGAAATTTGGAGAGCTCAATAACTCAGTGACCACAGGGCGAAGGTCGCTAAAGCATAGGCACACTTTCCAAATATTTCCAGATCATTAGACTCCCTGTTAGAAGGTGAACAGATGAGCTCTGCTCTACAAACTCTTTTGTAGTGGCTACTGCCACAACCATGGCATCCACTGCGCTCCCCTTGCTCCAGTGTCTTCTGTCCTTTGGGGAGGCTAAAATCTATCCAGTCA
The DNA here is from genome assembly GCF_019279795.1 of Protopterus annectens. Classification (NCBI taxonomy): domain Eukaryota; kingdom Metazoa; phylum Chordata; order Ceratodontiformes; family Protopteridae; genus Protopterus; species Protopterus annectens. Next base: position 1,972,808,004 of record NC_056728.1, read on the forward strand.
CTTATGGATAGGCTCCACAGTATCCAGCTCCTTACATGAACAGCATGAGACAAGGTTTATCAGCTCATCCGCTAGAGGGGGTCACACAAGACATAGCTGGACCAAATCCAAAAGCCTCTGCCTGGGAAGGGGGGGTGGGGCAGAAGACTATTCACCTTTTTGCTTTAGAAGTTCCAGTATTTCTCCAAATAAGATATCCTCAGGTGGAGATCTGGGGAACTCTTCCCCCTCATCGAAGTCAGTCTCCTCAGTGAGAGATTCATGGGAGGAATCCAAATGTCTCCTTTTACACAACCTTTTCCAAGGGACCCCATCAATAGGATGGTCTGGTGAGGTATTGGAAGTAACAGGGGAGTCCCGAGGAGCAGAGTGGAGGTTTATTCGGGCAGGCTGTCCTGGTGGGATAGAGGGAAGAGACTCAGAACTCAAACCTGATGGTGGAACAGAAATAGGATCAGAAGGTGGCAAGGATGGACTTTTCCTCGGCAGACAGAAAGCCCTCTCCACTACCTCAAAGGCAGAGAGTCTAAGAGAAGCAGAAGTCAGCAGCACTGGAGCCAAAGTCGCCTGAACCAATGAGTCCTGAATCCCCACCAAAGCACTGTTCCAAGGAGAGAGTCAGACCTGAACTTAGAGGGAAGGAAGACTTCAATAACTTCAAAGTTGATCTCAACTTCCAGAGCCGTTGCTGATGCTTTAGCTCCAAGAGTCTTCCTAAGCATCATAACCGAGTGACTCAGAAACATGGTTGGAATCAAAGAATGACCTGTATTCAGATCTGATGAAGACACCCTCAAGGATCTTGGCTCTGAGGGCTCTGAAACCAAAAGATGGATTGGAGAAGGAGATATCAGTTGAAGGTCAGTTGAAAGCATGCTTGTGGGTCAAATGGGAGATGGAGACAGGATAGCCTCCATCTAGATCTGAGCTCTGAGGATCTTCCTCATCATCCTATCCACCTCTGCTTCAGAAAAGTTTCTGGAGGACATATGGAAAGTGCGGGTAGATGGTGGCCTAGAATGTTTCCTCAGAATCTCCTAGAAAAAAAGGCAAGCAGAGTTGAAGAGAAACTGGCTCCAGTGAGTACTGCAATGACCAAATCTGAAGTGATCTAGGGTTCGAGGACGTGGAATCTGAGGGTGTCAGATCTGACTTTTTTTGAAATTTTTACAGGAGGTTTGGAGGTCAGAGCCACTGTTGATTAATAGTCCACAGACCTCTTCTTAGGGTCCTTATCCTTTACAGCAGATTCAAGCTTCCTGTTTTCAGACATCTTGAAGAGGTTTGAGCTCCAGAAGCTAAAGAAGGTGAAGTAGATGGAAGAAGACCCTTTAGCACTAGTTTATTTTTCTGGTCACTTAGATCCCTGACATTAAAACCCACACAGACAGAGCAATCATTATTTAAATAGGCAGTGCCCAAACAGTAAACACACTCCCTGGGGGCATCTGAATGGGAATCTTATGCCCACAGAAACTGCATTTTTTTTAAAGTCAGTTTATCCTTCATTTTGAGAAGATAAAGGAGATAATAGAAGCTTTCAAAATAAATAGCGAAAGTTTTTTTTATTTTTAATTGCAGGAATGGAACTTCCAACAATAGTCCAAAGAAATACCCTCTAGAGGTTAGGAAAATGATGATAATATAAGAAAAGATACAAGAGTACTCAGTGAACTACCCAAACTACAAAAGGGTAGGAAAAAGAACTGCCTGATGGATAGTACCCAAAAACTCTTTTGTCTAGCAGCTTTTGAATCTCCAGAGTTGCTACCTCCTACTGACTGGGGAGACGTTTTCTTTTAATTGAGGAAAATTGTAAAAAGAGATTGAAATATCCTCTGAATACTATTCTTTGCACCCACATATCCCTTGTGATGGCTGCCCAGGCTTTTGGCTGCAAAGACAAGTGCCACCCAACTGTCTCCAGATAAGAACAGTCAGGCAATCCTTCAGGAGTGCTGAAAGGATCTATCCAAGAAAGAATCTCCGAAACCCTCCTTCTGTGAAACCCCTCTGCCGCATGGGTTGCATCTTCCATTATTATTTCCCCCTCTGCCTCCGGGAGAAAAATCCCTGCATGAGTCCCAAAAAGGTCCTTGAGATTTCCAGAACCACATCTTCTTACCACTGCGCTGATTGCTAGAAAAACAGATCCCCATGGCAGACAAGGTCTTTACATCCTGTTCACAGCAGGAAAGCATCTCTTTAATGGTGTGGCCAAATAGAGAGGCTCCATCAAAAGCAGCACTAATGAATGACACTTTGATGGGCTCCACAAAATCACACAATTGCATCCAGGTATGTCTCCTAATAGCTATGTCTGAACCTGTAGCCCATGAGAACCCCTCAGCTGCAGGTGAGATTAGCTTCATGGACATGTTCGAGATTGATTGTAGGCTGGCCAGTCTAGAGGGAAAAAAACTTCTCTCCTTCCATTGACATGGACCCGGGGGGAGAGTTAGAGAGTTCCTTGAATAAATCCCTCTGTAATCTAGTAAAGTGTGCCAAATATTTTGACTGTAAGGCAAAGTTCACTGAGGTGTAAACTCACTTCCCATACCTGGCCAATGCCCTAGATGTTCTATTAGGAGGCTGGACAGAGGAGCCCTATTTAGCCAGCTCCTATTTAGTGGCTGCCACAGCAACCATGGCATTTAAAGGGATTCCCTTACTCCAAACCTGCCTGTCTTTAGGTGCTCCAAGAATCTTACCTGGGCATCATGGGATTGGTTCTATGGTATCTGGTTCCTTCTATGCCCAGCAGGAGAAAATATTTATAAGCTCATCTGCCAGGCGGTAACCTAAGATGTAGATGGACCAGACATGAAGGCATCTAGGACCACAGATTCCTCTTGGAAAAGAGTTTTGGATGACCAACCACCTTTTAGGCACAATATTTCTAAGATGTCTCTGAAGGAGACATCTTCTGGTGGAGACCCAGGGGACCCTTCTCCGTCATCAAAATCAGTGTCTTCAGTCAAAGATTCTTAAAGGGAATCTAAGTGCCTCCTTTTGCACAACTTCTTCAAGGGGACTTCTTCAGTGGAGTGTTCTGGAGAGGTATTGGAAGAAGTAAAGAGTTTCCTAACTGGAACTGCCTGGAAGCTCATACAGGCTTGGCTGCTCCTGTGTAGTAGGGTGAAGGGACTCAGAAACAGGATCCGAAGGGGGAACAGAGATCTCATCCAAACAGGTAAGAGTCAAAACAGCTCTCCACCACCTTGAAGGCCAAGGGACCAGGAGAACCCGAAATCAATTTAACCAGAGCCGAAGCTCTCAGATCAGACAAACTTTGGTCTCCCCCGATCCTCCGCTCTGAGGGAAGAGTCAGAGAAGAGTTGTCAAGCACCAAGGCTCCAAAAGCTTCAGAGTTGAAGTCTTTCCCTCTGATCTGATGCAGACTGTTTAGATCTGAGATACGTCCTACTCAAGGGGGATTGGAGCCATATAGATCAGGGAAGTAGTCAGAGTCGAAGTAAAGGTATCTTCGGATCTGATGGTACAACTCTTGGAGGTCTTGAATTTAACGGCTCCAAAACAGAAGGTCAGATCAGGCAAGGAGAAACTATAGTATGTGGGGGAGGTTTAGGACTCACAGATCTGATGCGAAATGGAGATGGTAAGACCCCCATCTGGAACTGTGTTCTGAGAAATTTTCTCATTATGTTGTCCACCTCTGCCTAAGAAAGACTTCGGGAGGATCTAATTGAAGAAGAAGTAGAAGAAGGAGGAGGTTGCAAAGACTTTCTTGGTTTCTCTTACATGAAGGAAGACCTCAGCCTTGGTGACACTGGCTGTGGAGAAAAATGAGGGCTTTGGAGCCAAAGAGACCTTCACATTGAAAGTGTAGGATCTGAGGGTCTTGGCTCTGAACATTTGGAGATTTTAGTTGGCAGTTCCAATGTTGTAGCAGATTTGGGAGACCTGGCAAGAAAGAGCTTTCTATGCTCCCTGGGATCCGTAGACTTGGATTTCTGTGAGGGGGTTTGAGCCCCTGGAGTAGAAGCAAGAAGAAGTAGCAGAAGCAGGAATAAGGCCCTTAAGCACCAATATGTTACAATGATCACGGATAGCTCAAGCATTAAAGCCTGCACAAATAGCACATGGAGTACCCAAGTGAGAGAGGCCTATACAATAACCACACTCCCTGTGGGCATCTGAGTTGGGTATTTTGTGGCCACAGGAAGTAGACTTCTTAAACCCAGTAGGTTTTTCAGCCATGTTGAAAAGCTCACCAAGCATGGCAAACAAGTTGAAGAAACAGATTCTTTTTCTTTTTTTTTTTTTATATAGTAGAGAAAGAAAAAATTACACCAACAATGGTATTAAGATTACCTTATTGAAAGTAAAGTTCAGAAAAAAAATACTAGTGAAGGTAAAAGAGAATAGCAAAGCATGGTAAGAAAAGGTTAGCAGAAATATAATAAATTTACCGGGTAAACAAAGGTAGCTATATAATGAAATAAGTACAGAAATTTAGTTAAATTAGAAGTTATGTACTTACCATAACTTAGCATCTGTGTTCTCCATTTTTATTCTTCCTCAAAGATACATTCGGATCCAACTCGGCTGCATACCAAAGACTTCTGATCCAAATCTTGAGCTCATCCCTCTACCCATAAAGCTCTATCCTCTTCCTAACTCCTCAGATCGAGTTTGCTGCCTAGTCTTCCAAATTTAAGGAAGAGACAGAAGAAGATATAAAAACAGGCTAGGGCTTAAACCTGAAACTAATAAGTTCCAATATCATCAACCAGGTACCTGTAGGACAGACAAGGCTGGAGGATGAATGGGAGGGAATGTAAGGAAAATGGACAACACAGATGCCAAGTTATGGTAAGTACATAACTTCTAAATCTGATTTCCCTTTCCATTCTTCCTCACAGATGGGACAGAATCCCAGCTACGTAGCACTTGGGAGGCCCTCATGAAAGGACATGCTGGAGCACTGGCAAACCAAAGGAACCCATGTGGCTGCTGCACAAATTGAATCCAAAGGTAGTTTGGCTTGGAAAGTGGTGGAGGTCAACATAGCTCTAGTCGAATGGCCTTGAATTTTACCTGGCAGTTGCTTATGCTGAGAGTTATGTGCATAAGTAATGGTGTCTAAAAGCCATTTAGATAAAATGACTCTTGAAACTGGCGCCCCTTTTCTAGTGTCTGAGAATGAGACAAATAATTGGTCAGATTTTCTAAACTCCTTTGTCCTATGTAAATAGAAGCATAACTGCCTATGGACATCCAATTGGTGAAGCTCTTGGTGGTTTGGATAAAGACAAGCCCAATTTATTATAAACAAAGGTAATACAATCAGTCAACCATTTGGCTAATGTTACTTTAGAGACTGATTTGCTAAATTAAGAATCCGAAAAGGACACACAACAGTTGTTCTGCTTTTCTAAAATTTCTTGTTCTGTGTAAGTAAAACCATAATTGTCAGTGACCATCTAATAGGTGTAACATGTACTCTCTTTTATTTGAAAAAAATTGGAAAGAAGACTGGCAGATTAATAGTTTGATTGATACTGGATTCTGACACCAACTTAGGAAGAAAGAAGGATTGGTTGTCAAGAATACTCTACCTTTAGGAAATATCAAATAAGGGGGCTTAGAAGACAAGGCTTGCAATTCTGAAACTCTTCTGGCAGAGTTAATAGCTACTCAAAAGATAGTCTTCCAGGTTAAAAAATGTAGATCAGTTTTAGCTGAAGGTTCACATGGGGACTGGGTTAGAGCTTGCAAGACTATGTTTAAATCCCAAGGGGGAGTAGGATCTTTAACTAGGAGTCTAAGAAGTAATGTTCCTCTTAAAATGGCTCTGTAAATTCTGGAGGACCCAAGATATGAATTATTTACTCCTATATGAGGATACCCTCGAGGATACCTCAAAACCTACCTTCAAAACTCAGCTCTCTTAATTGCTCCAGCAAAATAACAAACAACTAAGCAGGCTTCTCAGCTGCCTCATTCCCCTTTGGTTTTTGGACATTTCACCTACTGGAATCTAAGGAGCTTTCTGCCCTTAGTTACCCCTGCGAGTAAACCCTCGAGGATACCTCAAAACCTACCTTCAAAACTCAGCTCTCTTAATTGCTCCAGCAAAATAACAAACAACTAAGCAGGCTTCTCAGCTGCCTCATTCCCCTTTGTTTTTTGGACATTTCACCTACTGGAATCTAAGGAACTTTCTGCCCTGAGTTACCCCTGTGAGTAAACCCTTGAGGATACCTCAAAACCTACCTTCAAAACTCAGCTCTCTTAATTGCTCCAGCAAAATAACAAACAACTAAGCAAGCTTCTCAGCTGCCTCATTCCCCTTTGTTTTTTGGACATTTCACCTACTGGAATCTAAGGAACTTTCTGCCCTGAGTTACCCCTGCGAGTAAACCCTTGAGGATACCTCAAAACCTACCTTCAAAACTCAGCTCTCTTAATTGCTCCAGCAAAATAACAAACAACTAAGCAGGCTTCTCAGCTGCCTCATTCCCCTTTGTTTTTTGGACATTTCACCTACTGGAATCTAAGGAACTTTCTGCCCTGAGTTACCCCTGTGAGTAAACCCTTGAGGATACCTCAAAACCTACCTTCAAAACTCAGCTCTCTTAATTGCTCCAGCAAAATAACAAACAACTAAGCAGGCTTCTCAGCTGCCTCATTCCCCTTTGTTTTTTGGACATTTCACCTACTGGAATCTAAGGAAGTATGTGTAACTGCAGTTGAACCCTTAATTACTTGTGTTTTGGTCTTGATAGATGTTTTGTAGTACTCTAGCCTGCCAGGATAGCCAGCAGCCTTAGCTCCCCCCCCCGATCCACACTAGCTGCACTCTTTTTCCAAGTATTGCCCCAAGAATATTCTAAGTGGTACAAGACTTAGACTCCTCTGCAAATTTTTATGTTTCTATCTTAACTCTAACCTCTCCCCTTTCACTGTATCTCCTAACTCTTCTAGCCCACTCTAGCTGTAACACCTCCTTTTCTAATCTCTCCCTCTAGCTTCTCATACTTCACTCCTGCCCAACACCTCAGGTCCTTCTCCCTTCCTACTTACCCCTCTGTAGACCTTCTTTCACTGATTGACTCCGGAACCCCTCTGGACCTCTTTGGTTCTTCCCGCTCCGTTCGCCCTGCGGGCTTACTCCGCTCCCCTACCCTACCCCCAAATTCCACCCACCCCCAGTGCATCTAGCTTTATTTCCCCCATAGCCACACCCTCTGAAACTCATATCCAATTAAACACTTATTACCAATAACTACCCCTCCCTATCCCCACCCATGTTAACCTCTAATTATCTACCTCAGCTATACCACTTAACCTTTGGATTCCTTCTCACCCACTCCAATCCCAACTCTTTTTTCCACTACCAACCTTATACTTTTATACTTAACTACTCCTATGTAAACTTATCTCTCTTGCTTTTATATATATCTTATCTACCACATAACAACTCTACATATCTCACAATCTAACACACTACGTCTACCCAGATACATCCAGTTGCTATTTATATAGTATCCACTATATTCCATACTCCTCTATTCTAATACCACTGTTCTATTATCTCCTCCCCATTATGCTCTCTAAACACCCCTTTACCTTCCTTTCACTATTACTACTATTCTCCTTATCCTCTTTCTACCATCTCTCCCAACCCACAATTTCCACCCACTCCCAACCCTTTCATATAACTAATCCTTACAACACATCTTTCTCACCCTCATACTCTCTTATTTCCCCCCATTTATATTCCTCAGAAAACCTCCTTCTCTTTCGACACAAACTTATCTCCTATCATGCTAACTTTTCCACCATAACTGTTAGCAAACCCCTCCAATTCACTAAACAACCCAATCTCATTTCCTTGCTAACTACTCACATAAACTATTAAATACTACACCTGATAAGTGCTCTCATATCTGGAGACATCCATCCTAACCCAGGCCCCACCACTACTACTGCTATAAATAAATCCCTATTATTCAATTCCTTAAACTCTCAAAGTGTAGTAAACAAAGTCCCAAACCTACATGCTTGGCTCATACACAATAAACCAGACATCCTCACTATTTCAGAAACCTGGCTAAAACCACACATTAGAGACTCTGAAATAGTTCCTCCTAACTATTCCATCATAAGAAAAGACAGACCTCACAAAAAAGGCAGAGGAGTAGCCCTTCTATACACTTCCTCCCTAGTAGTTACTCCATATAACAAACCTACTCCACACTTTAACAATGCCAAACTTCTCCTTACCATGCTACAAATCAATAATCATAAACATATATGTATAGCTTCCCTTTACATCCCCCCCAGGGGATAATATCTCCATACTTGAACTCATCCTTTCCTGGCTATCCAGTAGCATTAGTAATGAAACCATAATCCTAGGAGATGTTAATATTAACTGGGCCCTTATACAGTCTCCTACAAACCCCACTAACATCAACCTCTACAATTTCTCACAACTGATCACTTTGGTAACCCACCCTGCCAAAAACCCCTCCAATGGGAGTATATTGGATTGGATTCTAGTCTCCCACCCTCACTACTTCACCAACAGTGGCACTCTTCCCGACCCACTTGGTGACCACTTACCCACCGGCTTCCCACTATCCTTCAGCAGACTCATAACCACATACAATCCGTGACCGTAAAAACTTCGACCCATTAATCTTTTCAAACTCACTACAAGCAATTAATTGGAACTGTCTAAAAACACTATCTCTTGACAATGCAGTCTCATACTTCAACTCAACTTTCTTAAAATTACTCGACTCCCAAGCTCCTTTACGGACTAAAAGAATAAAAACTAAATCAGCCCCATGGCTCTCCAAAACTACTCTTGCTATCATGAAACAAAGAGACAAAGTCTGGGGACGCTACCAAAAACACAAGACAGCACCACTCCTTAATGAATATAAAATGCTCCGAAACAAAGTAAAGAAACTCATTACTTCTGATCGTCAAAACTACTTCTCTGCACTCCAAAACCAAAATAAAAACAACCCTCAGAAATTCTGGAAAGGGATCTCTACTCTCCTCCACCCCAGCAAACCAGATACTCCTACCCCAGACCCAAATGCTCCAGAACATGAATTAGCCACCCAATTTAATTCTTTCTTTATTGACTCAATCTCTAAATTGACCTCCTCATTCTCCAACACCTCTCTACTATCTAATACCCCCTCATCCACCTCATCTACCCCCACTATCTCTACTTCTATACCCTACTCCTCACCCACTAACTCCTCTACCCCCTCTTCTACACAAACTCTATACTCATCTCCACCTCCCCAAAACCCCCCCCTCCTGACTGCCCCCTCTTCTCATTATATCCCATACCAACATCTACTATTAAGAAACTCCTTCAGAAATTGAAACCATGTACCAATGCTCCTGATAATATCCCGTCTTACTTTCTCAGTATAGCCGCTGAAACTCTTGCCTACCCCATTAGCATTTTAATTAACTGCTCACTACAAGAATACACAGTTCCCCAAATCTGGAAACAAGCCTTTATTATACCTCTACATAAAGGTGGTAACAATAATAACATTACTAATTTCCGCCCCATAGCCATCCTGTCCCCCATTTCTAAACTCTTAGAAAAATGTGTCCAACTTCAGCTCCTTCCTCACCTCCTAGACAACCATCTTATAACTCCCACACAGCACGGTTTCAGACCTAATCATAGCACCATGACAGCCCTCCTCTCCTTCCTTGAGGTTGTAAATAAAGCCCGTGACTCTGGACAAATACCTTACTCCTTGACCTCTCCAAAGCCTTCGATACTATCTCACATAGCCTGCTCTTAAACAAACTCTCCAAACTTCACCTATCTTCCTCCTCTTTGAACTGGTTCTCTAGCTACCTATCTAACAGAAGTCAAGCTGTAATATGGAAAAAAGCTACCTCCTCTTTCCTTAGTACCCCTACAGGAGTTCCCCAAGGCTCCATACTGGGTCCTCTTCTCTTCAATATTTTTATAAATGACTTCCACAAATCAATCCCTTTCTCTAGCATCATCCAATATGCAGATGATTCAACTATTATCTGTTCTGCCTCTTCTATCACTACACTACTAAAACTTACTCAAGATGCTTTCTCTTCCACAGAGCAATGGATGCTATGTAATCATCTAGCTCTCAATGCTACCAAGACCAAACTAATGTTATTTACTCCTTCTAAAGTCATCCCTCGTGACATGGGTACATTCTCAAATACTACTCAACACAACTCACCTCTTGACATAGTGTCAGAAACCAAACTACTTGGGGTCCAAATCGATAACCTACTTAAATTTAACTCCCACCTGCAAATAAACATCAAAAAAACACACCAAAAACTTGGCATGCTTTATAGACAGAACGCCTACCTCAAGGCTGCCACTAAAATCACTCTCTCTACCTCTTTCCTAACCCCATCCCTTCTATATGGTGCCCCACTACTAACTAATCTTCAGTCCTTGTTAAAAAAACAACTTACCTCCTGCTATAACAAAATTGCAAAATTCGCCACCAGCTAAAAGTCCTCCACCCACCACTGTTTCTCCCTCCATAAGCTAAAATGGCTAGAACTTCCCAATCAACTAACTTACACTCAACTAACTCTAGCCCATAAGATTATTCTCAACCCCTCCCTTTGTCCCTCTCTTTCCTCTGCCTTTAAAATGCATCTACCTAACAGAGTTCTAAGGTCAAACAATCAAAATCTACTCGAAGTACACAAACCAACTCATCCCCAGGCAAAAACCTTCTTTCCTTCAGCCTCGCTCGCCTCTGGAACTCCCTACCTCCACTCATCCGCACCACCTCTAACCACTCTGCCTTCAAAAAGTCTCTTCACCTTCATCTAGCATCACAGTGGGAATGCTCTTGTTCCCACCCCACATAACTAACTCTACTTAATTCTCCTTCAATACCATATTCTACTTCTGTAGCTATGACATTTGTTCTCTAATCAGTATTAATGTTTACATTTATTCTATTACTAGTAGGTTTCTTCTTAATGTATTAACTGTTATGACTGCTATTCTAAATTTGATTAGTTCTACTTTTATTCTGCTTACATAATATTAATAACTCTCTGTACTAAGATTGTTACTGTTAAATGTTGAAAATACCTTCTGTTATGGAGCTTTTCTCCCCATGACTCCATTGAAAACGGGTTCTTTATGGCCCAATGGACTATCCTGGTAAACCAACGGCAATAAATAAATAAATAAATAAATATGAAACTTAGAAATGGCAGCTAACTGTACTTTAACAGTAGAAGAACTAGTTCTTTGCTTGAAAATTGAGGCTAAAAATTGCAGAACTTATTCAAATTACAAATCTTTTCCATTTGCTTTTGTAACATTTTCTAGTGGATGCTTTGAGAGGATGATTAAAGAATCTGACGGACCATGGAGGAGACCATGGTCTGTCTAGCAATCAACAGAACTGGAGAAACCATCTGGTCAACTTTAGGCCTGGAATGCTTGGCAGAATCGAGTATGTCGGGTGAGACAAAAGGTCTAGAGTTGGATCCAGACTCCACAGAGGACAAAGAAGATGAGGCCAAAGAAAGAGAAGCCAAATTTGATGAGGCCAATAAGAGGGAATGAGGATTACAGTGCTCTTCAATTGAGATGTGTTTTGAAGAAATTTGGGGATTAGGGATAACAGGGGATAGGCATAAAGGAGACTCGTGGGCCAACTGTGATGTAGAGCATTTGTCAGTAACTCTCCCATGGGAGGATGAGGGCAAAAAACCTGCTGCACTTGTTGTTGAGAGGGGGTGCAAAGAGGTCACCGCATGTTATGCCCCATCGATGGAATAACTTCTCTGCTTCCTTCATTGTAAGAGACCACTTGTGAAGCATTAGAAAAGACCTGTTCAACTCATCCATAATCATGTTGGTTTTCCCTGGAATGTGAATTGCTTTCAGAAATCAATTAGATGAAACTGCCCATTGCCATGCTCTCAAAGCTTCTCGAAACAGGAGATAAGATTTGGTTCCCCCTTGTTTGTTGATGTACCAGACCACTGACATATTGTCTGTCTGAACTGCAATAGTCCTGGTAGGAAGAGTGTCTTGGATGGTCTGCAAAGCTAGGAGGACAGCTCCCATTTCCAGGTCATTGATATGCATGTTGATCTCCTCTGGGGACCATGTGCTTTGGACTGTCCTTCCCAGGAAGTGCACCCCGCTCAATCTGGTAGGTGCCCATGGTCACTATGGCCTTGGGATGAACTTTTTGTTTTTGACCAGAGTGTATCCACCATAGGAGATCATTTTTGCAAGCCTGAATTATTTTTATCTGACTGGACAGGGATGGCAAATAATGGACCACTGACTTGCCAATGTCCACTGAAGAATTCTCATATGATACCTTGACAACAGTACTAGGATGATTGCTGCTGACATGGATCCCAAAGCTTGAAGGATTAATTGAGCTGAGAGAGAAGAGTTTTGGATGACCTTTCTGACCTGGAATGAAATAGTCTGAACTCTTGACAAAGGGAGATTTGCTGTTTGTGTAATCGTATTGAACAAGGCACCAATGAATTTCAATGTCTGTCTTGGTTCCAGATGACATTTGTTGTAACTGATTGAACGGACCAGATGGGAGCATAAATGCAGTATGTAATCTCAAGCTAGAATTAGTTAATGCCTGGTCAGAGCAGTTATGAGCCAGTTGTCTAGATATGGAATCACCCAGAATCCCTGAAGCCTCAAGTGAGCTGCCACTACTGCCATACAGTTGGTAAACACCTGGGGGCTGTCATGAGACCAAAGGGTAGAGCTCTGAATAGGTAATGACTAGCTCCCAGCTGGAAGTGTAGATATCTCCTGGATCATGTGTTCATTTTGATATTATAGTATGCATCCTGAAGATCTATCAAACACATCCAGTCAACCCTGTGCAGAAAAGGCAGACTGTCCTAAACCATGACCAATTGGAGCTTTGTGTATTGAACTGACTGATTTAGGTTGCTGAGATCCCAAATTGGTCTCCAGTCCCCTGTTTTCTTTGGGTCTAAAAAGAATCCTGAGTAAGTTCTGGACTCTTTCTTGTCCGGGGACCTCTTGGATGACTCTTTTTTTCCTAGCATCTTATATCTAGTGCTCCTGTCTTCCCCTAACTGGGTGGAACACATAGATTTTCTTTGAAACCAGTGAGGTGGATGAGAAGAAGGTATGATATAACCTCTGGATATTATCCTCCATACCCATGAATCTTTTGTAATTTCTAACCAGGCTCTCTGGTGCAGGGATAAACAACCCCTGACTGCCTCCAGGGATGGACAGACGGACATCCATTCAGGACTGCTGATAGTACCTGTCAGAAAAATCATCACTATATCCTTGATTTTGTGGATCTCCTCTGTTGCGAGGCTGGCATCTTCCACAAGAGTTCCCCCATCTGCCCTGGGTTAACTGTCTCCATGTGGATCTTGGAAAGGAACCTGAGATTTCTTGAACCACATTTTTCGACCACCTTGTTGATTCCTAGGAAAGGTTTGTTGAGGGGTCGAAAAATGCACACCCACAGCAGACAGGGTTTTACCTTCCTGTTCACACCTAGAGAGTGTCTTTTCCCTTGTGACAAAACAAAGAACCTTTCTTCAAAGGCAGCACTGATGAAGGAAGCTTTGAAGGGTTCCATGAAGTCACACAAGGACATCCAGGCATGCCTTCTGATAGAAATACTTGAACCTGCTACCCGTGAGGTACCATCTACTGTGTGGGAGATAAGCTTCATGGACAAATTGGAAACAGACTGAAGGGCAGCTAACTCTGAGGCAATAGTGCTGTCTACCTCAGAGAATATGCTCTCAGACAGGGATTTGGAAAGTTCTTCAATCAAATCCCCCTGGAGCCTTGTGAAGGTGACCAAACAGTTCAGTGACCAGATGGCAAAGGTTGCTGAAGCATAAACAGGCTTCCCAAATCTGTCCAACTCCCTAGACTCCCTGTTAGAAAAGTGGACAGAGCAACTTTGCTAGTTCCTTCTTTTTGGCTGTTGCTCCAACCATGGCATCAACCAGTACTTCCTTGCTGCAAAAGATTCTGTCCTTAGGTGGTGCCAGGATCCTGTCTGGTCTCCTGGGGATTGGTTCAGTTGCATCAGGTTCCTTAGTCACCCACCAAGAAAGCAAATCAATGAGCTCAGGCAGGTGGAGTACCCCCAGGAGGTAGAAGGATCAGCACCAAAAGTCTACAGGAATACTGACTCCTCTTGAGAAGGATTGCTGGGAGACCAACCACACCTTTGCTTTAGGAGTTCCAGAATGTCTCGAAATGAGATGTTATCGGATGGTGATCTTTGGGACCCTTCCCCTCAACAAAGTTGGTATCTTCTGTGACAGACTCTTAAGGAGAGTCCTGGTGCCTTCTTTTGCACTTTTTCTTCCTGGAAACTTATTTAGTGGGATGTTCTGGAAAAGTGTTGGAAGAATCCGGTATACCCTGTTGAATATCCTGGTGACTAATTTGGGCTGGCTGTCCCACTGGCAAGGATGATTGAGGCTTAGGATGCATAGATGAATGGGCTAGGGTTGTCAGAACCTAAGAGGGTGGAGAAGTATGAACTCTAGTGATACAGAAAGCTCTCTTCACTACCTCAAATGCCAAATGCCTTGGAGAGAAGGAAAGCAACGGCTCGAAAAACACACTTATGGGCCATAAGCTCCTTCCTATCCAAAGGCACAGCACTCAAAGAGGGAGTCAGAGCTGAGCTATCTAATGCCAAGGCTCTGAGGGGAAGAGACAATTAGACAGTTTCAGAGTTGAAATCAACACCTTGGATCTGGCCCCGATGCTACAGCTCCAACAGTCATCTAGCTCTGAGTGCCTTGGGGTCAGTCCACTCAGAGATGTCACCGGAGTCAAAGATACCAGTATCTTCGTATCTGATGTAAATCACTCCAGAATCTTTGGATCTGATGACTCCAATACAGAGGTCGATGAGAGAAGGAGCTAACGGGGGGGTTACTAATAAGGGTCTCTTGAACCGATGAGGTCAGAGCTAGGAGAAGCCCTATTTGTATCTGTGACGAGAAGAACTTCCTCATCATCCTATCCATGTCAACTTCAGTCAGGCTTTTGGAAGAATGGGTCAAAGATGCTGTCGAAGAAGGTCGATGCCTCAAAGACCGTTTCAAGAAGGGGAAACGTAAAGGTAACTGGATCAGGGGCCAAGAGTAGTGATCAGATCTGGATAGATTTTTCTGTACTAGTCTTCAGATCCAATGAGCTTGGATATGAAGTCTTAGAAAGTTTCAAAGGACGTTTGTAACCCGGAGATGAGGAAGTGGTTGGTTTTGGGGGAAAAATTCCCAGAATCCTTTTTCTCTTGCCTTTTAGGGGTTTGAGTCCCAGATGTTACTGATGTTACTGATATAGATGTAAGTTTAGAGGGTACCAAACCTCTAAGTATAATTTGTTTTTCTTTTCTATCTATAAGGGCCCTAGGGTTAAAGGCCTTACATATATCACAACTGGCATCAAGATGTGATGGGCCTAGGCAAGGCATGCATTTGGAATGCATGTCTGACAATGGAATCCTGTGGCCACAAGCCATACATTTCTTGAAACCTGAGGGTTTCTCAAACATTACTCCAAGATGAAAAGAAAAAAAAAAGGAAGAAAAGATTTTTTTAAGGAAGAAAAAAAGATATAAAAATATAAAATAAAAATATACCAACAATGGTAACTACAGAAGTACAAGAAGTACAAAAAAATACAAGTGATGTTAATAAGGAGTACACAGGTATGTAAGAAATTTGATTGGAAAAAAAGGAAGAAGAGGAATAAGAACTACAAAAGTTATAAAAAGAAAAAAATTATAAAGATATATTAATAGAAACACATTCCGTACCCAAATCATTAGAAGAGCAAAGCAGCGACCATGCCCGTATGTTAAGGTGGCAAATGAGATCTGAGGTGCATTAGGTACTAGGGAATAATGAGAAAGGGAAGAGCTTGAGAGTGTTCAGTGATCCACAAGTTGGTAGAAGTGGATGAGTTGGATCCAAACCAAATAGTTGAGAAACAAATGAAAATTGACCACATCAGATGGAGCATTAATGAAAGAAGACTTAAAGTACTCCACAAAATTACATAAGCACAACCAGACATGTCTCCTGATGGCTATGTTAGAATCTAATGCCTATGAGGTACGCTATGCAGCATGGGAAATCAGCCTCATGGACATGATAGATATTGACTGAGGGGTAACCCATTGTGAATAAATCGTATTCTGGTCCTCCACAGACAGGGACATGGAAAGAAATTTGGAGAGCTCAATAACTCAGTGACCACAGGGCGAAGGTCGCTAAAGCATAGACACACTTTCCAAATATTTCCAGATCATTAGACTCCCTGTTAGAAGGTGAACAGATGAGCTCTGCTCTACAAACTCTTTTGTAGTGGCTACTGCCACAACCATGGCATCCACTGGACTCCCCTTGCTCCAGTGTCTTCTGTCCTTTGGGGAGGCTAAAATCTATCCAGTCACTTATGGATAGGCTCCACAGTATCCAGCTCCTTACATGAACAGCATGAGACAAGGTTTATCAGCTCATCCGCTAGAGGGGGTCACACAAGACATAGCTGGACCAAATCCAAAAGCCTCTGTCTGGGAAGGGGGGGCAGAAGACTATTCACCTTTTTGCTTTAGAAGTTCCAGTATTTCTCCAAATAAGATATCCTCAGGTGGAGATCTGGGGAACTCTTCCCCCTTATCGAAGTCAGTCTCCTCAGCGAGAGATTCGTGGGAGGAATCCAAATGTCTCCTTTTACACAACCTTTTCCAAGGGACCCCATCAATAGGATGGTCTGGTGAGGTATTGGAAGTAACAGGGGAGTCCCAAGGAGAAGATTGGAGGTTTATTCGGGCAGGCTGTCCTGGTGGGATAGAGGGGAGAGACTCAGAACTCAAACCTGATGGTGGAACAGAAATAGGATCAGAAGGTGGCAATGATGGACTTTTCCTCGGCAGACAGAAAGCCCTCTCCACTACCTCAAAGGCAGAGAGTCTAAGAGAAGCAGAAGTCAGCAGCACTGGAGCCAAAGTCCCCTGAACCAATGAGTCCTGAATCCCCACCAAAGCACTGTTCCAAGGAGAGAGTCAGACCTGAGCTGTCCAGCGCCAAAGCAACTTGGAGGGAAGGAAGACTTCAATAACTTCAAAGTTGATCTCAACTTCCAGAGCCGTTGCTGATGCTTTAGCTCCAAGAGTCTTCCTAAGCATCATAACCGAGTGACTCAGAAACATGGTTGGAATCAAAGAATGACCTGTATTCAGATCTGATGAAGACACCCTCAAGCATCTTGGCTCTGAGGGCTCTGAAACCAAAAGACGGATTGGAGAAGGAGATATCAGTTGAAGGTCAGTTGAAAGGATGCTTGTGGGTCAAATGGGAGATGGAGACAGGATAGCCTCCATCTAGATCTGAGCTCTGAGGATCTTCCTCATCATCCTATCCACCTCTGCTTCAGAAAAGTTTCTGGAGGACCTACGGAAAGTGCTGGTAGATGGTGGCCTGAATGTTTCCTCAGAATCTCCTAGAAAAAAAAGCAAGCAGAGTTGAAAAGAAACTGTCTCCAGCGAGTACTGCAATGACCAAATCTGAAGTGATCTAGGGTTCGTGGACGTGGAATCTGAGGGTGTCAGATCTGACTTTTTTTGAAATTTTTACAGGAGGTTTGGAGGTCAGAGCCACTATTGATTAATAGTCCACAGACCTCTTCTTAGGGTCCTCATCCTTTACAGCAGATTCAAGCTTCCTGTTTTCAGACATCTTGGAGAGGTTTGAGCTCCAGAAGCTAAAGAAGGTGAAGTAGATGGAAGAAGACCCTTTAGCACTAGTTTATTTTTCTGGTCACTTAGACGCCTGACATTAAAACCCACACAGACAGAGCAATCATTATTTAAATAGGCAGTGCCCAAACAGTAAACACACTCCCTGGAGGCATCTGAATGGGAATCTTATGCCCACAGAAACTGCATTTTTTTTTAAAGTCAGTTTATCCTTCATTTTGAGAAGATAAAGGAGATAATAGAAGCTTTCAAAATAAATAGCGAAAGTTTTTTTTATTTTTAATTGCAGGAATGGAACTTCCAACAATAGTCCAAAGAAATACCCTCTAGAGGTTAGGAAAATGATGATAATATAAGAAAAGATACAAGAGTACTCAATGAAGTACCCAAACTACAAAAGGGTAGGAAAAAGAACTGCCTGATGGATAGTACCCAAAAACTCTTTTGTCTAGCAGCTTTTGAATCTCCAGAGTTGCTACCTCCTACTGACTGGAGAGACGTTTTCTTTTAATTGAGGAAAATTGTAAAAAGAGATTGAAATATCCTCTGAATACTATTCTTTGCACCCACATATCCCTTGTGATGGCTGCCCAGGCTTTTGGCTGCAAAGACAAGTGCCACCCAACTGTCTCCAGATAAGAACAGTCAGGCAATCCTTCAGGAGTGCTGAAAGGATCTATCCAAGAAAGAATCTCCGAAGCCCTCCTTCTGTGAACCCCCTCTGCCGCATGGGTTGCATCTTCCATTATTATTTCCCCCTCTGCCTCCAGGAGAAAAATCTCTGCATGAGTCCCAAAAAGGTCCTTGAGATTTCCAGAACCACATCTTCTTAACACTGCGCTGATTGCTAGAAAAACAGATCCCCATGGCAGACAAGGTTTTTCCATCCTGTTCACAGCAGGAAAGTATCTCTTTAATGGTGGGGCCAAATAGAGAGGCTCCATCAAAAGCAGCACTAATGAATGACACTTTGATGGGCTCCACAAAATCACACAATTGCATCCAGGTATGTCTCCTAATAGCTATGTCTGAACCTGTAGCCCATGAGAACCCCTCAGCTGCAGGTGAGATTAGCCTCATGGTCATGTTCGAGATTGATTGTAGGCTGGCCAGTCTAGAGGGAAAAAAAACTTCTCTTCTTCCATTGACATGGACCCAGGGGGAGAGTTAGAGAGTTCCTTGAATAAATCCCTCTGTAATCTAGTAAAGTGTGCCAAATATTTTGACTGTAAGGCAAAGTTCACTGAGGTGTAAACTCACTTTCCATACCTGGCCAATGCCCTAGATATTCTATTAGGAGGCTGGACAGAGGAGCCCTATTTAGCCAGCTCCTATTTAGTGGCTGCCACAGCAACCATGGCATTTAAAGGGATTCTCTTACTCCAAAACTGCCTGTCTTTAGGTGCTCCAAGAATCTTACCTGGGCTTCATGGGATTGGTTCTATGGTATCTGGTTCCTTCTATGCCCAGCAGGAGAAAATATTTATAAGCTCATCTGCCAGGCGGTAACCTAAGATGTAGATGGACCAGACATGAAGGCATCTAAGAACACAGATTCCTCTTGGAAAAGAGTTTTGGATGACCAACCACCTTTTTGGCACAATATTTCTAAGATGTCTCTGAAGGAGACATCTTCTGGTGGAGACCCAGGGGACCCTTCTCCTTCATCAAAATCAGTGTCTTCAGTCAAAGATTCTTGAAGGGAATCTAAGTGCCTCCTTTTGCACAACCTCTTCAAGGGGACTTCTTCAGTGGAGTGTTCTGGAGAGGTATTGGAAGAAGTAAAGAGTTTCCTAACTGGAACTGCCTGGAAGCTCATACAGGCTTGGCTGCTCCTGTGTAGTAGGGTGAAGGGACTCAGAAACAGGATCCGAAGGGGGAACAGAGATCTCATCCAAACAGGTAAGAGTCGAAACAGCTCTCCACCACCTTGAAGGCCAAGGGACCAGGAGAACCCGAAATCAATTTAACCAGAGCCGAAGCTCTCAGATCAGACAAACTTTGGTCTCCCCCGATCCTCCGCTCTGAGGGAAGAGTCAGAGAAGAGTTGTCAAGCACCAAGGCTCCAAAAGCTTCAGAGTTGAAGTCTTTCCCTCTGATCTGATGCAGACTGTTTAGATCTGAGATACGTCCTACTCAAGGGGGATTGGAGCCATATAGATCAGGGAAGTAGTCAGAGTCGAGGTAAAGGTATCTTCGGATCTGATGGTACAACTCTTCGAGGTCTTGAATTTAACAGCTCCAAAACAGAAGGTCATATCAGGCAAGGAGAAACTATAGTATGTGGGGAAGGTTTAGGACTCACAGATCTGATGGGAAATGGAGATGGTAAGACCCCCATCTGGAACTGTGTTCTGAGAAATTTTCTCATTATGTTGTCCACCTCTGCCTAAGAAAGACTTTGGGAGGATCTGATTGAAGAAGAAGTATAAGAAGGAGGAGGTCGCAAAGACTTTCTTGGTTTCTCTTACATGAAGGAAGACCTCAGCCTTGGTGACACTGGCTGTGGAGAAAAATGAGGGCTTTGGAGCCAAAGAGACCTTCACATTGAAAGTGTAGGATCTGAGGGTCTTGGCTCTGAACATTTGGAGATTTTAGTTGGCAGTTCCGATGTTGTAGCAGATTTGGGAGACCTGGCAAGAAAGAGCTTTCTATGCTCCCTGGGATCCGTAGACTTGGATTTCTGTGAGGGGGTTTGAGCCCCTGGAGTAGAAGCAAGAAGAAGTAGCAGAAGCAGGAATAAGGCCCTTAAGCACCAATATGTTACAATGGTCACGGATAGCTCAAGCATTAAAGCCTGCACAAATAGCACATGGAGTACCCAAGTGAGAGAGGCCTATACAATAACCACACTCCCTGTGGGCATCTGAGTTGGGTATTTTGTGGCCACAGGAAGTGGACTTCTTAAACCCAGTAGGTTTTTCAGCCATGTTGAAAAACTCACCAAGCATGGCAAACAAGTTGAAGAAACAGATTCTTTTTCTTTTTTTTTTTTTTTTATATAGTAGAGAAAGAAAAAATTACACCAACAATGGTATTAAGATTACCTTATTGAAAGTAAAGTTCAGAAAAAAAAATACTAGTGAAGGTAAAAGAGAATAGCAAAGCATGGTAAGAAAAGGTTAGCAGAAATATAATAAATTTACCGGGTAAACAAAGATATCTATATAATGAAATAAGTACAGAAATTTAGTTAAATTAGAAGTTATGTACTTACCATAACTTAGCATCTGTGTTCTCCATTTTTATTCTTCCTCAAAGATACATTCGGATCCAACTCGGCTGCTTACCAAAGACTTCTGATCCAAATCTTGAGCTCATCCCTCTACCCATAAAGCTCTATCCTCTTCCTAACTCCTCAGATCGAGTTTGCTGCCTAGTCTCCCAAATTTAAGGAAGAGACAGAAGAATATATAAAAACAGGCTAGGGCTTAAACCTGAAACTAATAAGTTCCAATATCATCAACCAGGTACCTCTAGGACAGACAAGGCTGGAGGATGAATGGGAGGGAATGTAAGGAAAATGGACAACACAGATGCCAAGTTATGGTAAGTACATAACTTCTAAATCTGATTTCCCTTTCCATTCTTTCTCACAGATGGGACAGAATCCCCAGCTACGTAGCGCTTGGGAGGCCCTCATGAAAGGACATGCTGGAGCACTGGCAAACCAAAGGAACCCATGTGGCTGCTGCACAAATTGAATCCAAAGGTAGTTTGGCTTGGAAAGCGGTGGAGGTCAACATAGCTCTAGTCGAATGGCCTTGAATTTTACCTGGCAGTTGCTTATGCTGAGAGTTATGTGCATAAGTAATGGTGTCTAAAAGCCATTTAGATAAAGTGACTCTTGAAACTGGCGCCCCTTTTCTAGTGTCTGATGAAGATGAAGTGCAAGAGGAAGCACATTGACTTCCCCTGGTCTGTCACTTCGGATATGGATTTGGATGAATCGGAAGGGTCTTCAAGATCCCCCTCTGAAGATGTTTCCTTCCTGGACATCCTAGAAATGCTTAAGCAGAGGGGGAATTGGAGTACCCTAGCCCCTACCGAGGATGAATCCGTATTCCTGGATGCGTTCGGTTCCCGACCTTGCACCTCCAGGGTTTCTCCGCCCTTCGATCCACTAATGTCAGTGGTGGCTGGCTCGAAGGGCTTGGTCAGCCCCGGATACAGTGGAACCAACCCCAAGGAGACCAAGCAAGTTTATGACTGCTCCCCCAGACAGGCAGTTCCCTACTAAGGGTGTTCCCATGGATGCCATGGTGGTAGCAGCAGCCACTAAAAAGGAGTTATCAGAAACTCCTTCCTCTGTCCATCCTTCTAACAAGGAGTCCAGGACCATAGACAGATACGCAAAGCAAATGTTTGCTTCAGCGACCTTCTCCATGAGGTCACTGAACTACTTATGCCATTTCACCAGGCTTCAGAGGGATCTCTTGAAAGAGCTCAGAGATACCCTTCAGGATCCATCAGCTGAAGGGGCTCAGGCTAAAGTGGCTTCTCAGCTGGCAACCCTTAACTCAGTAGTCAACTCCTCCATGAGGCTCATTTCCTATGCAGCCGATGGTGCGAGTAGGACCGCAGGCACAGGCGTGGCACTTCGGAGACATGCATGGATTTGGCTGTGTAATTTTGCGGAACCCTTTAGAGCATCATTCACCAACACTCCCTTTGATGGTTCCTTTCTTTTTGGACCACAGGTGAAAAGCACTCTCACTAGGTGTGAGCAGGAAGGCAAGACTCTCTCTGCTGTGGGAGTCCATTTTTCCACTCCTTCCAGACCATACCCCAAGGGTCAGAAGAATGGGAAAATGTGGTTTCGGAAATCCCAGGGAGCTTTGCCTAACACACATAGTAATTTTTCCTCCAGGGGCAGAGGAGGAAATAACAATAACAACAGACCCCATCCTGGTGGCAGAGGGGGTCCACAGAACCAGGGCAGCAGAGAATCTTTCTCTGACAAGCCCTTCCAACATCCCTGAAGTGTTGCCCAACTGTCCACCTCTGGAGGCAGTCGGGGGAAGACTTTCATTGTACCCAAAAGCCTGGCTAAACCTAGTGCAAGACAAATGGGTGCATTCAATCATATCCAGAGGTTAAAGAATCCCATTGAATGAAGGCAAGATTGTCAACTTAACATCATTGGTTGCCTGGTTATTAAAGGTATTGGAGAAAATACGCTGTTAGTTTGAGATTTATGATATCTGGGTGAACCATGCCATTTGGCTGATATAGAAGGTCTGGAACTGGATCCAGAATCTAAGGTGGATGTAGTAGATGAGGCCAAAGAAAGGGAAAACAAATCTGCTGAGGCCAGTAAGGTGCAATGAGGATGACTCTGCTCTTCAACCAGGCTGCTTTCTGAAGGAATTTGGGAATTAGGGGAGTCAGTGGATAAGCATACAGAAGACCAGGGGGCCAATCATGGAGTAAGCATCCCTCAGTGATTCCCCTGGTAGGGGGATCAGGGCAAAGAAACTGCTGCACTTGTTTAGTGGAGATGCAAAAAGATCACAGCAAGTTTGGGCTCACTAACTGAAAATCATTTCCATCACTTTGTCCTTAAGGGACCACTTGTGAGGTAATAAGATAGACCTGATCAGCTTTGTCTGCTATCACGCTGGACTTCCCCAGAATATGCATTGCTATTAGAAAGCAGTTGGAAGATATCACCCATTCCCACACTGAGAGATTCTCGACACAGGGGATAAGATCTGGTTCCTCATTGTTTGTTGATATAACAAACTACTGACATGTTGTCTGTCTGGATTGCAATGATCATGAAAGGTAGAGAGTCTTGGAATGCCTGAGATGCTCTCATCTCCAGAACATTTATATGCAAATTGGCCTCTTCAGTCTTTGGGGGACCAAGTGCCTTGGACAGTTTTCCCAGTAAATGCCCCCTCCCAACTCAATCAGGTAAGCATCCGTGGTACTATGGCCTTGGGCTCAGGGAGGATGAAAGGATGACCTTGTAACACCAGTTGTGACTCCATCCACCAGGAAAGGTATTGTTTGCATAGCTGAGTTATTAACCAAAAAAAGTTAGCGACTGTGAGAAAACTGAAAGTAGCCACAAAAACAGATGGATGTTAGCGCTTTCTTTCACTTTATTCTTATCGTGAACTTCCTCAGAAAACCAGGATGCCTCCCAACATCCTGGTTTTAAACCCGTGAAACAGGAAATGATGTTATTATATTTATCATCTGTCACAATAATAAAATGTATATTTTTAAAAAACATTTAACATTTAAACATACTTATCAAATGTGACACTTATATTACATTCTAAAAAGTGTCATCTTAAAAAATGAAAAAGATATAGTTATTCAACACAATGAATGAAATTAAAATTGCTGAAACGCTATCTAGTCAATAAAAGACGTAACCATAATTGATATAGTAAATTCCTACTAGGACATTTTAAACA
Source organism: Protopterus annectens (assembly GCF_019279795.1). NCBI lineage: Eukaryota > Metazoa > Chordata > Ceratodontiformes > Protopteridae > Protopterus > Protopterus annectens. Next base: position 1,972,832,245 of record NC_056728.1, read on the forward strand.
TAATATATGTTTATGAATGTATCAACAATGAGACGTACAACCTGACATAACCATCTGTGACAGTCTCTCACCCCCACCCGCTCATACACACATGCATTCAGACACTCACACTGGAATACAAAGACAATCATAACGACCCTATAAACACACCAGAATGATGTGTATGCACACTCTAATGCAAATGTGGACCTAAAAAGGGACACTCACTCCAAAATGCGCCTAGACGTACCTACTGTAAAACCAAATGTAAAAGTCCTGGGGTGTAAAATGCCTATAGAAGACAACAGGGGCTACCAACTAAAAAAATATCTCCAATGAGGATGTATATAATAAAGATATATATAATGAATGGGGAACTAAACTAGGCAGTATGTAAACACAAATGTAACAAAATAATATGCCTAATTATCTATATAATAGGAAACATTTCTCACATTATGCGTGTTTGTTTGTTTGTATGTGGACTAACATGTATTATGGGTGTGCATTTATATACAAGTACATTATGTGCACGCACGTTGTTTTCTCCATACATATAATCTCATGCTCAATGTGTTTACATACTGCCTAGTTTAGTTCCCCATTCATTATATACATCTTTATTATATACATCCTCATTGGAGATATTTTTTAGTTGGTAGCCCCTGTTGTCTTCTTTGGGCATTTTACACCCCAGGACTTTTACATTTGGTTTTACAGTAGGTACGTCTAGGCGCATTTTGGAGTGAGTGTCCCTTTTTAGGTCCACATTTGCATTAGAGTGTGCATACACATCATTCTGGTGTGTTTATAGGGTCGTTATGATTGTCTTTGTATTCCAGTGTGAGTGTCTGAATGCATGTGTGTATGAGCGGGTGGGGGTGAGAGACTGTCACAGATGGTTATGTCAGGTTGTACGTCTCATTGTTGATACATTCATAAACATATATTATGTTTAAAATGTCCTAGTAGGAATTTACTATATCAATTATGGTTACGTCTTTTATTTACTAGATAGCGTTTCAGCAATTTTAATTTCATTCATTGTGTTGAATAACTATATCTTTTTCATTTTTTAAGATGACACTTTTTAGAATGTAATATAAGTGTCACATTTGATAAGTATGTTTAAATGTTAAATGTTTTTTTAAAATATACATTTTATTATTGTGACAGATGATAAATATAATAACATCATTTCCTGTTTCACGGGTTTAAAACCAGGATGTTGGGAGGCATCCTAGTTTTCTGAGGAAGTTCACGATAAGAATAAAGTGAAAGAAAGCGCTAACATCCATCTGTTTTTGTGGCTACTTTCAGTTTTCTCACAGTCGCTAACTTTTTTTGGTTGATAAAATTTATTTTCGGGTTGCCGAAGTCAGTTCCAGTTTGTTTTATAGCTGAGTTATTCTTACTTTAGCTGACATGGGTTGAGAAAGCACTGACCATTGTATTGCTAGCATCCATTGTAGAATTCTCATGTGGAATCTTGCTAAAGGAACTAAAATTATTGCTGCTGACATTGATCCCAGGGCTTGCAGAATCTTGGGATGAAATTCTGGTACTGAAAATTATTTTTCTGACCTGCATCCTTATAGGTTCATAGGTTGTTACTAGACTATCGGCCCTAGGGCCTATACAAGCCTAGCCATAACAATTCCCTGGCTATTTCTTCTCACACTATTTACTTCCCTGGAGCCCTGTCTAGCAGGGCAACTGATGTGATCCCCGGGTGAATTTCCTTTCTCCCATCCAATCATCAAGGTTCCTTTTGAAGAAGGCCAAGGAGGTGCTCTGCTTGACATGCATGGGCAGTCTATTCCAGAGTCTTGGGAGTCTCTGGGTCAGGAACGTATCCTTCCAGCATGTTTTGTTTATTGTGATGACAAGGTTTAGATCCCTGGAGCGTGTGGCTCTGAGGGATTGGGATTTCTTTAAGTGTAGCATGTCCAACAGCTCTGGGTTTGACATGGCCTTGTATGTTAAGCAGAGATCGCCTCTGAGTAGACGATATGCAACAGAGTATAGGTGGAGTTTTTTAAGGTTGCCAGCATAGGGCATCTACTTTAGGCCTGTGATTCTTTTAGTGAGGTATTTCTGCAGCCTTTCAGTTGTTGCAGATGTCTTGAGACGTACATACCAAATGGGGCATTGTATTCTATAATGGGTCTAATGAGGGATGAGTACAGTGGGACAATGATCTCCTTTTTTCTGAATGAAAATCCCTTAGTGATGAGGTGTGCCACATAGAAGGATTTCCTGACTGTTGTGGCGATGTGGTTATTGAAGGTGAAACCACTGTCCACCTGTGTCCCTAAATCTCTTATCACACTTTCAGTGTTTAGTGTACTGCCACCTATGTGGTAGTTCACGGGTATATGTTTTTTCCCAAAGGGGATAACTATACATTTCTTGGCATTGAGCTTGAGCCCATGGCTTTGGCACCAAGCATCTATTTCTGTACGGCTCTTTTCTAGAGTATCCACATCATTTGGGGATTCAATAATGGCTCCCAGTTTGCAGTCATCTGTGAACTTTGTTAGCCAGAGTCCCGTAGTGTTGGCCTGTACTTCAGAGAAGTAGATGCCAAACAAGAGTGGTCCCAGGACTGAACCCTGAGGTACTCCACTTGTCACTTGTCTGGAGCTGGATTTGGAGTCGGCTACTTTTACAGTCTGGGTTCTGTCAGTAAGCCACTTGGCAACCCATTGAGTGACATAGGGATTAATGCCCAGCTTACTAAGTTTATCTATGATTTCAGAGTGGGGGATGGTGTCAAAGGCCTTGGTGAGGTCCAGATAGGTTGTGTGGACTGCCTTACTCTCATCCATGGTTCTGGAGATTGATTCGAAGAAGTCAATCAGGTTCAGGAGACAAGATCGTCCCTTCATGAACCCAAACTGGGTGGGGTCCAGTGTTTGAAGGTTGCCAATATCTTTGTTTATAAGTTCCATAGTTTGTACTCCTGATAGAGGAAGAGAAGTTACAATAGATACCATGTTGAACACTGCCCCTATGAATTCTAATGTCTGGCTTGGGTCTAAGTGAGACTTGTAATAATTTATGGTTATTCCAAAATGTAAATCTGTAGTGTGCTATTATCAGTCAGTGTCTGATCAAGGAGCTAATGAGCCAGTCATCTAAATATGGAAACACTTGGAATCCTTGTAGTCTCAAGTGAGCTGCTACTAATGCCCTACTTTCTGTAAACACCCTGGGGGTTGTGGGTGAGGCCAAAGGGCAGTTTTCTGAACTGATAGTGACTATCTCCCAGCCAGAAGCGTTAAGTACTTTCTGGATTGTCTGTTCATTTTTATGTAATAGAATGCATCCCAAAGTTCTATCAAGCACATTCAGTCATACTTGCCCAAGATGAGCAGACTGGACTGAACTGTGACCATCAGGAACTTTGTGTGTTGGACTGACTTGTTTGATAAACTGAGATCCAAAATTGGTCTTCAGTCCCCTGTTTTCTTTGGTTCTAAAAAGAATCTTGAGTAAGTTCCAGATTCTATTTGGTCTGGTGAGACTTCTTGGATGACTCTTCTTCTTAGCAGCTTTTGAATTTCTAGTGCTGTTGCTTTCCTCTGATTGGATGGAACATCAGGATTTTTTAGTAACAATGGAGGAGGTAGGGAAAAAGGAATTATATAATTATATAGCCTCTGGAAATAATCCTCTGCACCCAAATGTCTTGTGTTAAATCTAGCCAAGCTTGTAACCAAGGACAAACGCCAACAATACAACAATTGAAGCGAGATGGAGGCAAAACGCCAATAAGGAGAGTAGTAACAGCAATCTACAAGCGATTATACTGCATCCGATATTCAAATACTGTGAAGATTCTTCTCAAAGCACACCACCAGCATAAATATAATTCCTTTATTATTTACCTAGGTTTCGTTCGCTCCAACGAACTTCATCAGAATACAAAGCACAGTTTGTGAAGCTTGCTTAAATACAAAACCCTCCCTAATTAATTGCTTAATGAATTTCAATTTACTTATGTACAACCTATTTAATTGATAATTTCGTTTTAAAGAAACACATTTAAAAACTGCTCCAATGATGATTAATCAAAAAACTGTCAAGTAAAATAAATAAAATATAACAAAGTAAATGTATATATGTATAGTACAACCTAACTACTTAATGCCACTAAATATATTTATATACATTTAATTTCAATAATCATAAAAAACTACATATATAAACATATTAAAAATGATATGTATTGTGCATTTACTACTTAAATATTCTAATATAATTACTAATGTAAATATAATAAAAATAAAAAATTAAAAAATACAATAATATTATGTAAACAATGTATTCAAACCATGTACTTATAATAATTCTTTCTAATGTAATATTATATAATAAATATGAATTTCATTGATAATTTTATCAATATTATATAATAAATATGAATTTCATTGATAATTTTATCATTTATACTAAACTAATTTCATTTGGAAAAACAACAACAACAATTAATATGTTGTATAATCAATTATAATTCATTAAATGTAAATATTTTATTATTTTAAAGTATACATATTTCATGTGCATAGTTTTTATGTCCCTTTTAATCTATTTATTTTTAATATAGGCATTATAGTATGGTATTCATTTAAACCAGGTAAGTTATATGAGTCCAAAAGAATCTGCCATTTCAATTCCTTCATATCCAAATGATACTGTGTAATTTTACCCTGCTGATCATATATTACTTGATTGATAACACAAAATTTAAATTTATGATCTACATTACTAATAATATGCCTGGCCAAGGCATTTGTTGTTTTTAGATGTTGAATATCTAATAGGTGTTCTTTGATACGATCCCTAAAATGCCTATTAGTTTTTCCTACATAAAAAGCCCTGCAGTGTTGACATATAGCAAGATAAACAACATTTGATGTATAACAATTAAAGTGTCCATTGAAATTAATCCTACAACCATTTACAACCATTTCGGTGCCGGTACAATGAATGTAACTACATACGGAACACCTACCACATTTAAAATTTCCTTTAGTTCTAGTGTTATATCTTTCCAAGATATCATTATTATATTCAAATAAGTTTTTAAATTACAGACTTTTTCTATATACAAACTTAATTTGCCCCTGAAGTAGTTGACCCCATGTTTTTTCTTTTACCAGCATATTCCAATTTCTTCTAATGATTGACTCAATAATTTCAAAAGTGTCATTATAAGTTGTTATATATACAGGAGTATCATTATGCTTAATTTCGTCCCTAGATGTATTTATAGTACATACTTGTTTTGAAAATCCAGATTTTAATATTGCTTTATATGTACCATTGCTCCTTTTTTCTTTAACTTCATTATATATATTTTGACAAAGTTGTTCAGGGTAGCCCCTATTGGTAAATAAATGTATCATATATTGTAATTCATCTAAGAAATCTTGTTCTTCACTAATCATTCTGGCCGCCCTGACCATCTGCCCTTTTACAATAGCTTTCTTCTGATGGTCAGGGTGCCAACTATTAAAATGTAAGTATGAGTTTGAAAATGTTGACTTTCTATAAATGTTTGTTTTTAAACTATTAACTTCCTTATTGTATATAATTTTTACATCTAAATAGGTGATGTCATTTTGACTAACCTGATAAGTAAAATTCAAAAATCTAACTGTCATATTAATATATTCAAGGAACAAATTTAAAGCATTCTTATCATGGTCCCAGATGATAAAAATATCATCCAGGTATCTGGTATACATTTTAATATGCTGGTAATGTTCAGTTTTAAATATATAATTGTTTTCCCAGTAACTCATGATTAAGTTAGCATACATAGGGGCACAAGGTGCCCCCATTGCAACTCCATTAATTTGCTGGTAATAACTACCCTCAAAGTATAAAAAATTATTATATAATACTATTTCCATCAAATTAATAAATGTATTAATTCTTTCTTGCTCATACAAATGTGTTTCATATATTTGTTCTTCAAGCCATATGAGCCCAATATCATGTGGTATGGTTGTAAAAAGGTTGCATACATCCACTGTAACAAAATGATATTCACCTTCCATTTTAAATTCTTTTAATCTACTTAAAAAATCCCATGAATCCTTTGTAATATATGGGAATCTTGACATACTCTCCTTGAAATAGTAATCCAAAAAATGACTAATGTAGCATGTTTTGCTTCTTTTCCCATCAACAATAGGTCGAAATTGTAAATTATTCAACCCTTTGTGTATCTTGGGTATGCCGAAGATTCCACTTATTATTGGATTATCATAATATAAATATTCATGTTCTATTTCCGATATTTCACCTTGGTATAACATATCATCCAATAGCAAATATATTTTCTTAAAGGCAATCTTAATTTCATTTTTACTCACTTCCGTATATGCCTCACTCAGTAACATGTTAGTCACATAAGAAATATAATCACTGTTATCAGTGATAACCATTCCATTGCCCTTATCGGGCCTCATAATTCTAATATGCTTATTGTTACATATTTCCTTGAGTATAATTTGCTCCTCTTTTGTCATATTGGAATGTATATTATCTTTATATGTTTTATGAAATATTCTCATATCGTATTCACTTATTTTCTCAAAAGTAGCAATATTATCATTCATGGGAGGATTAAATAAACTTGGTTTGCTGAACTTTTTGTGTTGCTTATTATGGCCATCCATATCATTCTGAAAAAATACTTTTAGATTTAATTTTCGGGTAAACAATTTTAAATCCATTACAGATTCCACTAAGCTACCTTTCTTGCATGGGACATAACTAAAACCTTTTGAAAAAAGGTTTGCTTGTTTTTCATTTATTAGTAATGTAGAATAATTAAATACTTTAAAATCTTCATTATCATTGGTCACTATAATAGGATTACTTAAAATTACATTGTCAGTTATATTAAGTACATTATCTATACTAATATTATTGTCTTCCACCATATCATGTGTTTCCAAGTCCATGATTGGTTCAAAATAACATTCTGGATTGCAATCAATAAAAAAATTGACATCACTATAGTTTTCCCTATCAATTTCTATTAGTTCACATGCGTGTCTATCTATGTGCTGTTCATTATTTTCACTTCCTATCGGGGTAGTTACATCCCCTTTACTATAATTAGTCGGAATGTCTACATAATCATATTCATATATACTATAATTCATAAGCATGTCACTATTAATACTCTCCGCCCCTTCGGGCTCTTGATGAAATATAATTTGACAATTCATTTTACATGAGTCAGGCATAGTGACATTACTTGTGGTTAATTCACTTAATAATTGTAAATTAATGTTATTAACATTGTGTTCAGGATGAAACCCGGTACATGGTAAACAATTCAATACATTATTAGAATTAAAGTTGACATATAAATTGTTCAGGGCCGGTGTACTCACATAAGCATCAGTATAGTCCACGCTGTGTGAGTCTGATAAACTCTGAATGTCCTGATGAATAATTCCATGACAATATGTGTCTAACACTGGCCCCGAATTGACTTTCATTTGCGCTTCCACCCTTGTTTGTGATTTCCCAAAAAAGTCTGTTTGGGTCTGGCTCCATTTCTGTTATATTCCTGGATATTAGTATGGTCCCCCTGGTTCTTTAATCTGTCAGATCGTCTCACGCCTTCTTCCGTTGGATTCTCATACTCACTACGAACTTCCGTCTCGTCATCGCATTTGTATGGCGGATTGACGTCATCTGAAGCTTCCATAATTTGTATTGGTCTTCTGTTACCATGGTTATCTTTTCCTTGAAGTGAAGATTTTGGATACGCCTGACTCTGACCATACCTTTGAATGTCTCGTTGAATTTTGGAATTTTTCTTTTGGTAAAGGATGTCACAACTATGTGTGACATCCGCAATAATGTGAGTGTAGTTATTATAATATTGATCAAACAAGAGGTCTTTAGAAATAACGTTGTTAAGTTCTTCTAAATGGCTGAGCAGTTCATCAGCTTTAATATTGTTGTATTTTACCATGATCTCCATAAGCTTGATGCCACAGTTATCAAAAAATGCATGTAACTCATGTAACATATTTTCTTGTTGATCGCAACCATTAGGGTATCTCGATAGGCGTAACCCTTTGGGAACAATACCCAACTCAATATTACGACTCAAGTAGCTGTTTTCTAATTGAGTTATTTTAAGTTTAAATAGCATTGTTTCGAACATTTTAAGCTTCTCTTTCATAGATGTAGACAATGAATTGATGTTTGTACGTTGCGGTGATCGTGCACTGTGAAAACTATAACAATTGGTTTTCCATAGTTCATTATCTTGTGCTTTGTGCATATTAAAATTTCTGTCATTATTAGTATTATCTGAATTATCTTCTTCTACTATAGTTGGTGGTGTGGTTTGTGTTAAGGGTAAGCCCAAGCTGTCCCCTGTATTGCTTACACCAACCGAATCTCTCGTAAGAATTTGTTGAATGAGAACCGAATATTCTCTTAAGGTTTCTTGTATCTGCTGTAACAAGCTCCCGACATCAGCCGGCCCAGTTTCACTTCCCATATTAAACTTGTAACCAAGGACAAACGCCAACAATACAACAATTGAAGCGAGATGGAGGCAAAACGCCAATAAGGAGAGTAGTAACAGCAATCTACAAGCGATTATACTGCATCCGATATTCAAATACTGTGAAGATTCTTCTCAAAGCACACCACCAGCATAAATATAATTCCTTTATTATTTACCTAGGTTTCGTTCGCTCCAACGAACTTCATCAGAATACAAAGCACAGTTTGTGAAGCTTGCTTAAATACAAAACCCTCCCTAATTAATTGCTTAATGAATTTCAATTTACTTATGTACAACCTATTTAATTAATAATTTCGTTTTAAAGAAACACATTTAAAAACTGCTCCAATGATGATTAATCAAAAAACTGTCAAGTAAAATAAATAAAATCTAACAAAGTAAATGTATATATGTATAGTACAACCTAACTACTTAATGCCACTAAATATATTTATATACATTTAATTTCAATAATCATAAAAAACTACATATATAAACATATTAAAAATGATATGTATTGTGCATTTACTACTTAAATATTCTAATATAATTACTAATGTAAATATAATAAAAATAAAAAATTAAAAAATACAATAATATTATGTAAACAATGTATTCAAACCATGTACTTATAATAATTCTTTCTAATGTAATATTATATAATAAATATGAATTTCATTGATAATTTTATCAATATTATATAATAAATATGAATTTCATTGATAATTTTATCATTTA
>NC_056728.1:1973142018-1973292079 GCF_019279795.1 Protopterus annectens
TTTGTTCATTCATTACAGCTAAGACCTCGGTTCTGTCCTTGGAACTGATACGGCCGTTTCCCAGCTCGCGCAAGCCAAAAACTCTTAGCTAAGACCTACCCATAATGCCTCTCTCCTAGTTACTCCTGATCGAGTTTACCCACCCTAGATAAAAGATGTAGTAATAGAAAAAATAGTAGGAGGCTCTGTCTGAGCAAATACCCTAACCAGGAGTTCCTAACATGCACCAGAAGTCCAGGCAGGGGAGAAGGAGGGCAGGAAGTAATGAATGAACAAAGATCTACAACACAGATGGAATGTTGTGGCAAGACATAACTTCTTTATCTGATGTTGTAAATCTTTGTTCTTTCATTACAGCTAAGACTGAGTCCCCAGCTACTTGAGTCCTGGCTTGCCCTAAGGAAGGATATTCCTGAGCACCATAGAACCAAAAGATGCTCGTCTCATAGGTTCATAGGTTGATACTAGGCTATCTGCCCTAGGGCATTTATAAGCCTAGCCAGAGTGTGTTTGGCTTTCGCCACCATTTTAGATTAGTTGACTGTGCCTCTGTATAGTAGGTCACAGAACATAGCCCCTTTAAGGTTAGTTTACTGTGCCTCTGTCTAGTAGGGACACAGAAGAGATCCCAGGGGTAAACCTACGATCTCCCATCCACTCAACAAGATTTCTCTTGAGGAGGGTCATTGAGGGGCTCTGCCTAACATGGATTGGGATTTTGTTCCAGAGTGAGGGAAGCCTCTGGGATATGAATCTGTCCTTCCAGAATGTCCTATTTATTTCTGTGCTGAGGTTTAAGTCCCTGGAGCGTGTAGCTCTAAGGGATTTGGATTTCCTGAGGTGGAGCATGCCCATTAATTCTGGGTTGGCCATAGCTTTATACGACAGGCACAGATCGCCTCTGAGTAGGCGGTAAGCAACTGAGTAGAGCTGGAGGTTCTTTAGCCTAACTGCATAGGGCATCTGTTTGAGTCCCTTGATCCTCTTGGTGAGGTACTTTTGGGGTCTTTCCAGTTGCTGCAGGTGTCGGGTAAGGTACATCCCAAATGGGGCATTGTATTCAATTATGGGCCTGATGAGTGATGAGTAGAGGGGCACAATGACCTCTCTTGATCTAGATGTGAACCCTTTCGTGATAAGGTGGGCTAAATAGAAGGTCTTTCTAACCACTTTGGCAACGTGATTGTCAAAGGAGCAGTTACTATCTACTTAGGTCCCCAAATCCCTAATTACTTCTTTCGTACTTAATGGATTACCACCTATGTAGTAATTTGTGGGCACTTTGTTTTTATCAAAGGGGATGACTATGCACTTTTTGGCTTTTAGATTTAGGCCATGGCTCTGGCACCAGTTATCCGTCTCTGTGAGACCTTTTTGGAGAATGCTTGTGTCAGTCAGCGAGTCGAATATGGCACCCAGTTTGCAGCCATCTGCGAACTTGGCCAGCCATAGTCCTCCCATGTTAGCCTGTACCTCAGAGAAATATATACCAAACAAGAGAGGTCCCAGGACTTAGCCTTGTGGGACGCCACTTGTAACTGGTTTAGAGTCTGACATGGCACCTGCAATTCTGACCATGTGGATTCTATCCCTGAGCCAGTTTGCAACCCATCTTGTGACATAGGGGTTGATATTTAAGCTGGTGAGCTTATTTATGATGCCCAAGTGGGGTATTGTGTCGAAGGCTTTTGCAAGGTCCAGGTAGGCGGTGTAGACTACCTTACCTTCATCTATGGCCTTGGTGACTGTTTCAAAGAAGTCAACCAGGTTCAAGAGGCAAGATTTGCCCTTAACAAAGACAAATTGGGTAGGATCCAGTGTTTGGAGGTTCCCAATGTCTTTGTTTATGAGTTCCATGATGATACGCTCCATAGCTTTGCAGACCAGGCTAGTCAGGCTTATAGGGCGATAGTTACCGGGGTCCGTTGTGGCACCACCTTTGTGGAGTGGGACCACAGTTGCTGTACGCCATTCCTTGGGTACATATCCTGTAGTAAGGCTGAGATTGGACAGTGACTTTATGTGAGGGTTCAGTTCTTCTTGGAGCTCGTGTAAGACGCAGCCTGGGACACTGTCCAGTCCCATTGATGCTGTGTTTTTTGCTTTGGAGAGGGAAGCTCTCACCTGTGCATCTGTGATACCAGGGAGGCTACACTCTGTTGGGATAGACATTTGCTCTTTTGGGGGAAAGGGGGGGTTTCACTGAACCTGTCTGCCAGGATGTTGGCAATGTCTGTGGGTTCAGTGTATTTTTTGTCATTTTGCACTAACTCAGAGCATATCTGGGAGTTGCCACCCAGATTCCTGACATAACTAAAGAAGGCCTTGTGATTATCTTTAGCGTTTTGTGCAATTTTTCTTTCAAAGCTGGCCTTAGATGATTTTATGAGGGATTGTAGTTTCTTGCTAGTACTGATCAGAGATGCCTTCCCTTTTTGGGATTTTGCTCTATCATGTAGTAGATTCCTCCTTCTGTTGTATAGCTTATTTATGGCTGGGGTCCACCAGACAGGTCTCCTGCCTTTGGAGGAGTGACTCTTGGTTTTATTTGGGATAGCACGATCCATGCATTCCTGTAGGTGTCCATAGAATGCGTTTGTAAAGGATTCTGTGGTTTGGGCCATATTTTCCACTAGCCCGGGGGCTTTGAAGGATTCCACCTCAGTTTTGAGAAGTGTGAAGTTTGCTTTTAAGAAGTTCTTCACCGTGGTTTCCTTGGCTGGGGGTGGGGACAAGATATGTATGTCCAGTGAGATTAATTTAGGGTCAGATCTTACCAATGAGGGGTATACCTCTGGTATGGAACATAGAGTCCCCATGTTGGTGATGATCTGGAGGTCAAATCCAAGTTGTAATGAGATATAAAGGTATGAGGTCTTGTGCATATATCATCCATAGAGGCTCTAGAATGGAAAGCTACAGAAGTAGCAATAGATCTGGTAGCATGAGCCTTTATTCTGGAAGGTAAGGCTAGCTTATTCTGTTGTTAGATAAAGGTAATGACATTTCTAAGCCAAGAGGATAAAGTCACTTTGGAAACAGGTTTACCCAGTCTGGGTCCTGCAAAGGCCACAAACAACTGATCTGTTTCCTGAAAGATTTAGTCCTGTCCAAATAACAACAAAGCTGGCGATGCACATCAAGGGTGTGCAAAAGGTACTCCCCTCTATTAGAATGCTGAGGGAAGAAAACCGGCAGGTCAATAGATTGATTAATGGAAAAGCCAGAAATGACCTTGGGCAAGAAAGAAGGGTCAGTACGAAGGGACATCCTATCTGTGTGGAAAATTAAGTAAGGACTCTTGACACTCAAGGCCTGCAGCTCAGATACTCTTCTCACTGAGGTAAATGCTACTAGAAGTATGGTCTTCCATGACAAAAATTTCAAATTACATGAATCAAAGGGTTCGAAGGGAGAACCTGTGAGAGACTGAAGCACCAGAGTCAAGTTCCAGGGTTCTAAGGGAGGCTTGACCGAAGGTTTAACATGTAATACTCCCTTCAAAAAGGTCTTGCATAGATGGTGTGACATAATTGAAGAATTATCAAGACCATTATGAAAATTGGCGATAACTGCTAAATGTACAGTGATCATTGAAGCTGAGGCTCCTGCATGTTAAAGAGTAGTCAGGTATTGTAGGATCTTTTGAATAGGCATAGAGAAAGGGTCTAAGTTCTAGTCTTTGGCCCAGATAGAGAACCTTGTCCATTTACTAGAATAAACTTTTCTAGTGGAAGGTTTGCGTGAGGCTAGAAGAATTTCCCGAACAAGAGATGGGCTTGTCAGACAGCCTGGCAATCATTGGAAATGGAGGAACTAAGCTGTGAGCTTCAGACTGTGCAGGTTTGGATGAATCAGTCCCTGAGGATGAGATAACAGGTCCTGGGAATGATCCAGGATCCACGGGCTGTGAATCAGATGAGGCCATAGAAATGGGAACCAGACTTGATGTGGCTAGTAGGGGGCAATAAGTATCACTTTGCTTCTCAACCTCTGAGCTTTCTGGAGAAATTCCAGAATGAGGGGAAATGGGGGAAAGGCATACAGAATATCTGGGGGCCAATCGTGCATTAGAGCATCCCTCGGTGGTTCCCCCCTTAGGGGGGATCAGGGCAACATAGCTTCTGCATTTGTAGTTTAGAGGGGAAGCAAACAGGTCACAGCAAGGCTTGTCCCAGCGCTGGAAGATCCAATCTGCTGTTACAGGGTTGGGGGATCACTCCTGAGGCATCAGGATGTTCCTGCTCAGGTTGTCCACAATAAGGTTGGAACTCCCAGGAATGTGCGTTGCTATAAGAAAGCGGTTGAAAACTATCGCCCAGTGCCAAATCCTCATGGCTTCCCGACACAGGGAGTAAGACCTGGTTTCACCTTGCTTGTTGATATACCAGACGACTGACATGTTGTCTGACTGAATTGCGATGGTCCCCGAGGTAAGGGATGCATGGAATTCTTGCAACGCTAAGAGAACTGCCCTCAGTTCCAGGACATTTATGTGCAAGTTGGCCTCCATGGGGGACAAGGTGCCTTGGACAGTCTTTCCCCTGGAAATGCCCCCCCCTCCACCCTAACAGTGAAGCGTCCATGGTCACCATGGCCATGGGCTGGGGAAGACAGAAAGGTCGACACCAATGATTCGTTTGTGGCTTCTTCCACCATAGCATTTCTTCCTTGCAATGGTTTGTAAAGCATATGATGTGGTTGAGTGGGTGAGTTAGCAACGACCATTGTGCGGAAAAGAGCCACTGCAGGATTCTCATGTGCAGTCTTGCCAGTGGCACTAATGTAATGGCAGCTGCCATGGAGCCCAAGAGTTGCAGTACAAGACATACTGGTACATAGGTCTGAGGAAGAAGGTATTGGATTTGGTGTCTTATTTTCCAAAGCTTGTGAGGGGGGAGAGAAGCTTAATAGGATGCTATGTCGAAGACCGCTCCAATAAATTCCAGTGTCTTCTTTGGGGACATTTGAGATTTGTCTTTGTTGATTGTAATCCACAAGCAAAGAGCGAGAGCTTGAGTATAAGAGAGGCTGCGGACTAGAAGATTCCTGGTCGGAGTGGTAAGGAGCCAATTGTCTAGATAGGGAAACACCTGGAATCCTTGTAGTCAAAGATGAGCTACCACAACTGCCATACATTTGGTGAACACTCAGGGGGCTGTCGAGAGACCGAATGACAGTGCCCTGAACTGGTAGTGATTGGCTTCCAGCTGGAAGCGGAGAAACCTCAGGGAGCAGTGATCCATCTTTATGTGGTAGTACTTGTCCTGGAGATCTATAGAGCACATCCAGTTATCCCTCCCTAGGAAGGGAACAATGGACTGTATCGTGACCATCTAGAATTTTTGAGGTTTGATAAATGTGTTCAATAGGCTGAGATCCAGGATTGGTCTCCAGTCCCCTGTCATTTTTGGCACTAAAAAAGAACCTCAAGTAAAACCTGGATCCTGTCTGGTCTGGAGGGACTGGTTGGATGACTCTTTTCCTTAGCAGCTTTTCTATCTATATGGCTGCTAATTCCCTCTGATTGGGTGGTATATCGAGGATTCGTTTGATGGGTCTGGGAGTTAAGTCGAAAGGTATTTGGTAGCCCCTGGATATTATTTTCTGCACCCATGTAGTAATAAGATGTCAGGCTGGTAGATGTAGAGGAAAATGATCCCTAACAGCTTCCAGAGGGAAGCAATCAGGCCACTGTTCAGGAGCACTGGTAGGGTCTGCCGGAGAAAAAATCTATAGCGCCCTGGTTACACAGACCCCCTGTACCCCGAAAGGGACATCTTCCATATGAGTTGCCCCCTCTGCCCCGGGGAGATTGTTCACCACAAGTGTCACGAAAAAGTCCTGGGATTTGTTAAACCACATTTTTCCTCCCTTCTGGTTCCTGGAGTAGCACCTCTGGGGGTTGGGAAGGCGTATGCCTACAGCAGACAAGGTCTTTTCTTCTATCTCACTATGTGTAAGTGTGTCTTGTACTTTGGGTCCAAAAACTGCAGGTTCATTGACAGGTGCATTGACGAAGGAAGGTTTAACGGGGTCTGCAAAGTCACACAACCGCATCCAAGCATTATGTCTCATGACAACGCCTGATGTGGCAGCTCGAGCTGCCCCCTCAGTGGAGTGAGATATCAAATGCACTGAGAGGTTTGAGATGGATTCAAGGGTTGCTAGCTGCGAAGCGACAGTATCATGCACCTCATCAGACAATACCCCAGCAAAGAGGAAGACATTTCGGAAATTAGGTCTCTTTGGAGACGGGTAGAATGTGCCAAATAGTTCTGTGACCAAATGGCGAATGTTGCTGAAGCATAGGTCCATTTCCCTAGTCTGTCCATGGTACGGGACTGTCTGTTTGGAAGATGGACGGTGGAACTGTTTTCTGCCAGTTCCCTGTTGGTGGCTCACGCCACGACCATAGAATCAACTGTCAATTGCTAGGACCAGTGGGGCTGGTCTTCAGGTGTAGATAAAATTTTTGTCTGGCCTCACAGGGACAGGTTCTACATTGTCTGGGGCCTTCCAGGCATGCTGCACAATGAGTTTAACAAGTCATATGGCTGTGGGGTCACCCAGGAAGTAGATGGTCGAGCACGGAAGGCCTGCAGGAACACTGATTCCTCAGAAGAAGGGTTATAGGACTTCCAGTCTCCCCTTTGCTTGAGGATTTCGAGAATGTCTCTGAATGAAATGTCATCTGGGGGAGACCATGGGGACCCTTCCCCCTCATCACAATCAGTGTCTTTGGTGCTAGATTCCTCCGATGAATCAAGGTGCTTCCTCTTGCACCATTTCTTCCGGGGTGACTCCCCAGTGGGATCTTCTGAGGAGGACTCCAGAGAAGGGGTTCCCTTCAAAGAGGGTTCTTGTGACTCCCTTGCCTGGGGTCCCAAAAAAAGGGGTTGGGAAAGGAGCATGCTAGGAGAGTGTTATGATACTGATGTCATTGGTGCTGACTGCGAATCTATTACCTGTACAGCAGGCCCATCTGAGGAGGGGTGGGAGTCCAGAACCGGGAGGGAGTACCTCGGAAATGGGGTCACACCCCACCATGAGGAGCCCACCTCCAGGTGAGGAGCTCTGAGAGAACTGGAAGCTGTCAGAGCCATGGACATAGATGGCACCAGTGAGAAAATAGGCGCCGGGCTAGCTACCAAGGTACGGATGGTCCAAGCACTGCTTCGAGAGAGCATCTGTTCCACCGGAGCTGATGCAGCAAGGTTGGATGGTGCCAACAGGGAAAACATTGCTGTCGGAACCGAGACAGTATGCACCAGAGGTATCTTGCCCTTGGCAGGTATTTGGTTTTAGAGCCGATGGAGCTGAAGAAACTGTTGGCACCGTGGCTGGGGATGGTGCCGAAGCAGGTTCAGTCATCGGAGCCGAAGTCAGTGGTGCCGAGGTCGGAGCAGGAATTAGGGTGAATATCATGGATGGCACTGAGGGAAAAGACACAAAGCTTAGTGCCAAAGAGGTCTGCACTGAGGAAGCATGGAGCCAATTTGGTTCCGTAACTGACAGAGATGCAGGAACCGAGTGACTCCATTTGTCCTTATGTTTTTTGGTCTTTGGATGGGGGAGACATCCAACCCAGATAGAGCCTCTGAAAAGGGTGACTTGAGTAATCCATTTTTCCTTATGTTTTTTGGTCTTTGGAGGGGTTGAGACCTATGACGCAGATAGAGCCCCCAAAAAAGATGTCTTGAGTAATCCGTTTGTCCTTATGTTTTTTGGTCTGGGGGGGGGGGGGTTAGACCTCTGATCCAGATAGAGCCTCTGAAAAAAAGGTGCCTTGAGTAATCCGTTTTTCCTTATGTTTTTTGGTCTTTGGAGGGGGTGAGACCTCCAAGCCAGATAGAGCCTCCGAAAAGGGTGCCTTGAGTAAACTTTTAAGATAAGTTTATTATTACGTTCTGCTAGTGTACAATTATGAAAACTAGCACAAATGTCACAGTCAGCTCTAATATGATTCACGCCCAAACAGTAGACACAACGAACATGTGTATCTGAGTTAGGCATCTTACGTCCACACTTGTCACACTGTTTGAATCCCAACTTAGCTTTGTTTGATATAGTAAGGCAAGAAGGCTATCCTATAGAAAAAATAAGGGACAAAATACCAGTGATGTTATTTTAAAAAATACCACTAATAGAAAGGAAAGGCCTGTCAAAGACAGGAGAGAGGGACAGTACCAATAAAGGTAAAAAATTAAATTACCAAGGAAAAGGGTAGGAAATAGGCTTGGGTTATAGGCGACAGTAAGAAAAGGCTAACTTGACTAAAAATTAAATAATTTTGAAGAGAAACTGTCTTAAAATTAACAATTTTTTACTTAGCTTTGAGAGAGATGGCTAGCACGTCTGACTAGGAAAAGAGATCTGGAGTAACTAGGAGAGGGGCATTATGGGTAGGTCTTAGTTGAGAGTTTTTGGCTTGCACAAACTGGGAAATGGCCGTATCGGTTCCAAGGATGGAACCGAGGTCCTAGCTGTAATGAAAGAACAAAGATTTACAACATCACGTGAATTAATAGCATTAAGCTCATCCTTAGCTAGGTTACAAAACTGCTGCATTTTTCCATTTTCATATAACTTATAAACATCCCTTTCAATTGCCTTCTCAAGCACTTGTAAAAACTACATCATTATAGGGTACATAGTACTAGTATGCTTCAAAACACCTGGTACATATTGCTGGGAATTACCAAAACAGATTTTTAAATTTAAGTTATGTATAAAATATTTGATTTCAGTCAACGTTGTAGAAATGTCTATTAATGATGATGGAACAAAAGTCAACCCTTTACTTAAAACTGAATACTCAAATTAATTTAGTACATAACTTGATAGATTAAAAACAAATTTTACTTGTTTAGTTGACTTCGGTACTGCGGTGGTGGTGCTGTGGTAGCGTTGTCGCCTCACAGTTAGACGTTGCCCATTTGATTCTCAGTTAGAGCGTCTTCTTTGTGCCAACATGCATGAATGGGCGTTCCTTCATTGAAGGTTGTGCATTAGGCCCGGCAAGCCAGCACGTAATTCTCTACTGCCAATCATTAGCGGACCAGAGTTCTGCTGTGATGACCCCTAACCGGGAAAAGCCGAAAGACACAAACAAACTTGTTTAGTTGACTTCTGGTGAATGGTCGTTTCAATGATGTTTTCCCATCTGTTTGTTTGTTAGGCTCTTCATACGAGTCCTTCATTTGGGCATCGATAATGGCTGATTTAGGAGAAACGGAAAATCCACCAGATCCAGTGCACATACTTGATTTGCATCAACTTGCACTGTAGGTTCATTAGTAGAACTATTTTGTACATTGGATAAAGAAATTGAATTGACCAATTGTGGAACATGTAAATTATTTTAATCCATAATATCTATTCGCTCTTGCTGCTCAGTTTGTGTCTGTATAGGCATTTGGGAATCTGGCACACCATGCATGTATGTATTAGAAGCAGATTGGTCAAAACCTTTTTCTTTGGCCAAACAGACACATGCCCTTTTTCAAAATCCACTGTGTCTCTCCGGAGTTTCTTCTTTTTAACTTCTATCAATTGCTTCTCAAAAGCAGCAAGCTTTTCAAGCAATTCATTCAGATGTTTAGTATGTTCATTCACTTCTATTTGGGAAACCAGTTCACTATAATAAGTCTCAATGCTAGAGCAGAGATCTGATTCGAGGGGCTGGAAGTAACCATTTATCAGCTCCATATAATAGAACAAGCAGCTTAAATTAATCAGCTGCCACCTCCGGAGTAAATTGGGATACTTATCCCTGTATGCTGGCATCTTCAGAATCTGGAGTCCCCTCGGTACGATCTCATATTGTAGCTATGCTGCAAATGTAAGTCGCTGCCACTGCAACCTTTTATAGGTTATGACAATATTTTCAAAGTCACGTAACTTTGACTTGTAAGTTGAAAGCATGTCAGAATAAGTTGTTCATGCTAATTATTCCAAGCAGTGGATTATGTGAAACATCAACTATTTCACCAATAATTTTTAAAATTGTAGCAGCCATATTACTAGTTGATGATAAGGAAACAGGTTCTATTCCAAAACGTACCTTCGTAGTGCCAACCATACGCTGCAAAACTATCAAAAAAGACACAAACATCAGGGAGCCAGTCGTGAACCAGTCCTCGCAAAAGGAGCAAGATGCAAGATGTTCACCTGAAGAAGCCTTGTTGGTGAAAGTATTAACTTGTGATTTGGTGGCAATAGACAAGAACCTTGTGTGTTCCCAGTGCCTCAGTTTTGTTTTTGCTCAGTTGTAACCATCTCAGTCCCTGAGTTCATAGGGGCAATTTTCAGTACAGTGTCTGTAACAGCTTCACTTCCCCTGGCCAGAGTTCAGAAATTGAGATTCCAGGTCACAAAAATTGTTCACAGCACCAAAATTTCAGCCTGATTGATTCTTCAAGCTTTGTGATCAATCACAGCAGCCATAATTCTAGCCCTCCCTGCCAAGATTTCATATGAGAATTCCTCAGTGGTTGCTGGCATCTCAATGGTCAATCATTTCTTTATCAATGGATGTCAGTTCAAACAAGGATCACACAAGCATGCAAAATGTACCTTTGGTGATGGATAAGGTCAGATCAGGTTCTACAAGACAGTCCTTTCATTCTCCCTCAACCCAGTGCCAGGTCTATATCTGTTAATCGAAATACATATTTGTTGAATACGTATTAATTGAACTCTAAACATTGAAATTCATTTCAGTGAACCTCTGATTTTTTTACCAGTGTTAGAAAGCACTTGACCATCACCATAACTTTTCCCTTTTCCCTACTGTACTGTGATTTTGGGGTTGGCATATATAGTTTGGGGTGTGTGGGGGGGTGCAGCCCCCACTTGGGTGGGCTTGATTTAGTGTGGCGTGTGTTCTGGAGTGGTAGTGGGCGAGTGGTTCCTAACCCTAGAAAAAAGTCTGAGGTTAGTTGAAATGAACTTCACTGTTTAGAGTTTGATGAATATATATTTGACGAATACATATTTTGATTAAGTGCTATAGACCCCACTAAGGCCATAGCTACCATGGACACATCCCAGATTGAGTGGGGGGGGGGCACTTCCTGGGGAAGACAGTCCAAGGGAAATGGTCCCCTGAATAGGCCAATTTACATATAAATGTCCTGGAGATGAGAGCAGTACTTTTAGCATTGCAAGATTTTCAGGATGCTGTACCTTTGGGGGCAGTTGCGGTTCAAAGAGACAATATATCAGTAGTTTTCTACATAAGCAAAGAAGGAGGAACAGAACCAGATCTTACCCCTTGTGTCGAGAAGCACTCACAGTATGGCAATGGACAATCTCATCCAACCACTTTCTGATAGCAACACACATTCTGGGAAAGTCCAGTGTGATAGGAGACAAATTGAGCAGGTCCGTTCTGCTACTTCATGAGTGGTCTTTCAACAGGAAAATGATGGAAGCAATTTTGTTTTTGCCGTAATCCCCCCACCAGGTGAATCACTAAGGGACGGTCTGCTCCAAGATTGGCCCTCCGGTCTTCTCTATGCTTATCCACCAACTCCTTTGATTCCCAAGTTTATACAGAAAACTGCAAGGTTGAAGAGCAAAGCCATCTTCAATGCACCTTATTGGAATTTCAGAACTTCAAACTTTATCCTGAAAACCTTACTTGAGTTTCCATAAGGATAGGGTGACATTAAGAAGCGACCCTTCTTTCTTTCCTATAGTGGTATCAGAAGTCAGTATCAGTCAGTCTATTAACTTGCCTGTTTTTTTCTCCAAAATTTGAAAACAAAGGTGAATATCTGTTACATTTGCTGGATGTTCATAGAAAATTGTGTTTCTACTTACCAAGAGCAAAAGAGATTAGAAGGCATGATCAGGTATTTATATCCTTTGCTGACAACAAACTAGGCAAATCTGTTACAAAGGTAACACTGACAAGATGAATTACTGGCTGCATATCCTTTGTCTATAATAAATTGGACATTTCATTATCAAAACCTTTAAAAGCCTACTCTATTAGATATAGGGTAACCTTGTCAGTATTTTTATCCAATCATTACATGGATGGCATATATGCAGCTGCTATTTTGGCTATTCCTAATACTTTTATTACTCAATACTGACCGGATCTGGTCTTGAGGGTAAGAACAGCCTTTGTATCAACCGTGCTCAGAAACATCTTTCCTTAGAGGCCACCCAGGATTTTAAGTAGCTGGGGTTGAGGAATGAATGACAATCGACAACGTCAGATAAAGAAGTTATGTACTTAAAATAATGTTCCATCTGTGTTGCCCATTTCATTCTTCCTCAACTTCCCACCCACCAACTCTCAGCCTTTGTCATCATGGACTTCTGGAAAAATGAGATGTTATAAAGACATCACAGTATCTTGTATGGAGCTCCAGATACTGGCTTCCTTTAGGAATATTATTCTAACATTTCTTACTTGTCATCTAGCAAACAAGATGTGACATATGTTAGGTGTCAGTGCATTATGGGTAGGGAAGAGCTCAAGAGTTTCCAGTTGGCCATGAGCTATAGTGACGGCCAAGTCAGATCTGAGGTTCAGATCTGAACACAATGGTTGAGAAAGAATGAAAATGGAGAACACAGATGGAATGTTATGGTAAGTACATGACTTCTTTTTTCTGAATTTATCCTGAATCAAGCCATCAGTCTCCAAGTTTTCTTCTCATTTCCTAAAAAGAGGGGAGAGAAAATTCTGCATACCTTAGATGTGGACAGGTAGCTCAGGTACTACCTTAACAGAACTAAGCCCTTCAGGAGAGATGAACAGAGCTGTTTATTTTCTATTCTGGGGCTAAGACGGGTCAATCTGCCTGTAAGTAAGCAATTGCTGTCTGGTTGTCTTCTGCTATTGTTTTTTTTTTGTTACTCCCACCATAGTAAATCTATTCTGGGAAGGTTAAGGCACATTCTACAAGAGCTTTATCCTCTTTGGTAGCATATTGGAAAGAAGTGGACTCTTTAAGCATTCTGAAGGCAGCAGCTTAGTCCTTTGTTGATGCATTTACAAAGCACTACAAACTGGATTTTTTTCTCAAGTTCCAAAGCAGGCTCTGCAAGGGCTGTTCTCCAGATACTCAAGGATCCTTATCTTTCTTTCTTCCTGGTAGGGTAAGCTTTGGGAATCTGACCATATTCAAAGATTCAAAGAAACTTTATTGTCATTTAGAAAACACAAGTGCTACCTAAATAAAATTTTGAGTGTCAGTCCTTTTACTGGAGAAAACAAGCAAAAAAAAAAAAAAAAAAAAAAAGACATGATAGGTATTAAAGAATAAACAATAACTATAGTACAAAAGTAAATGCCACTGAGTCAGTATGAATGTTGAACATAGTACTGGCACATGAGTCCTGCTGACCTGTGACATTATACATTTGAATTTCACACTTCCTCAGGTAGCACTCATCCACCGCCCCATTGTTTTGTGTTTAATTTGATGGTATCCAACCTTGTTGTGTTTTTGCTGGCTTTATATCTGATGCTGTCCACGTCATTATTGATCATGGATGGGTCTTGGATCAGGCCTCGGATCCGAGCCACAGCTCATGAGCTCAAGCTCCTCCCCTCCCAAGATTCCCTGCAACTCATAATCCTCAGATCTTATTTGCCATGAATTGTGAGTGAACATGCTCTCAGAAGCTCAAGCCTTCTTTAAAGATAAGTAGCTCCTTGTTTGTATTTCTTGGAATTTTTCTCTCCTATTTCTCTCTTTTATCTTTTAGTAGCTAGTTCCCTCCCCATGTTAGTCAGTTGGTTGGTCCGTTGGTTTTATTCCCTGGTTTCCCTCCTTGTTCCTTTAATGGTAATTCCCTTCCTTGCTCTCTCTCTTTCTCTCTCCTCTTTTCCTTTGGGTAACTGTGTGTGTGTGTGTGTGTGTGTGTGTGTGTGTGTGTGTGTGTGTGTGTGTGTGTGTGTGTGTGTGTGTGTGTGTGTGTGTGCGCTGCGGGGTTTGTGTGTTGTTAGGATGTTGGATTAACCCTCTGGGTTCAGATGCTGCTCCTCATGCAGTTGGAAGTTACCTCCCACCAATACGGATGAGGAGTGCGTCTACTCTCTAGGAGAGCCCCATTTAGAAGTTGAATGTGATATCTGTGTGGGATTTAACCCTGTGGCTCAAAGAAGTTGTTGCTTAAAGGGCTTGCTAAATGGGGTCCCCTGGTGTTGGGTCCCCCTCTAAAGCCCCTTCGGATCCCAAGAAGAAGCTGTCTTCCTTTCAGGACTCTCCTGCAAAAAGGCAGAGGGTCTTGGATCCCAGTTCCTCAGATATGAGTCCAGCCTCAGGCGCATCGGCTCTGGGGTCTTCGGATCCAAGTCCTCAGAGGCTTGGAGGTCCTCGGATTCGATCAGTTCATGGGGTCCATACTGCCCTCAGATCCATCCAGACCATCAGATCCACCTGCTTCTTCGGAGCATATTGTTATTGAAGACATCCCAGCCATTATTAGAAAGTCGGATCCTTGACAGTCCAGTAAATCATCCTCCAGAAACCGCAGACCTTCAGCTCAGTCAGACCATTCTTCTATTTCCTCCAGGTCTTCCAGAAGTTTGTTCCCCTCAGACATGGATTGGATGATGAGGATCTTCCTCAAATCCCAAATTGAACTTGGCTTGTTACCATCCCCTAGCCATTTGCCGAGGGGCTCTTTACCTTCATCAGAACTCCTCTGTCTTCATCCGACTCATGCGAGTTTGGTTCCCCAGGGTCAGAACAAGGCCAGGGAGAGTCCACCAGTGTCGGGTAGTGTTTCCATTCCTACACTGCCTAGGTCCCTAGCAAGTTCAGCTCCATTGCCCTTGGAGCTGGTGAGGCCTTGGGGCTGAGAGGTCCGTGGAGGCCACCAGTGTGGGGATCCAGTGACCATTCCCTTCCCTTGGGGGCATCTGCTTTGGATAGCTTGGGACCAACATCATCAGGGTACATCAGTGTTGTTTTGGGGTCCCCCCCTTCCACCCTGGCCGGCCTTACCCAGCAGGGATGAAGGTGGGGCTGCCTCCAGTCTGTCAGCCTTGTGGGTGATAGAGAGGACCATCTCTGAATGGTCAGCACCCTCTATCTTGGTTCTGGAACCCCCTGCCTTCTTCTGTTTTGGGTGCTGAGTTCTCATCATCTATTCAGGGTCAACCCTCCCATGAGTGCCTTCAGATGGACATTACCCCCATAGGGATACCCTCCTCTTCTGAGTCCTCCCCAGAGGCCACTGCGGAGGAGCCTCCTCAGAAGAGGACTTGCAAGAGGAGGCACTTGAACTCCCCTCATGAGTACCTCACTGAGGACATGGATTTTGAGGAAGGGGATGGGTCCACCAGACTTCTGTCCAAGGAGGTATCCTTTGAGGACATCCTCAAGATCCTGAAAGAGCAGGGCAGTTATTCTCCCCCCACCCCTTCCTCAGAGGAATACACATTTATGAAGGCCTTTGGGATGGGCCCATCTACCACCTGGGTGTCTCCCCCTGTGGATGAGCTCATACAGCTTATTTCGAGTGGGGAGTAGGAGCCGGACACAGTAGAACCAGTCCCCAAGAGAGCGGACAAATTCCTGAGTCCATCCCCCAAATACAGAGTCGCTGGAGATTGACCATTTTGGGAAGTGCGTATATGCCTCAGCTACTTTCGGACTGAGGACTACAGATTACATGGTGGCACATTTCACACTGCTGCAAAGGGATTTGGTGTTAGAGCTTTCCTCTTCTCTTTCAGAGTTGCTGCCTCTGGAGAGCCTTAAGCTAGTCTCTCCGAAACTTTCTACTCTCACATCCCTTGCTAACACCTTGATAAGGTTGATCTCTCATGCATTTGAGGCCATGCCTGGCTTCGCCTTTGTGGGTTTGCAGATAACTTCAAGGCATCCTTTACCAATGCCCCATTTGACAGATTTACTTTGTTTGGTCCTTCTGTCAAGAATGCTTTGACCTGCAGCGAGCAAGAGGGAAAGACTTTGTCCAAGTTGGGATCAAGTTTTCAACTCCCCAGCATTTTTTCTCCAAGAATCAGCAGGGTAGTAAGAAGCTGTGGTTCCACAGAGCTCAGTCTTCCTTCCAAGATGTTCCTCAGGAATTTTCTTTTTCAGTCTGGGGAAGGGGATTTGATAACAGATGCTGCCCTAGAGGCAGAGAAGGTCAGCAAAATCAGGGCTCCCGAGAACCCTTCTCAGAGAAGTCCTCACAGTGCTCCTGAAGTGCTGCCCAACTGTCCTGCTCTTGAGGCAGTTAGGGGCATATCTCCTTGCACCCCATGGCTTGGGCTGTTATTACCTCAGACCAGTGGGTGCTAAGCATTGTGTCCAGGGGATACTTGATATCCTTCGATCAGCCCCCTCCAATTCAAAAATCACTCCCAGACATTCCACCCCACCAAAGGGAGTTAACTCTTGCAGAGGTTCAAGACCTTCTTCAATAAAGAGCCACCCAGGAGGTGCCAACAGGGCAATGAGGGTCCAGAACCTACTCTTACTTCTTTTTAGTGCCCAAGAAAACTGGGTATCTGTGTCCCATTCTGGACATCAGCATTTTGAACTTGTCAGTCAAGAAGTCAAAGTTCTGAATGGTCACTGTTTAGCCCATTCTTCCACTTCGGCGCAAGGATGATTGGATGTGCTCGGTGGACCTCAGGGATGCATACTATCACATAAAAATCAACAGATGCTCCAGGAGATACCTGCTCTTCCAGCTGGGTGCCAGTCACTATCAGTTCTGAGCCCTGCCCTTCGGTCTCATCTCAGCCTCCTGGGTGTTCACCAAATGTATGGGAATGGTAGCAGCCCATCTCCGTCTGCAAGCATTTTAAGTCTTTCCGTACCTGGATGATTGACTCCTCATGGCTCCCACAAGGTCTCAACATGCACGAGTCACAAATTACACTCTTGGCTTCTTTCGAGACCTGGACATCACAGTCAACCTTCCCAAATCTCATCTTGCTCTGTGCCACAGATTGGAATTTATAGGGGTTCTTCTGGACATAGTGTTGGAGACTGCAGCTCTTTCCCCACGCAGGGCAGATGCAATTTCAGAACAAGTCCACCTTCTTCTGGATCGGGAGAGTGTTCCTGCCCATTTGATCCTGCAAGCCCTTGGTTCCATGGTGGCGGCAATTTAATTGGTTTCCTTCACCAGGTATCACATGCAAGTTATTCAATGGACCCTTGCAATGCAGTGGTTGGCTCATCTTCATCCTATGTCCTTAACAGTCAGGGTCTCTCAGGTCTGCCAGCGTCACTTAGTGTGGTGGCTCTAGTCCAAAGACCTTCTACTAGGGAGACCCTTTTATCTTCCCCATCCCCAGGCTACAGTGACCACAAACTCCTCCCTGTTGGGATGGGGGGACATTTTTAGAGAAAGACAGTCCAAGACATATGTTCCGCATCAGAGACCAAGTTGCACATCAATGTCTTAGAAATGAGAGCAGTCCTTCTAGCATTGCAAGCCTTCCAGGACTATCTCCCTCTTCGGACTGTGGCAATTCAGACAGACAAAATGGTGGTAGTCAGGTACATCAACAAATGGGGGGAACACAATCATATCCTCTGTGCAGAGAGGCTATGAGGGTGTGGGAATGGGCGATGTCCTCTGGACGCTTTCTTCTTGCAATGCATATTACCAGCAATTCCACCATTTTGGCAGACAGGTTCAGCAGATCTATCCTGAGTCCTCACAAGTGGTCCCTAAACCAGTCAGTGGTGAGTCAGATTTTCGACCGTTGAGGTCTCCTTTGCTGTGATGTGTTTGCCTCCCCGATCAATCACAAATGCAGCAAATACTTTGCTCTGATCCCCCCACAAGGGGAGTCACCCAGGGATGCTCTGGTTCACGATTGGCTGGCGGGTCTTCTGTATGCCTATCCTCCAACTCCCCTCATGCCCAAAGCCTTACAGAAAGCGCGTTGCCTAAAGACTCATCTGATCCTCATTGCCCCCTTCTGGCCTCATCAGACGTGGTTTTCCCTTCTTTGGTCTCATCTGAAATATCCACCTTGGATATTAGATCCAAGCCAGGATCTCATTTCCCATCCCTGGGGGCTTCCTCATCCTAACCTTCAGTCCCTTCGGCTGACAGCTTGGTACCTCAAGTTCCAATGATTGTCAACCAGCTTAAACTGCCTTGTCCAATGAAGGGCATTATTTTAGCCTCCCAGAAGCCTTCCACTAAAAAGGTTTATTCCAGCAAATGGAAAAGATTCTCTCTGTGGGCTTGTCAGCGTGACATAGATCCATTCTCAACTTCTATTCCTGACATTTTTTTATTCCTTTCCTCTTTGTTTCAACAACAGGCTAGCTTTTCAATGATTAACCTTCAAGTGGCAGTTATATCCAACTTCCACTTAACTGAAAGTCTCATGTTTTCTTCTAGGTTATGAAGGCCTTTCTTAAGGGAGTTTTCTTGCTCAAGCCTCCTTTCAAAGATCCTTCTCCTCCTTGGGATCCTACCTTGGTGCTGAAGTCCCTGACACAACCCCCCTTTGAACCTGCGGCTAAGTGTGATATTAAGTTTCTGTCTTGGACGACGGCATTTATGGTGGCTATTACCTCGGCCAAAGGGTTTCTGAATTGCAGGCTCTTTGCATCAAAGCCCCCCTTCATGTTTTTTCACAAGGATAAGGTATCTCTCAGATCCAGTCCTTCATTCTTTGCTAAAGTAGCCTCAGAGGCTAATCTTAATCAGTCAGTATAGCTACCCATCTTTTTTCCCAATGTTTCGAACAAAGGGGAGTACAAACTGCATTGCCTGAATGTGCATAGGCAGCTACATTTCTATTTGAAGAGAACTGAGAATTTTCAAAAATAAGATCAACTTTTCATGGCATTCTCTCAGGCCAGAAAAGGTCAGGCCATTTCCAAGGTTTCTATTTCTCATTAGATCGCTTGTTGTATAGGTCACATTTATAAAAGCAATCAGATTGAACTTCCCAGGCCAGTTAAAGCCCATTCTGCTAGGTCGGTGTCCACCTCTTCGCCTTCTGGGCAAGGACTTCCTTGGATGACATTTGTGCTGCTACTTGGTCAAATCCCAATACTTTTGTAACACATTACAAACTGGATGTGGTGTCCATGGTAGAGCTTCACTTGGTTCTTCTGGTGCTCTGGGATGTCCTTCCTTGAGACCTCCCAGGGTTATGGATAGCTGGGGACTCTGACCATCTCTGGTCAATAATGACCTGGATAGCATCACATAAAGAATTATATACTTACCATAATTTTGAATCTGTGCTATCCAGTGTCATTATTCATCATGTTCCCACCCTCTGTCCCCCCTCTTTCTGGTGACTGCAGAGTCATGGAGTAATGGTGTTTTAGTATTCCTGTTCCTTATTGTAGACAGTTTCACTGTCCTTGCTTCCGTCTAGCAAACTCAATCTGAGGATTATGGGTAGCAGTGGATCTTGGGAGGGGAGGGGCTAGAGCTCAGGAGCTGTCGTTTGTATGACCAGCTTGGATCCGAGGTCGGATCCAAGACCCATCTGTAATGAATAATGACCCTGGATAGCACAGATTCCAATTTATGTTAAGTACATAACTCTTTATCATCTCCTTAATAATTCTTTCCATGGCTTTACATATAAGACTAGTGAGACTTATGGGTTTGTAGTTTCCAGGGTCTGTAGATGGCCCACCTTTGTGTAGATGGATGACTGTTGCCTTTCTCCATTCATGAGGAACAGAGCCTGTTTGCAGACTAAAGTTATATAGTAATTCCAGAGGCCCTGAGAGGTCATGTTTCATGCTGTTTAGAAAGCATTCTGGGATATAGTCTGGGCCCATTGATGCAGTGTTCTTGTTCTTTGAGAGAGCATTAAGGACCTGTTCCCAAGTGATAGTAGGGGGAGTTACATTTGATGATATTTCCTGAGGGAAGATTGATGGGGAGGAGGGGTAAAGTTGTAGCTGAATTTATCAACGAGGAGGTTTGCTATATCTTCTGGCTCAGTATAGGTGGCTCCATTTACAATGAGCTCTGCACACAATTGTGTATTGCCTTTGAGATTGCACGTGTAGCTAAAGAATGTTTTGTGGTTGTCCCTGGACTGGAAGGACAAAGTTACCTCAAATTTGGCATTGATAGACTTTATTTGTATTCTGAGTTGTTTGTTTAGTTTGATGATTACCAGACTACATGCTCTTCATACTGATAAACTGTAGGGGTGGACACACGGGAAAGCAACATTTAATGCATATGGAATATTAGCTTAAAAACTGGATACTAGAAGGAAACAAAATGGCGGTTAGAGGGTTTCATCTGTGACTTCTGTTTTACTATGCACAGGGAGCTATAGAGGCTTTATTAACATTGCTCCACTTAGACTGAACAGGAACAGCAGTTGTACAATATTTCTGTCCACTTACAACATCAGTGTTTTACTCAAGCCACCACCAAGTCACTCAGACTGACCAACAATCATTTGCATTGGACAAAAGGCTCTATGGAATAACTTGCTAAACTCTAAGTACGGCATAGTTACAGAGGCACTTTGGTGCAACACGTTTTTCCAACAGCCAAAAACTGTATTACATTCATTTCACTTGATCTTTCTTACAGTAAACCAATGATGTATTGAGTCTTTAGTTCCAAAAGTACCCAGATACCCAACTGTTCTTTACTTCAGAAGTAATTTCATAATTTTGCCTACTGTTGAGGTAAAATGTTTTGACTTTGATTTATGTTGTTATTTGCTTTGGTTTGGCTGCAGTCACACCTGCCAGTAGTCACTCCCACTAATGTGACTTTTTTCTGCCTTCTATTCTTCTTTCAACACGTTATACATGTTATACAACAGTTAAACAATTCTGTTTTAACTTGCAGCAGGCAGGTCTGGTAGCACTCAAATGTTTAGCTAACAAATTTATTTATGGTGAGCAAGTATTCTGCATGCATTGCTATCTTACTGAATGTAACAGAGGCAGTGACTGCCCTGACAGCCTTAAATGACTACACTTTAGAGACAGTGACACTCCACTTGGAGATCCATACCAGTGAAAACAAAACAAGATCACTTTCTGGATTCCTAGTCCACAACAACCAGGCAAAATGTGCTGTGCTACATAATCAACCTTTTTCCAAATTTACCTAAAAGGAAAATAGTATGTAGCTGCTGAACTGTTAACATAAAATATGTAATTCCTTTTAGAACTGAATACCTTCATCAAGCAATTCATTATTTATTCACAATACAAAAACAAAGTATTAACTTATTTCTTTCTTAGAATGTGCTCAAGGCCAGGGAATTGCACGAGACACATATTAACTATGGATCGATCTGGGGAAGTAAAACTAACTCAATGTACCTACTTGGCAGCAATTCTAAGTGCATGGTCAGTGTGTCCACCATTTTTTCAATGAGTATACTATACACCTCTGATAGTACATAGCCTTCTGTGTTTTAGTGTCGGGTGAGGGGTCACATCTTCATGCATTCATGCATCTTCCCCTTGAAAACCTTCTTCTTCTTTTATCATCTAAGCTTGCATAACTGTGATTAACTGGCTCTGTGACACAGAGCAATGGAAACTTGACCTGGTATCCATTAGAGGCCCAAGCATATCTCTCAAATATACAGATTTTTCCAGAATGTCCAGATTTTTGTCTCATATTTTTGGTCTTCTTCTCATAAAATTGTGGTTTTCTGGTAAATCACTGCCAAATCATTCAGGGGTGAAGTCAGAAAATGACAGACATTATAGTTTCAGACTTTATACCCATCAGAAAATTCACACTAATGCAAAACCTGTTAATGTTAAGTTGTCTATCTCGCCTTTGTTTCTTGCTTGCTGGGATCGGAGCCGAGCCTCGGCTCCGACTCGGCCATCTTCTATAGCTCGAGAGCTGTTTACTGGCTCGAGGCTACCCCTTATCCCATGATGCCTAGCGCTAGCTCCTCAGATCTCATTTGCCGCTTCAGCTGCGAGGTTTGCTATTACTGGCTCAGGCTCTTGTAAGTTTTATATATATTACTTTTCTAGCAAATCAGGGGCTCTTTTTTGATAGTTTAACTTTTCGACATTGTCATTAATTAGTTGTAGTTTAAGTGTTGTTGTATTTTTCCCTTAGAAATCGTTTAAGTTAGAGAGTTCTTCCCCACCCCCCTTCCCCTTTTCCTATCTCTACTTACAGTAGCGTTTTAGTTTTAGTCTTCTCTTTTACTTCACAGGTAGCCATTTAAGTTAATGACTTCCTATCTATAAAAAAAAAAAAAAACTTCTTCACTGTAGTTATTGTGTTTTTTTTTTCGGTTAGTTAGTGTTTGTAGAGTGTGGTTATTAGGCCCTGGCTAAAAAACTTAAGCTTAGCTATGTCTAAAGAATCCAAAGTGTCTGGATTCAAGAAGTGTGACTCATGCTGTCAGAAAATGTCTCTGACAGATGGGCACACTTCTTGCGTCTATTGCTTAGGCGCCGTGCACCTTCAGGACTCTTGTTCTGTATGCCACACATTCTTAAGGCCCAGGATTCACCAGCCAATGCTCAGCCAGTGAAATCTCCTAAACCAACCAAATCATCGGCTCCCAGGTCAGAGCCGTCATTGGTCCAAACATTACCGACTACTTTGGTTCCAGCCAGAACCGAGGAGACTGCCTCCCAGTCGGCTCCACCAGCATCTTCAGAGCCATCTCGGACCCACAAGAGACTGAGGTCCCGTTCTCTAGAGTCTGTACATTCGGCCCCTCAGTCTCCTCTGTTGCAAAGTGACTGCAGCCACAGATCCTCCCACTCCTCTCTGTCCTCTAGACTCTCGGATCACGACATGGAGAGAGTGGTCAGCAGGTTGTTGAAGTCGCAGGCACAGGCCAAAATGTTATCCAGCTCTCCTCAACAGGTGTCAGCTCTGCCCGCTTCCATCAATGTTCATCCTCCGGCTCCTCTGAGTTCGGAGCCGGAGATTGTTGTGGTTCGAATCGTGGAACTGTCGGCAGCGATAACAATTTCCCCTACGGTTCCGTCATCAGCTCTGATCCCCTCGATGGTGCCTTCTGTCGAGGGATCTGGGCACTGAGACTCCCTCGTCAGCTCTAAGGGGGCAAGTGGCATTGGACCCTTGTCTGACCCCGTTCTCCCTCTTGGAGCTTCGGCACAGGTGAGCTCGGCTCCTACATCGGCTTCGGAGCCGACCCCCTCGGTGTGGAGGAGGATTCTGGTTTCCTCAGAGCCTTCTTTGCATCATGGCAGGGATGCCTTCGATGTCATGAGGAGTGTACTGGCCCCTGAGTCAGCACCACATTCGACCCCCCTGACTCCGTCCCCTGTAGTGCCTGCGTCAACCTCTGTCCCTCCTCCAGACTCCAAGCGTGGGGAACCTACACTCCAGAGCACCCTACTGGGTGTTTTCTCTTCTTCCGAAGTCTCCTCTGATCATTCAGAGGAGGCCCCTTGGAAGAGGAAGTGCAAGAGGAAGCACATTGACTCCCCTGAGACTGTCACTTCGGATACGGATTTGGATGAATCAGAAGGGTCCCCGAGATTCCCCTCTGAAGGTGTTTCCTTTTTGGACATCCTAGAAATGCTTAGGCAGAGGGGGAACTGGACTGCCCTAGCCTCAACTGAGGATGAATCCGTATTCCTGGATGCATTTGGTTTCCGCCCTTCCACCTCCTGGGTGTCTCTGCCCTTCGATCCACTAATGTCCGTGGTGGCTCGAAGGGCTTGGTCAGCCCCAGATACAATGGAACCAACCATGAGAAGGCCTGACAAGTTTATCACTGCACCCCCTGATAAACAGTTCCTTACCAAGGATGTTCCCGTGGATGCCATGGTAGTAGCAGCGGCCACTAAAAAGGAATTAGCTGAAGCTTCTTCCTCTATCCATCCTCCTAACAAGGAGTCTAGGACTATGGACAGGTATGGGAAGTGAATGTTTGCTTCAGCTACCTTTTCCATGAGGTCACCGAATTATTTATGCCATTTTACCAGGCTTCAGAGGGATCTCCTGAAAGAGCTTGGAGATACCCTCCAGGATCCATCAGCTGAAGGAATTCAAGCTAAAGTAGCTTCTCAGCTGGCAACCCTTAATTCAGTAGTTAACTCCTCCATGAGGCTCATTTCCTATGCAACCGATGGTGCGAGTAGAGCCACAGGTACAGGTGTAGCCCTTAGGAGACATGCATGGATGTGGCTGTGTAATTTTGCAGAGCCCTTTAGAGCATCATTCACCAACACCCCCTTTGACAATTCATTTCTCTTTGGACCACAGGTGAAGGACACTCTCACTATGTGTGAACAGGAAGGCTAGACTCTCTCTGCCGCGGGAGTTCATTTTTCCACTCCTTCCAGACCCTATCCCAAAGGTCAGAAGGGTGGAAAAATGTGGTTTCGGAAATCCCAGGGAGCCTCGCCTGATACACGTAGTAATTTTTCCTCCAGGGGCAGAGGACAAAATAACAACAGATGCCGCCCTCAAGGCAGAGGGGGTCTGCAGAACCAGGGCAGCAGAGAATCATTCTCTGACAAGCCCTTTCAGCATCCCTGAAGGGTTGCCCGGCTGCCCGCCTCTGGAGGCAGTCAGGGGAAAACTTTCACTGTACCCAAAAGCATGGCAATGCATTACGCGAGACAAATGGGTACACTCAATCATATCCGGAGGCTATGTAATTCCTTTCTTCCAGTCTCCCCTATCATCAAGCAAATCCCCCCCAGATGTGCCACCCAATCTGAGGGCCCAAGCAGTTATGGAAATTTCAAGACTGCTAGAAAAAAGAGTCATTCAAGAGGTCCCGGCAGACCAACTCAGATCCGGAACTTACTCAAGGTTCTTTTTGGTACCAAAAAAGACAGGGGACTGGAAACCAATTTTGGATCTCAGCAGCCTAAACAAGTCTGTTCAAAGAACAAGGTTTTGGATGGTCACGCTACAGTCCATTCTACCCTTTTTGGGTCAGTACAATTGGATTTGCTCAACAGATCTCCAGGATGTGTACTATCACATCAAGATGGACAGGCGCTCCAGGAGATTCCTTCACTTCCGGCTGGGAGCCAGTCATTATCAGTTCAGAGCTCTGCCCTTTGGTCTTACCCCAGCCCCCAGGGTGTTCACCAAATGCATGGCAGTGGTCACGGCTCACCTGATGCATCAAGGATTCCAGGTGTTTCCTTATCTAGACGACTGGCTCCTTATTTCTACTAACAGGCATCAACTCCTTCAAGCCAGGGACTATACAATCACAATGTGTGCCCAGTTAGGCATTACCATAAATTTCAAAATATCTGCCTTGTTGTCCAGTCAATCTATTACCTATAGAGGAGAAGATCTAGATACAAAAAGTATGTCTGCAAGGCTACCACCGGACAGGGTGGCCATGATTCGGCAGCAAGTTCATATCCTCATGCAATGCAAAAGGGTACAAGTCCGATTGTTCCTTCAAACTCTGGGTTCTATGGCGGCAGCAATTCTTCTGATACCTCTGGCCCATTTTCACATGAGAATCCTTCAGTGGCTTCTCTTCCCACAGTGGTCCTTTCAACAGCTCCCCATGTCACACATGATCATGGTTACAGGACTTGCAAAAGACACATTTCCTGGTGGATGGTCTCCCCACTAGTGTCGCAGGTCAGACCATTCATCCAACCCCCTCCGGTTGTCACAGTGACCACAGATGCCTCACTGATAGGGTGGGCATTATCAGGGCAGGACAGTCCAAGGGACTTGGCAGCCTCACGAGTACCATTTGCACATAAATGTCTTGGAGATGAGAGCCGTGCTACTAGCGTTGCAAGCACTTCAGGACTTCCTCCCTCCTGGGACCATTGCAATTCAAACGGACAACATGTTAGTAGTGTGGTACATCAACAAGCAGGGCGGAACCAGGTCCTACCCCCTATGTCGAGAAGCACTCAGACTCTGGCAGTGGACAATTACCTACCAACAATTTCTGATTGCGATGCACATCCCTGGGAAGTCCATCATCATAGTGGACAGGCTCAGCAGAGCTATTCTCATACCTCACGAGTGGTCTCTGAATCAGGTAGTTGCAGATATGATCTTCCGCAAATGGGGACAGCCTTTCTGCGATCTGTTTGTCACCCCCTTCAACAGCAAATGCAGCAACTACTTCTCCCTTTTACCACTTCCCGATCACCCTCCCAGAGACGCTCTAGTCCACGATTGGCCTCAGGGACTTCTTTATGCCTTTCCGCCATTCCCTCTTATACCCAAACTCATACAGAAAGCTATATTGCTGGTTTGCAAATAATCCTCATTGCCCCTTACTGGCCTCAACAGATATGGTTTCCGTTCCTGCACCGTTACCTCCTCGAGCAGCCCTGGACTCTGGATCCTATTCCAGACCTTCTGATTCATCAATCAGGAGAGCTGCATCGATCCCTCCAAACACTCCAGCTCACAGCTTGGTTGATCCAATTCCAACCCTAGCCAGGCTTCCCAGCATTTCCCCGGCTGTGCGGGAAATTATTGTCTCCTCTCACAAATTGGCTACTAGGAAGATGTATGCTAGCAAATGGAAACGTTTCTCCTATTGGGCAGAGGCTAGGAACATAGATCCCTTTTCAGCCCCAGTTCACGAGATCTTGGAGTTCCTAACTGAGCTTTCTCCCTCTGGGTCCGTTTCTGCCACAATCAGGGTTCAACTAGCAGCCATCTCTAACTATCATGTTGGTTTTTCCAATGTAAATATCATGTCTCATAAGCTATGTAAAGCCTTTCTCAGAGGGACTACTCTCCTTAGGCCCCCAGTGAGAGATCCCCCTCCTCCTTGTGATCTTAATTTGGTACTAACCTCCTTGATTATGCCCTCTTTTGAACCAGCAGCTTCCTGCTCCCTTAAGTTTCTATCTTGGAAAACTCTCTTTCTAGTAGCTATTACCTCAGCCAGACGTGTATCGGAACTTCAAGCACTAAGCGTTCATTCTCCGTACTTAGTTTTTCACAAGGATAGGGTTGCTTTGAGAACTAATCCCTCCTTCCTTCCTAAAGTGTGCTCCGAAAGCAATCTAAACCAATCCGTAGACCTTCCAGTGTTCTTCCCTAACTACACCAACAAGGCAGAATACAAGTTACACCTTTTGGATGTTCATAGACAACTTTGTTTTTACCTGCACAGAACGAAAGATATAAGGAAGTCGGACCAACTCTTCTTTTCCTATGCTAGGGGCAAACAAGGTCTTCCACTTTCCAAAGTGAGCCTGTCCAGGTGGTTGTCTCACATTATTACCTTCATCTATCAATTGAGAAACAAAGAATTGTCTTCCAAACCTAAAGGTCATTCTACTAGGGCTCTGGCCACTTCTGTAGCCTTCCAGTCTAGGTTGCCCATGGACTCTATTTGTGCTACTTCCGCATGGGCAAATCCTCATACCTTTATTTCTCATTACAAGTTAGACATGGCCTCCAGGAATAGAGCTAACTTTGGTTCCACTGTTCTGAAGAGTTTGTTCCAATGAGCCACCCAGGATCGTAGGTGCTAGGGACGTTGTCCCAACAAGCAAGAAATGAAGGCGAGATAGACAACTTAACATAAAGAAGTTATGTACCTACCATAACGTTCCAAGTTAGTTATCTTCATCTCGCCTTCTTTCTTGCGTCCCCCCTCCATCCCCCTGTCCTTTTGGACTGAGAGGAGTTTAGACTTCACTGGCTGAGTTTTTCTGGTTTGTTTTCTCTACTAACTTGGAAGAGTATCACAGATATGCCCAACCTGTTCGTTTGGTCAGGTTATTCTTGCTATGTCTGGGTTAGCTATTACAAATGAGATCTGGGTAGCTAGCGCTAGGCATCATGGGATAAGGGGTAGCCTTGAGCCAGTAAACAGCTCTCGAACTTTAGAAGATAGCCGAGTCAGAGCCGAGACTCAGCTCCGATCCCAACAAGCAAGAAAGAAGGCGAGATGAAGACAACTAACATGAAATGTTATGGTAGGCACATAACTTCTTTTTCTTTCAACGTTCTAAGTTTGTAAGAGCAATATTTAAAAAAGTGTCATTATTTTTTAACCTTTGTCTCCCCATTTTTTATAGCTTTGTCCAGATTTCTTGCTGTAAAAGGTTGAGAGGTATGGCTCAAAGCCCTAGAAAAAGTCGGTAAACAAGGTAATGCTTGTTTATTTCTCCTGGGGAGGAGGTTGAGGGGCATGTCACAGGGCATACTGATGACAGTGATCAGCCCAACAACAAATGCGAGAGAAAAAAAATATACACATACCCATATTTTTCCCATGGTATTTCTATGAGACAAATAATTACACCTATTTTCCTGTAGGGGAACTACAAGTGCCTGCCTGCTTTTGGTATAAAATGCTGAATCACTCAGAATCATGTATTGCTTTTTCTTCTTATTTAATTATTTTTTTAACTAGGTTTACTGAAAATGAGTACCTTTTTAAAAGAGTGATTGGGGAGCTCTGCCTGGTTACATCACATGAATTGCTCAGTGTTGCACAGAATGCAAATGGAGACTGAGGGAATCAAACCCAGGACTTCAGGATGTAGCTCAAAGCCTTAACCCTCTTTTACTATACCTACAGCATTCTGTTGGCATGAATCTCTCTACCAAATACAGAAAATAAATTATAACCTCCTAAAATATTTGTTGGTAGACATCCTTCTTTCTCTTCATTTACCTAAGCAATTATATATTTGAGGCTTCATCTGTTGTCCTGACTTAACTGGCCAGTGTCTCTTGTTATTAGTATGAATACTCCCTTTTCTACTTAATGTATAAGGAACAGGGGAGTGGATTTACCACAGCAAGTCATACAATCTAAAAAGTGAAATGTCTTCCATAGTTTGAGGCACACAGATTTTTAAGTCCAGCAGCCCCCCCACAATTAATCAACACTTTCTAATTTGAAATCAAGTCACCATCCCTTCATTATCCAAATAAAATACATGCTGATTAAAAGGAGGTGCAACTCTTGACTATATAAGCACTTTATCATCTCATCTCACTAGCTCTCCATGAAACACTGACCCACTTAGAAGGCAAAAACTCCTGTACAGGACTGCTATTCATCGATTTTAGTTCTGCCCTCAACACTGTCATACCTCTGAATCTGATATCAAAGCTACTTCAACTGGGCATAGACTCTCATTTATACAATTGGATTCTGAGCTTCCTTACTGAAAGGCCTCAAAAGGTTAGTGTGGGAGACAACTGCTCCAAAAGTATCATCCTGAACACAGGAGTACCACAGGGGTGTGTCTTAAGCCCTCTCCTTTTCACTCTGCTGATACATGACTGCATGGCCACACATGAGACGAATAGGATCATCAAATTCACAGATGACTCCACTGTTATAGGCCTGGTCAAAGACCGAGAGGAGGAGTTATAAAGTAACGAGACTGACCAACTACTGGTCTGGTGTGACAGCAACAATCTAGCACTGAATGTCAGCAAAACAAAGGAGTTGATTGTTGATTTCAGAAGATCTCAAGTACCACATAAACCTCTAGTGATGAAAGGGATGACAGTGGAAAGGGTCAAGAGTACAAAGTTCTTGGGTGTTCATCTCACGGAGGACCTATCCTTGTCAATCCATGTTTCCAGCACAGTCAAAACAGCTGTCAAGATGTTAAAAGTTTTCTCTAAAGGACCAGCCACAATGAACAGTATTACAATATTTATTGATAAATAATAAAACAGGAGAATACTGAATACAATAAACAACAGAGTTGCAACTACAGAGAGATATGGATCGAGGGTGGAAATGACTGTAGGATTGGTGACTTTAGTACTGCAGAGACCGGTTCCAAGACTGGGAACTAGCTCCGAAATGAAAAGATGCTTGGCTCCAAAGACTGTGGAGCTGACATCAATAGCTTTTCTGATGATGATGGATCCAAGGCTCTCTGCTCTGAAGAGGAAGATTTAGAAGATTTCAAAGATTTTGGGGATTTACTAGTTTTGTCATGGTCACCCAAAGCTTCTTGGAAGTATGATTTTAATAGTTCTCTGTCAATTAGCTTTCTTTTTCTTTCATGTAGGACACAGCTACTGAAAGAATGGCAGATGGAACAGCTCTCTTGCAAATGCAAAGCACCCAGACAGTAAACGCAACTGACGTGATTATCAGTCACAGACATTTTTTGTCCACACTTTGGACATTTTTTAAACCCAGACTCGGGTTGCTTTTCCTTCTCCTGATCAGCCATACTGCAAATGCACACAATAAACTTTGCTGAAAAAATATCAAACTACACACACAAGTCAAGATAGAACAACTTCAGCACTACACTACAAAATCAACACACACACACACACACACACACACACACACACACACACACACACACACACACACACACATTGAACTGTAATTAGCCTTAAAAACACACGGACTCTATAAAGACAAAAGAGTCTAATTGTAGGAATTGAAAATCTCAATTAGCACATTACTATTATTAAACAGTAATTAGCCCTAAAACAAAACGGGCTCTATAAATCCTAACTACTATCACTAATAGCACTCTGTTATAACTACAATTACTTCTATACTACCAAAAAGGCACACCAGAAAGGGAAGGGAGATAGTAAAGGCCTAACAAAAAAAACAGCCTTAAAATGTTATAAAGAGCTAGAGAAAGCTAAGTAATATATAATATTTAAATGTTATGAAAAGCTAAACTACAATTATGAAAAATACAGGAAATATCTATATAAGAAAACCTATACTGGCCCAAGCTGTGAGAAAACCTCCGATTTGTTGCAGCGGCAAACTAGATCTGATGTAACTGAAGGTGCATCATGGGCTAGGGACTTGGCCTTGAACTGTCTGAAGACTTTGAGCTTTGTAGTTGGCCAACTCGGAGCCGAGGATCGTCTCTGAACCCATCTGTAAGAATGAAGGTGAGGTGAATAACTCACATGGAATGTTTTGGTGAGTACATAACTTCTTTTTTTCTTTGGACTCAATTTATGGCATATCTTTAATAGTTTCTGTCTCTCTAAATCTATAAATATGATCTGGGGGACATTCAAGAGTTTATCTGAAGCCACAAGCTAGTGTAACAGCTGACTCAGATCCAACTGTCAGATCTGAACATATCTGTTGAGGAAGGATGGAAATACACAATACAGATGGAACATTATGGTAAGTATATAACTTTTTTTTTGTCAGGTTGGATCCAACAAGTGACTTGAGTACCCATAACTACTAGTGTTCATCATTCTCACTATTACAAAAGCATATATGCTGTACCCTGCTAAGGATACAGCATCTGTCCCACTTCTCAAAACTCTAATCACCCTCCACACAGTCAGTCTGTCTCTCTATGGGATAAACCCCTTTGGCGAGAATTATAAAAGCAGCCAGAATTACTAAAATCTTAAGAACTTTCTTGCTGCCTCATGAAGAAACATCTCAGAGGTTGTGAAAGTAACAGCAGCTGACTGTTCAGATTTTTTTCGGAATGATAAGTTTACTTTGGGGAACCCTTCCACACAAAAAAATTTAGTTGATGTTTATACATATATACATATCTATATATCTGTGTGTGGGTCCCCTTCACATAGTCGAACTTTTAAAAGCTCAACTTTTGTATGGCTGAGACCATATGATTGAGCTTTTAAATGTTGAAGGGTCTGAATGGAGATCTCCATACAGCGCGGAACGAGAAGATTTCCTGTTTCTGCAATGTAGTGCAATTTCGGACTTGGTATATTTAAGTAGCAGTGGGTGTGGGGGGGGGTGAAGGGGTCTTTCCCCCCAACAGACACATTTAGCTTTTTTTTTTTTGTTTGTTGTATTTTTTTGTTACATGATCAATGTTTCAAATGTTCGATCATATAGTCTCTGCCATATGAAAGTCGATCATTTGAGATTTCGATCATGTAAAGTAGACCCCTATGTGTATATCTGTATTTTTATATATATATATATATATATATATATATATATATATATATATATATATATATATATATATATATATATGCAGACACGTTTGTCGTTCTATTCCTGTGGTTCTGGCCCTTTAAGAAACTTAGCATTTCTTACTTGAGGTCTGTTTTCTGTCTGGAACCACTATTGTTAGCCTAAACTTGTATTTGGGGCTTATTGATTCATATTATGTATTGTTTATACTAACAATATTAATTAATCTTAAAGCCCATTTTTAGAGCAGTGTTTTTATTTGGAGATATCACATCAGTGAGTGCAGTGCTTGTGTTCATGCTGTGACATTTTACCTGGCATTATTTTACTTAGAGCCTTTTTATTTTTAAAAAATAGCTGTTTAAGGATTACAGTGTACTATTTGTGCATTTACTATTTATGTGCTGTTTGTACAAACGTACTGATAACTTACCTGCCATTTTTTCAGCTATAGAAAACACATTTCACTGAAACTCATTTCGTCAAAGCCTCATTTCACTGAAAATGAATTCCCTGAGCACAATTCACTGAAAGCTCACTTCACTGAAAACACATTTGACTGAAACTCATTTCATCTAAACAGGTATATGTCCTGTTCCCCACTGTAGTGCGATCCTGGAGTTAGTATATATAGTTAGGGGGGTGTGGGAGGCACAACCCCCTACATTGCGAGGTATGGGGGGGTGTAGCCCCCTACATAGTTTGGGTATATATTATTTTCTGGAATGAGTTATTCATTTGACTTGTAAGAATCCATGCCTATGGTTTACAACATTTAAAATAGGGGGGGTGTTGTGCCCCCTCCTTACTATATATATATATATATATATGTTTATATAGGGCATTACTTACTAACAAAAGTCAAGTCAGGAAGTGGATAATAGTGGTACAACAAGATGGTGTGCTTGTGCACAATGCAAGTTTATAGAAGCTAAGAATATGGTAACCTTGCAAAATATGGTAACCCTGCAAAACATTTTGAAGTCTAAGGTTTTCTTTGAAAAAGGAAATTGTCAAACATCAGGGGTGATATATCTGGCAGCTTGTAAAACCTGTCCAGCTTATTACATAGGCAAGACAGAAAGACGTCTTAGGGACAGAATTACAAGCACCAGTACCAGATTGCTACAAGAAATATAAATAATGCCCTATATCACCATTCATTAGTATGTGCAAATTTTGTTCAGTTTTTATTTGGTATTGTGGAGCGAGTAAGACCAAATCCTACAGAGGGAGATTACAGGAATTATATAGAGGAAAGGGAAATTAAGTGGCAAATAAAACTAGCTGCGACCCATGCACCAGGTCTTAATGAAATGGTATCATTAAAACCATTATTAGTGAGGAAAGTTACGTTATAAGTACTGTATATTTTAGTCTGTGTGTGTGTGTGGGGGGGGGGGTTCTACTACACAGATTATAGATATGTTTTATAGCAAGTCAATGGATGAAATTTGATACTTTATAGCAAAATTTCCAAACACCACCACGACAAATACAATACTTTTAAGCTCTTTATTTCACCAAAAAAATAAAACAAAAGCTTCTTGTAAGCGCTTTCGGGTTAAATCAAACCCTTCATCAGACAAATAGATGTTATGTGATCCTATCTCGCCTACATTCTGACTGATGGGTTCGGAGCCGATCCCTCGGCTCCGACTCGGCACGCTTATGCCAAAGAGCGAAGTCTCTTATTGGCTGAGCTTACTATATCCCAGGATGCACCACTACCAGTCCCCCAGATCTCGTTTGCCGCTAACAAGCAAAGACGTGGTCTCGAGCTGGCTGAGCTAAGTAGTGTTTTTCACTTCTTTTTCTGTCAGGAATTTTCTAATTCTTCAACAAAAAGCTGTTTTAACGGCTAACTAGTGTTTTTTGTGTATGAGTGGTTATATTTTTGTGGAAATTGTGTGGTGATTGCGCGTTTTTTCTGACTAGGAGCCCCTTTGAGTGTAAGGGCCTTTTCCCTGTCAGTTGATTGTCTTCCAAGTCCTTAGGGGTTCTTGGATTCCTTTAGTTAATTTTTTTCTGTTGTTGTGACAGTTTTGTTAAAAAAAAAAAAAAAAAGAAGAAGAAAAGTTTTTCTTTCTGTGATAGTTAGAGTTCACTGAATTTGTTATCATAATGTCACAGGCTCCTCGGCCTTCGGGCTTTAAGAAGTGCACTAAGTGCAGCTTTAAGATGTCAATCACAGATGACCATTCTCTCTGTGTGTATTGTTTGGGCGCCAAACATTTACAGGAGTCCTGTAGCGTGTGCCACGCGTTTTCCTCGAGGGTCCTCCAAGAGAGGAAAAATAAACTTATCTTAAAAGGCCTTATAAAACCCTCTTTTGAAGAGGCATTAGCTTCCTCTCCTTCTCCTGCTAAGAAGAAAAGGGCGTCAGCTCCGACCAGTCCGTCGGACCCGACCGCCAAAAGACATAGGCAGGCTTCTCCTTCGGCTCCACGGACTTCGGCCGGGCGGCAGTCTGCCTCGATGCCTCCAGCCTCGACTCCTCTGGGTTGGAGCCGTCATCTGGGGCATCGAGGCGGGTCATCTTCATCGGCTCCACTGATCTCGGAGCCGATGAAGGTTGTCGCTCAGACACTTCCTCCTCGGCGCCCAAGTCCTCTTGGCACCGATGGAAATTGGTTTGGACAATCCTTGGCGCCGATAATTGTAGAGTCGATTCGGGCGGTCCCTAGTCCCTTGGAGCCATTGGAGAGCCTACTCGGACCCATTCGGTCTCTTCCAGGTCATCAAGGATGTCAGATTCGGACATAGACAGGGTGCTCCAAAGACTGTTCCAGTCCCCAGTCTTTCAGAAATTTGTTTGGCTCCGACCCAGTTGGCTTCGAGCCGATAGCTACTCCATTGCCATTCCTCCTCCGACCGCCGGCTCCGTCGGAGCAGGTGCTGATGGAGCCAGCAGAGATCCTAGGGTCGGCTCCGACCCTTACTCCAACCCGGCCTTGGTCGAGTTTGCACACGGACTTCTTGGCCGGACCGGGTGACGTTTGGGACCAATGCTGTCGGTTCCGAGCCTCCCTCGGTGCTTGCCGCAGGACTTCCGTCTGCTATCATGGTTCGGGACGGACCCTCCCACGATTCTGGAGGTCCGGCATTCTGAGCCATGAGGAGTGCCATGGCCAAGTCTTCTTGCCATCTCTCGGCTTTACCGGCACCTTCCTGGGCATGGAGACTGGGTCTTTGGCAGTTCCCCTGTCTCTAGGCAGCGGAGCCCCGGGGCCTGAGGTTACCCCCCACTGGGGGTTGCCCTCCTCCTGAGGGTTCTTCGGAGTTGTCTTCGGAGGAGCCCCCAAGGAAGAGATCGTGCATGAGGAAGCACGTGGACTCCCCCGACGAGTCTCTTACATCGGACACTGATCTTGATGATGCAGAGGGGTCCCCAAAGTCGTCCTCAGATGATGTCTCATTTGCAGACATTCTAGAGATCCTTAAGCAATGAGGCGGCTGGAATTCCAACCCCCCCTCCGCTGATGAGTCGGTGTTTCTAAAGGCCTTCGGGGCTCAGCCCTCCGCCTCCTGGGTGTCTCCGCCCTTTGATGAGCTCCTGGATTTGGTTTGTCGGAGGGTGTGGGAACATCCAGATACTGTGGAACCAGTGCTTTCTCGCCCTAACAAATTTTTGTCTGCCCCACCCGAGAAGGAGTTCTTGACGAAAGGAGTGGCTGTAGATGCCATGGTGGTGGCATCTGCTACCCAGCAGGACGTGGCAGAGGCTTCAACGTCCATCCATCCTCATAATAAGGAGTCTAGGAGCATGGACCGGTATGGGAAGCACACCCTGACTTCAGCGGCCTTTACTCTGAGGTCCCTGAATTATTTGGCACATTTCACCAGACTACAGAGGGATCTGGTCAAGGAGCTCTCAGACTCCCTCTCAGGTAACCTACCTGAGCAG
This sequence comes from Protopterus annectens, assembly GCF_019279795.1. Lineage (NCBI taxonomy): Eukaryota > Metazoa > Chordata > Ceratodontiformes > Protopteridae > Protopterus > Protopterus annectens. The sequence goes on from NC_056728.1 coordinate 1,973,177,742, forward strand.
CTAGCCCAGTCGGTTAGCTCTCAGTTGGCTATCCTCAACTCGATTTCTAACTCATCCATGAGGCTCATTTCATATGCGGCCGAAGGGGCGGGCAGAGCGGCAGGCACAGGCGTGGCTCTACGGAGACAAGCCTGGCTCCGTTTGTGTCATTTCGCGGAGGCCTTTAAGTCTTCCTTTGCCGACGCTCCCTTTGATTGGTCCTCTTTGTTTGGACCCAAGGTAAAGGACACTCTTACCCGCTGTGAGCAGGAGGGAAAGACTTTATCTGCCGTAGGAGCACGTTATTCCACTCCCTTTCTGCCTTATCCCAAGGCTAAAGAGGAGGGAAGATGTGGTTCATAAATCACAGAAATTCTTTCCCCAACAGCAGGAAGATTCCCCTTTCCAGAGGCAGAGGGCGGGAAATTTTTCTGGGAGGCCGTCCCAGAGGCGGCAGAGGCCCCGCAACACTGGAGACCGCGAGTCCTTTCGTGGCTCTTCAGCCTCCCACACTCCATGAGGGATTGCCCGGCTGTGCTGCTCCGGAGCCAGTCGGGTGCCATTGCCAAGCACCTAAAAGCCTGGGAGGCTATTACTCAGGACAGATGGGTGCCCGGATTATGCCGGAGGTTACACCATTCCCTTCACACACACCCCACCGTCCAAAAAAATCCCGGACCCACCACCCAGTCAAAGGGAAATTGCAGCCGTAGAAGCTTCAAAGCTGCTAGAAAAAGGAGTCATCCAACCGGTCCCCACAGACCAGATCAGATCCGGAAATTACTCAAGGTTCTTTTTAGTGCCAAAAAAGACAGGGGACCTGAGACCCATTTTAGATCTCAGCAAACTAAACCAGTCCATCATGAAGTCCAAGTTCCGAATGGTCACTCTACAATCCATTCTCCCATTGTTGGAGAAAGATGTTTGGATGTGCTCCATAGATCTCAAGGACGCCTATTATCACATACCGATACATCAGGCGTCCAGGAGGTATCTGCGCTTCAGCCTGGGAGACAGTAATTTCCAATTTTGTGCACTGCCCTTTGGTCTCACCACAGCCCCCAGGGTGTTCACCAAGTGTTTGGCAGTAGTGACTGCTCACCTGAGGAGTCTCGGATTCCAAGTGTTTCCCTATCTGGACAACTGGCTCCTGACTGCCACCACCAGGCATCTACTACTAGAGAACCTACAAGCCACCATCTCCTGGGTGCTTCCTGGGAATTACATTCAACTGGTCAAAGTCTGTCTTGCTGCCTTCTCAGCGCATAAGATTCATAGGAGCAGAGATAGACTCAAAATTAATGAATCTTCCTTCCTACCGAAAGGATACAAACATTACAAGCCCTGCTTCTAAGATCCAAAGCCCCAGCCAGGATGGTCCTGCAACTTTTAGGTTCAATGTCTGCCACGGTTCTCCTAGTTCCTCTGGCAAGATTGCACATGAGGATTCTTCAGTGGCTGTTATCGACACAATGGTCTTTTCAGGATCTCCCCCCCAATCATCACATACTGATTACAGAAACGTGCAAACGGGACCTCCGCTGGTGGCTTCTGCCATCCAATCTGAATCAGGGAAGACCTTTTGTTATACCCCCTCCGGTGACCACCTTGACAACGGATGCCTCCCAGACGGGGTGGGGGGGGGCATTGTCTGGGAAGGTCGGTTCAGGGTTCTTGGCTTCCAAACAAAACTTTTCTCCATATCAATGTGTTGGAAATGAGGGCTGTACTTCTGTCCCTACAAGCCCTCCACAAGTTTCTCCCTCAAGGCATCATCGCTATCCACACAGACAACATGTCGGTGGTCTGGTATCTAAACAAACAAGGAGGGACCAGATCTTACCCCCTTTGCAGAGAGGCCATGAGGGTGTGGGAATGGGCAGTGGCTACCAACCGCTTCCTGGTAGCGACCCACATTCCAGGAAAATCCAATGTACTGGCAGACAGACTGAGCAGGACTATTCTCTCTCCTCACGAGTGGTCCCTGAACGAAACAGTAGCAGCTCAGATTTTCAAGAGATAGGGGATTCCGTGCTGCGACCTGTTTGCAACACCACAAAACACGAAGTGCAAAAGGTTCTTTTCCTTGACCCCGCGTCAAGGAGGCAGCTACGGATGCTCTAGTCCAACCTTGGCCAACAGGACTGCTTTATGCTTTCCCTCCGGTTCCACTCCTCCCCAAAGTCATCCAGAAAGCTTCCCAATTGGGGTCCACAATGATTCTAATTGCTCCGTACTGGCCTCGTCAGGTATGGTTCCCCTACCTACAGAAATATACTCTGGACGGTCCTTGGTTTTGGATCTAACTCCAGACCTTCTGGTTCATCAGTCGGGACAACAGCACCAGTCCCTTCACACTTTGAAATTAACAGCTTGGCTCCTCCACTTCCGACTTTAGTCAGAAATCACACCTTGGACCCGGAAGTTATTCACATGTTATCTTCAGCCCACAAACCCACCACCAACAAATTGTATCACAGTAAGTGGAAGAGGTTTGCTATCTGGGCTCAACTCAGAGGCTTAGACCCTATTACTGCCCCGATACCAGAGGTCTTGAAATTTTTAACATCCTTGTTTAATCAAGGATCTTCAGTCTCTACTATTAAAGTCCAACTAGCAGCTATCTCCAAATTTCACGAATCCCTAGACCCACCGTTGATGAGCAGCAGATTATGTAAAACTTTCATGAAAGGTGCTCTGCTTTTAAGACCCCCAGTTTTTCATCCTGCGCCTCCGTGGGATCTTGATTTGGTACTTCGTGCCTTAACATCTTCCCCTTTTGAACCGGCTGCTACATGTGAGTTGAAATATCTGTCTTGGAAAACTGCCTTCTTAATTGCAATTACCTCTGCAAGAAGAGTTTCAGAACTTCAAGCCCTATCTATCAAACCACCGTACTTGATTTTTCACAAGGATAGGGTATCACTTAGACCTAATCCATCCTTTGTCCCAAAAGTTTGTTCTAATCTCTGTCTCCAACAATCTCTAGAGCTACCAGTTTTCTTTCCAAAATTTTCAAACAAAGCGGAATACACCTTGCATACGTTGGATGTTCACAGGCAATTGCGCTTCTATCTAGACAAGACTCAACAAATTCGAAAAACAGATCAATTGTTTGTGTCCTTTTCAGATAATAAACTGGGTAAAACCATCACTAAAGCTACTATTGCCAAATGGATTAGAGATTGCATAACTCAGGCTTATTCCTCTTCAAATAAGCAACTTACAACATCGGTCAAAGCTCACTCTACTAGAGCTATGGCTACCTCTATTGCATTTCATTCCAAGCTCACTATTTCTGAGATTTGTGCTGCGGCTACTTGGTCCAACCCGCACACTTTCATTTCCCACTATAAATTGGATGTGGCATCTAAAGGGCGAGCATCATTTGGTTCCACGGTACTCAGGAGTGTTTTCCAGTGAGCCACCCAGGATTTAGGTGCTAGGGACGCTGTCCCATCAGTCAGAATGTAGGCGAGATAGGATCACATAACATCTTTTAGTTATGTACTCACCATAACTTCAGATGTTTGGGATCCATCTCATTCTAATCTACCCTCCTTCCCCCTGCCTTGGAGATCAGAAGAGATTGAACGGTTTGAGTTCATAGGTTCATAGGTTCATAGTTTAGTACTAAGCTAACTGACCTTGCGAGCCATTTTAAGCCTAGCCAATTATCCCTTGTGAGACTCAAACCCTGCACCTTGTATTTGTCAAGCAAACACCTTAGCCATTAAGCCACTCTCCCTGTTTTTATCTTGTATCATCTGTCGATGTTATATAAGCAGTGCATGCGTGTGTGCATGTATGCGGACAAACTAGATCTGGGGGACTGGTAGTGGTGCATCCTGGGATATAGCAAGCTCAGCCAATAAGAGACTTCGCTCTTTGGCATAAGCGTGCCGAGTCGGAGCCGAGGGATCGGCTCCGAACCCATCAGTCAGAATGTAGGCGAGATGGATCCCAAACATCTGAAGTTATGGTGAGTACATAACTAAAAGTTATCTCTCATAGTGCAAACATAGTACAAACATTTAAATATCAAAAATTGGCATCAAAAATCTGCCTTAAAGAAATACTGACCATTTACAAGTGTCAGTATTAAAAAGCGCTGACCTAAATTATCTCTAAGCACAATAAACGCTTATATATATATTATATTAAAAACAATATTTAATCAAATGAATGCATACTAAAAATAAAAAAACTGTTGTAAATAAAACATTCATATAGTTATTCATAATATAAAAAACATTAGATGTTATGTGATCCTATCTCGCCTACATTCTGACTGATGGGTTCGGAGCCGATCCCTCGGCTCCGACTCGGCACGCTTATGCCAAAGAGCGAAGTCTCTTATTGGCTGAGCTTACTATATCCCAGGATGCACCACTACTAATCCTCCAGATCTCGTTTGCCGCTAACAAGTGAAGACGTGGTCTCGAGCTGGCTGAGCTAAGTAGTGATTATTTTCACTAACTTTCTGTCAGGAATTTCTTTATTCTTCAACTAAAAGCTGTTTTAACAGCTATCTTGTGTTTAGAGTGCGTTTGGAGAAATTTACTTGGTAAATTCTTGTGTTGTGAGTGTTGATTGACTAGGAGTACCTCTTGTGTGGAAAGGCCTTTCCCGGTCTTTTTGGTTGTTAGGTGACTTCTGTTCTGTTTAGGGATCTCGGATCCTTTATACTGCTGATAGTTTATTTTTCTTTAAAAAGAAGGACAAAGCAGAGAATTTCTTTTTCTGACATAATTACAGTGTTTGTACTGTGTTTGGCTAGTTCACTGAATAATTTACCGGAATGTCTCAGGTTCCTAGGCCTTCAGGCTTTAAAAAGTGCACCAAGTGCAACTTTAAAATGTCTATAACAGATGACCACTCTCTCTGTGTTTATTGTTTGGGTGCAAAACATTTGCAGGAGTCCTGCAGCGTGTGTCACGCTTTTTCCTCGAGGGTCCTCCAAGAGAGGAAAAATAAGCTCATATTAAAAGGCCTTATAAAACCCTCCTTTGAAGAAGCTTTAGCATCCTCTCCTTCTCCTGCTAAAAGAAAAGGCGTCGGCTCCGACCAGTCCGTCGGATCCGACCGCCAAAAGACATAGGCAGGTTTCTCCTTCGGCTCCAAGGACTTGGGCCGAGGCGGAAGCAGTCTGCCTCGATGCCACCAGTCTCGACTCCTCTGGCGGGCCGATGGCTGGGGCATCGAGGCGGTCACCGTCGGCTCCACTGGTATCGGGCCGATGAAGGTTGTCGCTCAGACACTTCCACCTCGGCGCCAAGTCCTCCTCTGCACCGATGGAAACTAGTTTGGGTATTCCTTGGCCGATAGTCATCGAGTCGCCTCGGGCGGTCCCCTAGCCCCTTGGGGCCGTTGGAGAGGCCATCTCGAACCCGTTCAGTATCCTCTAGGTCGCCGAGGATGTCAGATTCGGACATAGACAGGGTACTCCAAAGACTGTTCCAGTCCCCAGTCTTTCAAAAATTTGTTTGGCTCCGACCCAGTTGGCGGGCCGGCGACCCATGCCCATGTCATTGCCATTCCTCCTCCGACCGCTTGGCTCCGTGGAGCAGGTGCTGTTGGAGCGGTGGAGGTCTTAGGGTTGGCTCCGACCCTTACTCCAACCCGGCCTTGGGTCGAGTTTGGTACACGGACTTCTTGGCTGGACCGGGGTGATGTTTGGGACCTATGCTGTCGGTTCCGAGCCTCCCTCTTGCTTGACTGCGGGACTTCCGTCTGCTATCATGGCTCGGGGACGGACACTCCCAGGATTCTGGGGTCCGGCTTTCAGAGCTATGAGGAGTGCCTTGGCCAAGTCTTCTTGGCCATCTCTCCGGCTTTACCGGCACCTTCCCTGGGCGTGGAGACTGGGTCTTTGGCAGTTCCCTGTCCTTAGGCAGCGGAGCCCTGGGCCTGAGTTTACCCCACTGGGGGTTCCCTCCTCCTGAGGGTTCTTGAGTTGTCTTCAGAGGCCCCAAGGAAGAGATCGTGCAAGAGGAAGCACGTGGACTCCCCGAGTCTATTACATCGGACACTGATCTTGATGATGCGGAGGAATCCCGAAGTCGTCCTCAGATGATGTCTCATTTGCAGACATTTAGAGATCCTCAAACAACGAGGCGGCTGGATATCCAAACCCCCCTCTGCTGATGAGTCAGTGCTCCACAAGGCCTTTGGGGCTCAGCCCTCCACCTCCTGGGTGTCTCCGCCCTTGACGAGCTCCTGGATTTGGTTTGTCGGGCGTGGGAACATCCAGATACCGTGGAACCAGTGCCTTCTCGTCCTAACAAATTTTTGTCTGCCCCACCCGAGAAGGAGTTCCTGACTAAAGGCGTGGCTGTAGATGCCATGGTGGTGGCATCTGCTACACAACAGGGCGTGGCAGAGGCTTCAGCGTCCGTCCATCCTCTAATAAGGAGTCTAGGAGCATGGACCGGTGCGGAAGCGCACCCTGACTTCAGCGGCCTTTACTTTAAGGTCCCTGAATTATTTGGCACATTTTACCAGGCTTCAGAGGGATCTGGTCAAGGGCTGTCAGATTCCTCTCGGGTAACCTACCTGAGCAGCTAGCCCAGTCGGTTAGCTCTCAGTTGGCTATCCTTACTTCAATTTCTAACTCGTCCATGAGGCTCATTTCATATGCGGCCGAAGGGCGGGTAAGCGGCAGGCACAGGCGTGGCTCTCGGAGACAAGCCTGGCTCCGTTTAATGTCAGTTTGCGGAGGCCTTCAAGTCTTCCTTCACCGGCGCTCCCTTTGATGGGTCCTCTTTGTTTGGACCTAAGGTTAAAGACACTCTTACCGCTGTGAGCAAGAGGGAAAAACTTTATCTGCCGTAGGTGCACGTTATTCCACTCCTTCGGCCTTATCCCAAGGCTAAAGGAGGAGGGAAGATGTGGTTCCAAATCACGTAAGTTTTTCCTCAACAGCAGGAAGATTCCCCTCCAGAGGCAGAGGGCGGGAAATTTTTCTGGGAGGCGCCGTCCCAGAGGCGGCAGAGGGCCCCGCAATTCTGGAGACCGCGAGTCCTTCGTGGCTCTTCAGCCTCCCACACTTCATGAGGATTGCCCGGCTGTGCTGCTCCGGAGCCAGTCGGGTGCCGTTGCCAAGCACCTAAAAGCCTGGGAGTCTATCACTCAGGACAGATGAGTGCTTCGGATTATTGCGGAGGTTACACCATTCCCTTCACACTCACCCCACCGTCCAAAAATCCCGGACCCACCACCCAGTCAAAGGGAAATTGCAGCCGCAGAAGCTTTAAAGCTGCTAGAAAAGGAGTCATCCAGCCGGTCCCCACAGACCAGATCGGATCCGGAAATTACTCAAGGTTCTTTTTAGTGCCAAAAAAGACAGGGGACCTGAGACCAATATTGGATCTCAGCAGACTAAACCAATCCATCACGAAATCCAAATTCCGAATGGTCACGTTACAATCCATTCTCCCATTGTTGGAGAAGGATGTTTGGATGTGCTCCATAGATCTCAAGGACGCCTATTATCACATACCGATACATCGGGCGTCCAGGAAGTATCTGTGCTTCAGCCTGGGAGACAGTCATTTCCAATTTTGTGCACTGCCCTTTGGTCTCACCACAGCCCCCAGGGTGTTCACCAAGTGTTTGGCAGTAGTAACTGCTCACCTGAGGAGTCTTGGATTCCAAGTGTTTCCCTATCTGGACGACTGGCTCCTGACTGCCACCACCAGTCATCTACTAATGGACAACCTCAAAGCCACCATTTCCCTGGGTGCTACCCTGGGAATTACATTCAATTGGTCAAAGTCTGTCTTGCTGCCCTCTCAGCACATAAGGTTCATAGGAGCAGAGATAGACTCAAAATTGATGCGCGTTTTTCTTCCTACCAAAAGGATTCAAACTTTACAAGGCCAAGTTCAAGCCCTGCTTTCAAGATCCAAGGCCCCAGCCAGGATGGTCCTGCAACTTTTAGGTTTGATGTCTGCCACGGTTCTCCTAGTTCCTCTGGCAAGACTGCACATGAGGATTCTTCAGTGGCTATTATCGACTCAATGGTCCTTTCAGGATCTTCCCCTCAATCACCCCATTATGATTACAGAAACGTGCAAACGGGACCTTCGCTGGTGGCTTCAGACGTCCAATCTGAATCAGGGAAGTCCTTTTGTTATCCCCCCTCCAGTGGTCACCCTGACGACGGATGCCTCCCAGGCAGGGTGGTGGGGGCATTGTCTGGGCAGGTTAGTTCAGGGTTCCTGGCTTCCAGACGAAACCTTTCTCCACATCAATGTATTGGAGATGAGGGCTGTACTTCTGTCCCTACAGGCCCTCCACAAGTTTCTCCCTCAGGGCATTATCGCTATTCACACAGACAACATGTCGGTGGTCTGGTATCTAAACAAACAAGGAGGGACCAGATCTTACCCCCTTTGCAGAGAGGCCATGAGGGTGTGGGAATGGGCTGTAGCTACCAGCCGTTTCTTGGTAGCAACCCACATTCCGGGGAAATCAATATATTGGCAGACAGATTAAGCAGGACAATTCTCTCTCCTCACGAGTGGTCCCTGAGCGAAACAGTAGCAGCTCAGGTTTTCAGAAGATGGGGGCGCCGTGCTGCGACCTGTTTGCAACACCACAAAACACAAAGTGCAAAGGTTCTTCTCCTTGACTCCACATCAGGGGAAGCAGCTATGGATGCTCTAGCACAACCTTGGCCAACAGGGCTACTTTATGCCTTTCCTCCGATTCCACTTCTCTCCAAAGTCATTCAGAAAGCTTCTCAATTGGGGTCCACAATGATACTAATTGCTCCGCACTGGCCTCGTCAGGTATGGTTTCCCTACCTGAAGAAACATGCGTGGGCGATCCTTGGTTTTAGATCTAACTCCGGATCTGCTAATTCATCAGTCGGGACGACAACACCAGTCCCTTCACACTTTGAAGTTGACAGCTTGGCTCCTCCACTTCCAACTTTAGTCAGAAATCACACCTTAGACCGGAAGTTATTCACATTTTATCTTGACCCACAAACCCACCACTAAGAAATTGTACCTCAGTAAGTGGAAGAGGTTTGCTATCTGGGCTCAACTCAGGGGCTTAGACCCTATCACTGCCCGATCCCAGAGGTTTTGAAATTTTAACATCCTTGTTTAATCAAGGATCTTCAGTCTCTACTATTAAAGTCCAACTGGCAGCTATCTCTAAATTTCACGAATCCATGGATCCACCGTTGATGAGCAGCAGATTATGCAAAACTTTCATTAAAGGTGCGGGGCTGTTAAGACCCCAGTTTTTCATCCTCGCCTCCGTGGGATCTTGATTTGGTGCTTCGTGCATTAACATCTTCCCCTTCGAACCAGCTGCTACATGTGAGTTAAAATATCTGTCTTGGAAAACTGCCTTCTTAGTTGCAATTACCTCTGCAAGAAGAGTTTCAGAGCTTCAAGCCCTATCTATCAAACCACCGTACTTGATTTTCACAAGGATAGAGTATCACTTAGGCCTAACCCATCTTTTTGTCCCAAAGGTCTGTTCTAATCTCTGTCTCCAACAATCTCTAGAGCTACCAGTTTTCTTCCCAAAATTCTCCAATGAAGCAGAATACACTCTCCATAAATTGGATGTTCACAGGCAATTGCGCTTCTATCTAGACAGGACTCAGCAAATTCGTAAATCAGACCAGTTGTTTGTGTCCTTCTCAGACAATAAATTGGGTAAAACCATCACAAAAGCTACTATCTCCAAATGGATTAGAGATTGTATAACTCAGGATTATTCCTCTTCAAATAAGCAACTTACAACATCTATCAAAGCTCACTCTACCAGAGCTATGGCTACTTCTATAGCTTTTCATTCCAAGCTCGCTATTTCTGAGATTTGTGCTGCGGTTACTTGGTCCAATCCGCACACTTTCATTTCCCACTATAAATTGGATGTGGCATCTAAAGTGCGAGCATCATTTGGTTCCACGGTACTCAGGAGTGTTTTCCAGTGAGCCACCCAGGATTCAGGTGCTAGGGACGCTGTCCCATCAGTCAGAATGTAGGCGAGATAGGATCACATAACATCTTTTAGTTATGTACTCACCATAACTTCAGATGTTTGGGATCCATCTGCCTACATTCTAATACCCACCCTCCTTCCCCGGCCTTGGAGATCAGAAGAGATTGAACGGTTTTGAGTTCTACTGTTTTATCTTGTTTCTTCTGACGATGTTATATAAGCAGTGCTTGCATGTGTGCATGTATGCGGACAAACTAGATCTGGGGGATTGGTAGTGGTGCATCCTGGGATATAGTAAGCTCAGCCAATAAGAGACTTCGCTCTTTGGCATAAGCGTGCCGAGTCGGAGCCGAAGGATCGGCTCCGAACCCATCAGTCAGAATGTAGGCGAGATGGATCCCAAACATCTGAAGTTATGGTGAGTACATAACTAAAAGTTATTAAATAATGCCCATTTATAGTTCATATATTTATATATTTGATCAAATCATTACCCATCGTAACTTATATTAAATGCCTATATAAATAAAATATATTGAAGTAATATAATAGATAAATTATTAATATAATAAATATATTAGATACATTTGTCATCCTTCCAGTGTGTACATTTCCTAGCTGTTGCCAGTGGTGAGGACTGGCGCTCCTTGATTACTGGGCCAGTGCAGGGGCATCACAGAGAGCTATGGTGTTCAAGTATTAGTTAAAAAGAAAAAAAAAGTCTTCTCATAAATTGTAGCAGACTGCTTGCTACAAATGTAAAAAAACAGTTGCTACAATTTATACTCTGCCTGTCCAGACCACTATGGCACTCAGGTTTTAGTTGTTAAAAAATTCTTCTTATAAACTTTGGTAAACTGCTTGCAACAAATGTAGCAAACAGTTGCTACAGTTTGTAGCATACCTGCAGGGAGCTCTACAGTGCTTATGTTTTATTAAAAAATATATATTCCTTCTTATAAACTGTAGCAAACTGCCTCTACAAATGCAGCAAACAGTTGCTACAGTTTATACCATGCCTGCACCAAGCATTAGAGCCCTCAGGTTTTACTTGAAATATATATATATATATATATATATATATATATATATATATATATATTTTTTTTTTTTTTTTTCTTTTAAACTGTAGCAAACTGCTTGCTACAATATGGCACTACAGTTTAGATGACAGAGTGTTATAGTGCTCAGGTCTGCGTGCAAATGCAGTACTGGCTTTTTTATCTCAAGTAGTTAAACATACCTTAAGGTTTCAGAAGATTGTGTATAGGGTGTATTTAGACCCCCTGCTTCTGCTTCTTTTTTCTACTTTTTCTAATTTTTCTTGTTTTTCTAATTTCTCTAATTTTTCTAATTTTTCCAATCTTTCTGTTTTTAACATACAGCTATATTCATTAAATATATATATATATTATATTTTTTATATAAATATTTTATATTTTAACTTTTTATAAATAATGATAAATATATACTATACATTTTACTTTATTTAATCTAGACACTATTACAGCTATATTTATATATTTATTAAAGACACATATTTATATTTATATATATATATATTCTATATATTTATATTTATTTATACACATATATATATATTTTCTCCATATCAATATGAAAGCTTTTAGATTTTAAGATATGGAATACATTAATTAGATATATAATGAATATACACATTTTAATATAAAACATAAAGCTATTCTATTCTACTGTTCACATTATTCTATGCTTTACTACAATACACATATACAATCAACTTACATCTTTACTTCTATATATTTTATATTTTATACAAATTCACATATAGTATTTTAAAGTATATTATACTTCTGATACTATTAGGTAAGCCTTATATGAAATATGAAATGTTACCTGCACGTATATACTATATACACACTGTATGCACACTGACATATAAACATACACACAATATATACTCAGAACATAATTATCTATTTTCATTTAGACACATGTGTTGTTTATACATTTACTTTAACAACGCAATTGCAAGTATAGAAGTTTGTAGTATCTGAAATGCGCTGAAACGAAAGGAAACGTAGTTTTGTTTCTTGCGCAGCCACACTGTTAAAGGTCTCTTAATGTAGTTTTTCCATTAGGTACATAGTTGTCTAATGGAGATTTTGAGAAGCTATATAGGGATTTAGTTCTACTATGACTTTGGACACGATACACATAGTTAGGTCACAGTTTAGTACAATGAATGAAGTACGGAGAATGTTTATACGAGGTCGCTTTTGTATACTGACATATGAAATGAATTTTGATTTTAAAATAAGATGTATACACCACAGCGGCATACCTTTCTTAGATATGAATGCCACTTTTTGATGACATACACTATATAATACATTAAACCATATTTATGTTCTCATTATATTTTACTTTATTTCATTTTATGAATGAGATTATTGTCAATGCTTACGTTAAGAGAGTATACTACCATGCTATCAGCTTCCTCTATTTATACACATTTTATTGTTTTTTCTATATACAAATATTAACTCTCAATATGTCTTTATATATTAATTATTTCTGAAAGTTTAAAGTTTTAGAGTGAGCCTTTAAATATGCATATATACCTTTCTTTTCCTCAGAAACAGTATGTATTTTACTTGAAGTTACAGTTTCTATTTGATGTAACAGCTTTCTGTCTTAGCTAAGGATTTATTATGTCAATTAGTTAATTGACTAATTAATCAATGAATTCAACAATTTATCAATTAAATATACTATATAAGCTACATCTCTAGCTACAGTTGAATAGATCTGAAGAAGCGTACTGTTTGTACGTGAAAGCGCTCATCTCTCTCGTTTTTTGTACTCAATAAAGAAGAACTGTTTGCTGCATAATCGTGGTGGTCCTCATCCTTGTGTTTCCTACGATTTTTCCTGTTCTTGTGTCTTAGTGGTGAGGACCTTTGGAGGCGTTGCTGGGATTGTGTTACATATTCTGCTGCTTTCTATTTTATCCTTGGCTGCCTACACACGATGGATGCTATTGCAATAGAGTTAGAGTATGTACCGAACAAACCAAGTGGAATAAGGAAATGGAATAGCTTACTGGAATCTAAAGACAACCCTCTACTAAACATCAACATGGAATATATATCTGAGACACCTAATACAGAAAAAGGTAACGTTGATAGAATGAAAGATTTCAATGTTACCTTAAGAGATTTAGAAAATATTATGTATAAACTCTACAGACTTATTTGGCAAAGACGCCATCTAGAAGCGTGCCTACATTTTAAAATAATTCCCAGAGGGATGAGGGTTTTAGTCATGCCCTCATATGGTGATACTCACCCTGAGTTACTTCGCAAGTGGCAGCAATTAAACCTAGACTTGGGGTTTAATTATATAAAGCTTCTGTTAGAACACTTTTTACCGATAGAGAAAGATCTCAATATACAAGCCGAATCCTTAAGTAAAGATATCATGGCGAATTTTAAGGAGGAACTTTTCCAACAGAGACTAGACAGTATGTTTAATCAACTCTCTATATATGGCGAAAAACTGCAACAAGTAAAAACACGAAAACTACATAGAGACCACATGGACTTTGTTAACAACCATGTTTTGCTTGGCCAAGATACAGGGAAGCTGACACGAGTGAGAATGTGTCTCCTACGTACTCTGAACAAAATCGAGAACATACTTCTAATCAGAGCTATGCTTCAGCCTTAACAAACACTAGTTCCACCTTAAGGAATCCGGCTGCCACAATTGAAACCTCTACGTCATTTGTATCTTTGGCACAAACACAGAATCACGAAGTGAGAGACACTCCCCCTTGTAATCAACAAGCCTTTGTTCAACAGAATGCGAATACGCAAGGTGCCAAACCGAAAATGAAACAGGGGAACTTAGAGAGTTTTTTACCTCTTCCATTGAAGTTTCGGAAGAATTTTCAGAGCAGATCGAGGAGCAGAGGTCGCACCAAAAGGAAGCACTCGGGAGAAGAAATGACGTTGAGCAACAGGAACAGAAGAAGAGAACAGAGGACCTAGTTTTTAATTTATCGAAACGGACTTTAACAGAGACTGATTACGCGTTATTGAATAAAGGGTTATCCTTTATACCTGCCCAGGTTAGTAACATAAGTGAAGTGTTAACTGACCTGCGGCTTTTCATTCGCAAGATCAATTTAAAATGTATGTTTAAAAGTAAAGTGCATCATAATGACTCTGAAAATGAAGTTAACGTGAATTTTAGAAAGAGAAGTACTTTTACGCCTTCACAAACACCAGTCACAGAATGTTTCATTAAGGCTTGCGAAACAGATTTTTATAGATATTTTAACAGTAAAATGAGAAATTTATACACTAACATTTCACATTTTGAATAGAATCACTATATGCCCTTCAACATGACAAGAATATAATAATAAAGCCTGCAGATAAAGGGGGTGGAATAGTAATATTAGATTATACTTCTTATAACACACTGATGCTTACTATGCTCAGAGAAACCGATACTTATAAGGAGATCAACACTAATGACTTAACTAAAGTCATTTTTTCAGTACACCAGGAATTATATGACTTTTTAATATGCAGGCAGATAGATCAAGAATTATATCAATATTTTTTGATAGAGCAACCCAAGATTCCTTATATAAAAGGGTTGCCAAAAATACACAAAGGAATAATACCACCACCCCTACTACCAATAGTAGTAGGTGAAGGGTGGGTTACGGAAACCATGTCAGTCTACATAGAGAAGAAGCTAAGACCCATTATAAATGAGATAACCTCTATCTTAAAAGACACACACCAACTTTTAGAGGTATTAACAGACTTTGAAGAAGGTATTCCCACTAATAGTATCTTAATCACTATGGACATGAGAAATTTGTTTACCTCCATCCCTAATAGCTATGGCTCTGATGCCATCAGATATATTTTGAACAGAACAGATAGATATAACAATAATGAAAAAATTCTGCTGAATGCCATTCTTGATCTTGTACTGAATAACAATGTTTTTATGTATGACAAGATGTTGTTTTTGCAACAATGGGGGAGTGGCTATGGGCACTCCCTGTGCAAATACCTATGCAAACCTTGTTGTCTATTACTGGGAGTGCATGCATTTGTTTCAACAATGTCAGATTTGATAAAATGTTATTCTATAAAAGATTTGTAGACGACATCATAATTTTCTGGGATGGTACTCTACAAGAATTTTTGGATTTAGTGGAATATTTAGAATCCACAACTTCTTTTTTCAGATTTACCTTTGAACATTCTACAACAAGAATTAATTTTCTAGATGTTACTATCATCAAAGATGACAATGGTAAACTGAGTCACACCATCTATAGAAAACCTTGCTGGAAAAACACATTATTGGAATACAGTAGCATGCACCCCAGACACATATTTTATAACATTGTCAAGGGTCAACATATAAGAGTTAGCAAATTATGCAAGAACCAGGATGACAGAATGGAACAAATATTGAAACTAGATAACCTGTTCATAGAGAGGAACTGTAATAGGGAATTGATTGAAAGGGCCAAACTATCATCTGAGTCTATTTTCACCTCCCCTAAACAAGGAAGAAATTTCTATCGGATACATGATAATTGTAAGTCCTATAAAGAAGTCATATAATTTCAGACTAGATATACTAGTGATAACAGGCGTATAACTGATGTCATACGGAGGAATTGGCATATATTACTTACGAATGATGAAGTGAAAGATTTAATAGGAATCAAACCAAGATTCACTTATACAAATAGCAAGAACCTTAAAAGATTACTATGTATTGAGAAACAAAATTATGAGGCACATAGGATTGATGACATGCAACAAAGAGACATAAGAGGAAATTTTATCAGACCTCATGTAATAGGAACGTATCCATGTAAAAAGTGTAATATGTGTGGGTATATTTCAGAAGATATAGATTTTATGCACCCTCAACTAGATATCAAGTTTAAACCTAATTTTAGATCAACCTGCACTAGTTCAAACTTGATATATTTAGCTAATTGCCAGGATTGTGATGCGTTCTACATTGGGATGACTACAAGATCTTTGAAAGAACGCATCTATAATCATATATATGACATTAGGAAAAAAGATCAGAAGAATGCTTTAGCTAAACATATATCAAACCATCCAGAACATAGTTTTAAATTTAGAACCCTACAACTAGTACATACAAGTAATAGGAAAGGAGACGTGTTTAATGAACTAGAAAGCATAGAGCTGCAATGGATTCTCAAATTTAAAGCACATTACACCCCAGGTTTGAATCAATATATTAGTGTGAGATCAGTACTTAAGAAAAGGAGTTTAAAATAATACATAGTGCTATAAAATGAAACAATACTTTAAACACACTAATCAATTTCCTCTGTGCACTAACTTCAAGCGATGCATATTAGTTGTGTTAAAGGTTATGCAATTGTACTTGAACACAATTTTAGTATTCAAATATTTTAATCTATTTTATGCTCCCTTGAGAGGTATATGAAATACAAGAAACATATAGATTGACTCCCTTTTAATTTTTCTTGTTTTTCTAATTTCTCTAATTTTTCTAAATTTTTCCAATCTTTCTGTTTTTAACATACATATATATTCATTAAATGTATATATATATACTATATTTTTTATATAAATATTTTATATCTTAACTTTTTATAAATAATGATAAATATATACTATACATTTTACTTTATTTAATCTAGATATCATTACAGCTATATTTATATATTTATTAAAGACACATATTTATATTTATATATATATATATTTTTTATATATTTATATTTATTTATACACATATATATATATTTTCTCCATATCAATATGAAAGTTTTTAGATTTTAAGATATGGAATACTTTAATTAGATATATAATGAATATACATATTTTAATATAAAACATAAAGCTATTCTATTCTACTGTTCACATTATTCTATGCTTTACTACAATACACATATACAATCAACTTACATCTTTACTTCTATATATTTTATATTTTATACAAATTCACATATAGTATTTTAAAGTATATTATACTTCTGATACTATTAGGTAAGCCTTATATGAAATATGAAATGTTACCTGCACGTATATACTATATACACACTGTATGCACACTGACATATAAACATACACACAATATATACTCAGAACATAATTATCTATTTTCATTTAGACACATGTGTTGTTTATACATTTACTTTAACAACGCAATTGCAAGTATAGAAGTTTGTAGTATCTGAAATGCGCTGAAACGAAAGGAGATGTAGTTTTGTTTCTTGCGCAGTTACACTGTTAAAGGTCTCTTAGTGTAGTTTTTCCATCAGATACATAGTTGGCTACTGGAGATTTTGAGAAGCTATAGGGATTTAGTTTCTACTATGACTTTGGACACGACACACATAGTTAGGTCACAGTTTAGTACAATGAATGAAGTACTGAGAATGTTTATACGAGGTCGCTTTCGTATACTAACATATGAAATTAATTTTGATTTTAAATAAGATGTATACACCACAGTGGCATACTTTTCTCAGATATGAATGCCACTTTTTGATGACATACACTATATAATACATTAAACCATATTTATGTTCTCATTATATTTTACTTTATTTCATTTTATGAATGAGATTATTGTCAATGCTTACGTTAAGAGAGTATACCTACTATGCTATCAGCTTCCTCTATTTATACACATTTTATTGTTTTTTATATATACAAATATTAACTCTCAATATGTCTTTATTTATTAATTATTTCTGAAAGTTTAAAGTTTTGGAGTGAGCCTTTAAATATGCATATATACCTTTCTTTTCCTCAGAAACAGTATGTATTTTACTTGAAGTTACAGTTTCTATTTGATGTAATAGCTTTCTGTCTTAGCTAAGGATTTATTATGTCAATTAGTTAATTGACTAATTAATCAATGAATTCAACAATTTATCAATTAAATATACTATATAATCTACATCTCTAGCTACAGTTGAATAGATCTGAAGAAGCGTACTGTTTGTACGTGAAAGCGCTCATCTCTCTCGTTTTTTGTACTCAATAAAGAAGAACTGTTTGCTACATAATCGTGGTGGTCCTCATCCTTGTGTTTCCTACGATTTTTCCTGTTCTTGTGTCTTAGTGGTGAGGACCTTTGGAGGCGTTATGGAGTTGTTCCTTCGTAAAATAAACTGTTGATTTAAAAAAAGAAATTATGTTTAGGAGTTTCTAACATTTTTGCCTCACCCCCTGCAATCTTTTAATTCTTTCTTGTGCTTAAGGAGTAGAAAGGTATTCTTTCTAGGGAGATCCTTCTCACCCACCTAAACAAACCGAAAATTTTCCTCAGGTTCTTCAGCCTTACTCATCCTAGAGCCATAGAACTGGTCCTCTTTCTTTTCATGGACAATGGTTCATATTCCTGAAGACTGACTCCAAGGACGACACAGTCAATTCTACATTTTGAGCCTATTCATATTTGTATTTCTCTATTTTATCAAATAACTATTTGAACCTAGTAGAGATTATTATGGAAGCAGTTTCAAGTCTTCCCTTACTTTTCTTAATCTTCCAGTTAACTTTCCTTGGAGAGCATTCGCTTTCAAGGTAAAAGTGCAAGGCCTATGCCCATTTCACACAAACTAGCCCCATAATTTTAAAATTACTTTCCATCAGAGCAAAACCTTGTATCAGGCAGTCTAAGCTGAACCAGGACATTCTTTCAAGTATACAGTTTGAATGAAGGAGTTTTCCAGGTATTACTCCAGTTCTAGGGAACATCTTAATCACATCTGTTAGCCTTCTTTTCAAAACAGGCAATACATATTTTTTTTCATTCTCTTGCTGTAAACTATTTCTTTTGTATTTCACCATTTGCACTGATACCAAAGGTAATTCTAAAAGTTCAGAAAAACTCCCCAGAAAATATTTGTTGTGAACCCCTTTTGGCCTAAGCAATTTTTTTTTTGGTTTGCATTTATTTATTTATTTATTGGCCTAAGCAATTTGGATTCTCCTATTATATGGAATTGGCTAATGGCAGTTACCACAAGTTTCCTCACTGTCTAGATCTACTCACGCAAGATGGGAAGTTGGCATACTTCCATCTACGACTTCTTAAATTTTCTGCCTGGATCCTGGTACCTTGTAGGTATCTGCTTTTTGAAGATATGCAGCAGGTAATAAAGGAGGTAGCAAATCGTTCTACTAGGAAATCTTTTTTGACTTTGCAAGATTTCTTTAGTTGGTGCCTCCCAAATAACCAGTGCTTTATCTGGCATTGTAACACTGGTGCTCAAATATTGGTGTGAATTACTAGCCCCCAACCTTTGTATTCCTTTGTTGAGGTACATTTTGAGGTCAATTCAGTTTGTCTTCCCATAGATCCTTTCTTTTTTGTAATGTTTCTTCTTACAGAAATGAAGAGGGCTTGTGAGCCATGGGGTGGTTCCTCCAGGGGAGCTGCCGTGGATAGCCTGTCTGTAAGAAGAAATCCCTCACTCAGGACAAAGGTTTTAGAGTCTGAATCAAGCCATCATTCCATCAGTGTTCTATCCTAACCCTCAAAACCATGGAGGAAAAAATGTATTAATATTTTGGACATGCATTAGCTGTTGAAGAACTGTCTTGACATGAGCTAGTCCTTTAGAAAAGCCTATTGGCTATTTATTTCTTATATTGGGACTAACAAGGGACAATGGTATCAAACAGTTTCCATTAAGCTGTCCTTGGCTGTTGCCTTTTGTTATACCCACCATGATATACCATATCCAGGCAATGAAAAAGTTTCTGTTAAATAGCCTTGTTTTCTTTTATGGCATACTGGAAAGCAGTAGATCTGGGTGTGCTTTGGATAGGACCACTCTCCTGAGGCTCCTGGATTCATATCCTTCCTCCTCCTCCCAGGGTAGAAACCAAGTTAGTCTGACCACTGCAGCAGAGGAAATAATGAACATTTTATTTTTATTTTTATTTTACATTTGTTGACCAGGCTAGTCTAACTGGATATATGTCCATTTTCAGTAGAGGCCTGGGGAGAAAAGCTCCACATAAAAACAAAACAGAATATTGCATCTACAGATACAATTCACTTGTCAGACAAAACAGTTGATCTGAAGTAGTTAACTTCATTTTATCTGCAACCTGTGGGTATTCGGATCCATATTGGATCCGAGGCGGCAACTTTTCAAGCATCTGCTCCGAGCTCCATGCTCCTCCTCCTTACCCTTAACCCATCACATCTCCCACCTTGCCCCAGATCTCGTTTGCCGCTTCATGTATCAGCATCGTGATCTCTGTAGCTCCAAGTGGTGGGTATTAGTATGTGGTTTTGGTCAAACTTTTTTGCTCTTTATAGTGAGTGTATGTGATCGTTTCGTTCCCTTTACCTCCCCCTTTTTGCTGTTCATCAGTTTTATACAAAAAAAAGTTTGTGGTAAAGTAGATAGTAAGGCCTTCCCTACCCCTTAGGTGTGTGTGTTAGAGTGTTGGTTTTGAGTAGGTTGGCTGGGTGTGTTAATAGTATGGCTGATCAGCCAAACCTACCTTTAAAAAATGCACAGAGTGTGACCATAAGCTTTCATGGGCCGATGGCCACACTGTGTGTGTTATTTGCCTGGGTGATCCCCATCTTTTAGTTCAGTGTAGTGTGTGTGCCAGGTTTAAACCCAGGGCCTTAAAAGAATGGAAGGCCAAACTGGTTGCAAAGGGCCTTCTACCTGTTTCCTCTTTGGATGCATCGGCCTCAAATTCGGCTCCTCCAGCAGTTGCTCAACCCCCCCCCCCCTCAGGCTGGGATTCACCCTCCCACTAGGCCTGTTGAAGGGGAGGCAAAAGAAAAGGACAAGAGGAATAAAGACATTGACAAGAGAGGGGATAGGCCCCGCAAGTGGTCCCCACAGTGGGAGCCCTTCCCTAGCCTGCCTTCCAAAGTGTCTAGACCTACATCTCCTTAGCTCCACTACCCTGAGGTTCTCCCAGGAGCCGACAGAGCCCTTGGATCTGAGGCCTTCACTGAGGTCATCGCAACAACCAGGCAGATCCGAGTCAATTGCCTCTTCATGCTGATCTCCGAGTCTATTGGAGTTGGATATGGACAGCATGATGAGGAGATTTATTCAGACCAAAATCCAAATGGGAGTCCTGACAGGCCCCTCTATCTCTCTGGAGGAGGAACCTCCATGCCCTTCTTTCATCCAATTTCTCCTTTCTCGATCCAGCCATGGTTTCAGGGTTTATGGATCCGAGGAGCCTCAAAGCTGGGGGTTCTGCGCCGATGGTTCCTCCAACCTTTATGCTGGCAATTACCTTGAGTTCCTCGGATCAGACCACTTCGGATCCAAGCAACACTCAGGGCTGAGGACAGGAAGTCAGATCTGAGGGGATGGAGGTATCTTCAGCTCCAACATTGTCGGACCCGAGCCATTCCTTCAGAACTCTGGCTAATCCTGCCTGGGCCCGATCCTCACGGTGGACCCGGGGAGAGCTTCCTCCTTGTTGTGTGCTAAGGAGGATGCTCTCCATCAGCATTCAACGTGGTGGAGAGGGTTCTCTCCCAAGGATCAAGACCTTAGCCTATTTTCTTGGATTCCACCCAGGCTCCCTTGGATTCAGTTATGACTCCTTCAGCCTGTCCCAGGGCAGCCCGTGGTAGAGTACCCCAAGGCGGCTCCCCTGGAGGAACCACCCCGTGGCTCACAAGCCCTCTTCATAAAGTCCCACTGAAGAGGGTCCCTGTAAGCACTCATGTAAAAGGAGGCATCTGTACTCCCCCCGAGTCCTTGACAGAGGACACTGATTTAGATGAAGGAGAAGGGTCCCCCAGGTCACCGCCCGAGGATGTCTCCATTGGAGGCATCATGGAGATCGTCTGCCAGAGGGGAGGCTGGTCAGCCCCAAAACCTTCTACGGATGAGTCAGTGTTCCTGGAGGCCTTTGGCATGGACCCATCTACATCCTGGGTGTCCCCTCCTGTGGATCCCTTAGTGGATCTTATCACCACATGGGCATGGAAGGAGTCTGACATCATAGAGCTGATACCAAAACGCCCAGACAGGATTCTCTCTCCACCCTCATACAGACAGACCTGGTACAAAGGATCCCTGGTGATGCTATGGTGGTTGCAGCAGCCACTAAAAGGGAGCTGGCACAGGAGAGTTCTTCGGTCCACCCTCCAGACAAGGAGTCCAGGGCAGTGGATTGGTTTGGGAAGCGAGTGTTTTCTTCAGTGACGTTTTCCAATCAAGCACTGAATTATTTGGTGCACGTCATATGGCTGCAGCGAGACCTGGTCACGGAGTTCACTGAGTCACTCCCAGAGTCTTTGTTGCTGGAGGACAAGTGCCTGTTCTCTGCGAAAATGTCGACTCTCAAATCAGTATTGAACAAGTCCATGCGTCCCCTTTCCCATGCCATGGAAGGAGCAGCGAGGGTGGCTGTGACTGGTGTAGCTATGAGGTGACACGCTTGGCTCATACTGTGTCAATTTGCGGACCCCTTCAAGGCATCTTTCACAAATGCTCCCTTCGATGGTTCTTCCTTTTTTGGGAAGACCATTTGTGACACTCTGGTCTAGAATGAAAAGGACAGGAAGACTTTGTCTGCTGTCGGAGTCTGCTTCTCTAGCCCTCAAAGATCCTTTTCTAGGAATCAGACAGTTCAAAAGAAGATGTGGTTCTGAAAATCACAGTTTTCCCGGGACTCTCAGGACAACTCGTCCCTAGAGGCAGAGGGGGACAAGACAGATGCTGCCCCAGAGGCAGAGGAGGGCTGAGGAACTTTGGGTCTAGGGAGACCTTCTCGGACAGGCCCACGCAGCAGCCCTGAGGAGTTGTCCAACTGTCCTACTCTGGAGATAGTCGGGGGAAGATTATCATTGCACCCAGCAGCTTGGGAGTCCATAACTGTGGATCATTGGGTGCTTCAAATAATATCCAGAGGCTACACCATCCTGTTCATTACCACTGCCATCCAACCAAAGTGCCTCCCAAATGTTCCACCAACTCAAAGGGAGGCGGCAGTGCTAGAGATTTCCAAGCTGCTTTGCAAAAGAGTCATCAAACCGGTCCCCCCAGATCAGTCCGGATCAGGCATTTACTCCAGGTTATTTTTAGTGCCAAAAAAAAGGGGGACCTCAGGCCCATTTTGGACTGTTCAACCCTGAACCTGGCTGTAGCCAAGCAGAAATTCTGGATGGTCACCCTACAGTCCATTCTACCTTATCTTCGAGAATGCGACTTGATGTGCTTGATAGATCTCCAGGACGCTTACTACTACTTCAAGATTCACAGAAGCTCCAGGAGTTTCCTTCACTTTTGGCTGGGAGCCAATCATTTCCAGTTCAGAGCCCTACCCTTCGGTCTCACCATAGTCCCCAGGGTGTTTACCAAGGTAATGGCAGTCGTAGAGGCTCACCTGAGGCTTCAGGGCATTCAGATATTTCCTTACCTAGATGATTGGCTCCTTGCTGCTTCCACCAAGCATCTTCTTTGCATGGCCAAAGACTCCTTCCTTCATCTTGATATCCTGCTAGGGATTATTATCAATGTTTCCAAGTCCCTCTTGGACCCAGTGCAGATCTTGGACTTTATCGGGGCATGGCTGGACACCTTCCAATTGAAAGTCTTCCTAACTCAGACAGGGTCTAAAGCCTACGGGCCCATATATAAGTGATCCTTGGCCCCAGGCTTCCAAAGGCGGGCGACGTTCTCCGAGCCCTAGGCTCTATGGCCAGAGCAATCTCGATCCTTCCCTGTGTGTGCCTTTATATGTGTGTTCTTCAGTGGACTGTGGTAGTACAGTGGTCTTGGCTAGATCTCCCCATGGACTATTCAATTCAAATCAGCAAAGCCTGCAGGGCGTTGCTTCTCTGGTGACTTGAATTGCCAGAGATCTTAGCAGGACGGCCATTCATTTCACCCACAGCCCAAGCCACAGTGACCACGGATGCCTCCCAACTCGGGTGGGGAGGCATTATTTGGGGAGGACGGTCCAAGGCACATGTTCCCAGACCGAGACCAGACTGCACATCAATGTTCTGGAGATGAGAGCAGTGTTTTTAGCATTGCAAGCCTTTCACACTGTTCTCCCCTCGCGGACAATTGCAGTTCAGTAAGACAACATGTCGGTTGTCTGGTACATCAACAAACAGGGGGGGACCAGATCTTACCCTCTCTGTCGTGAGGCCATGAGAGTGTGGGAGTGGGTGATATCCACCAATCGATTTCTGATTGCAAAGCACATCCTGGGATGCTCCAATATTTTAGCAGACAGACTGAGTCTGGCTATTCTAATGCCATACGAGTGATCTCTGAAACAATTGATAGCTGAGGAGATCTTCCTTGGGTGGGGTCAACCTTGCTGCGATCTCTTCACATCTCCTTCCAACACAAAGTGCAGCAGGTTTTTCGCACTGATCCCCTCACCAGGGCATCCCCCCAGAGATGCTCTAGTCCATGCTTGGCCTTCCAGGTTACTGTATGCTTATCCCCTGTTACCTCTCATTCTGAAGTTTCTTCAGAAAGCTTGCAGACTGGGGTGCAAAGTGATCCTCATTGCCCCATTCTGGCCTCGTCAGGTGTGGTTCCCCTTCCTTTGGTCACATGTTCTAGCTCGTCCTTGAATTCTGAATCCTTGCCCAGATCTCATCTCTCATCCCTCAGGCACTTGTCCACCCAGCCTGGACAGCCTCAAGCTGACGGCTTGGTTGCTCTAGTTCCCTTAATTGCCAGGACCCCCGGACTGTCATCTTCAGTAAAAACTATTCTGCTGGCATCCCACAAGGTTTCCACTAGGAAGATTTACCGCAGCAAATGGAAACTATTCTCTATTTGGGCTTCTCAGAGGAATCTAGATCCCTTTACAGCCCCTGTTCCTGCAGTGTTGGATTTTTTAGCCAATATATTCCAACAAGGGGCTAGTTCCTCCACGGTGAAAGTGCAACTGGCAGCCATCTCAAATTTACATGTCAGCGAAAACATGAATGCTTTGGTCTCTTTGAGACTGTGTAAGGCTTTTCTTAAAGGCACCTTTCTTTTACGTCCCCCAATTAAGGACTCTGTTCCTCCTTGGGACATTACCTTGGTTCTGCAGGCATTAGTTGCTCCTCCCTTTGAGCCTGCAGCATCAGAAGATTTGAAGTTCTTATCCTGGAAGACAGCCTTCCTAGTGGCCATTACGTCGGCTAGGAGGGTTTCTGAGATTCAAGCTTTGTCTGCCATGCCCCCTTACTTGATCTTCCATAAGGACAGGGTCTCACTCCGCACAAACCCTTCCTTCTTACCAAAAGTAGCTTCTGAATCAAACATTAACCAGACGATTAACCTGCCTGTTTTCTTTCCAAATTTTCAGAACAAGGGTGAATATAAGCTGCATTTGCTAGATGTTCATAGACAGCTTTGTTTTTATTTACACAGAACAAAGCCCTTTCATAAGTCTGACCAGTTATTCATGTCCTTCTCTAAACTGTTTCTGGGCAAAGCCAACTCCAAGGTTTACTTAGCTAGATGGATTACACAAAGTATTTTGCAAATTTATAAGGACAAAGGTTTGTCCCCACCTGGTCCTGTTAAAGCTCATTCTACCAGATCTATAGCGACTTCTGCTGCTTTTTGGTCTAGGGTTTCACTGGATGATATTTGTGCGGCAGCAACTTGGGCAAGGTCACATACCTTCATTTCTCATTATAAGTTGGATATGATCTCCAGAGGGAGAGCATCCTTCGGCTCTGCGGTGCTTAGGAATATCCTTCCATGAGGGCCTCCCTGGAGTTTTAGTAGCTGGGGACTCTGTCCCACAGGTTGCAGATAAAATGAAGTTAATTACTTCAGATAAAGAAGTTATGTACTCACCATAACGTTCCATCTGAGTAGTTATACTTCATTTTTCTGCAACCGTCCCGCCCTCCTTCCCCGAACCAGTTCAGGGTTTGTGATAAAATTGAGTTGCTGATTGTTTGAGTAGTGGAAAACTCAATCTGAGGGAAGGTAGGAGATGTGATGGGTTATGGGTAAGGGGGAGGAGCTTGGAGCTCGGAGCAGGTGCTTGAAAAGTTGCTGGCTCGGATTCGATATGGATCCGAATACCCACAGGTTGCAGAAAAATGAAGTATAACTACTCAGATGGAACATTATGGTGAGTACATAACTTCTTTTTTACATGCTAACTTAGTAATCATGATAGATAACAAACAAAATTAAACAAACAAAATTAAATATTTTTTTTTGTGGACCAAACAATAATAGAAGAAAAGAATATTTAGAAGGGTGTGAGACATTCCAAAATCAAAGTTGTAAATACATAGCAGAGTAGTGTAAGATGCACTTAACAATAACACTATATGTTTGAATTCCTCACTGCTGCAGTAGCCATACCCACCCACCATCCCCCTTGTTGTATATAATTTAAAGGGTTACATTTTCAGTTATTGTTATATATTTAATAATTCAGGATGAATTTGCCCTCTTCTCTTAGGGGCAAGAAAGTCCTGAATATTTTAGTCACTGTGGCTGCCTATGTACTTCCCTCCCAAAGGGCAGAGTGACTGCATGGAGCTTTGAAAAGTGGGCTAGTTGCTGTATCCTTGGCAGGATACTACTCACATCCTACTTCAGTGATGAGGAATTCAAATATTTTACCATTGTGTGTAAGTGAAACTGACTCAAATGTACTTTTCTCAGATCTTCAACTATCTCTGCATTTAGGACCCCAGATAGGGACAGGTGTTTTTCCTCTTTGCCCTTGTATTGGTACCCCTTATACTCTGACACCCAAATATTTATTGTTTTACTTTCGAGTCATTTTAGAGTTATCACTTTACATGGATCTGGCATCTCTGACATCGAGGTTAGTATTCTTGCCACCTCTTGTACTTACCATCTTCCTTTTACTCCTCTATGTTATATCATAGCATTGGTGCAGGACATCCCCTTCAGGACCTGATCTCCCCTTGTGACTTGCTTTCAGACAGGTATGGCAACATGCTCCAGTGGGGTAACGCTTAATAGGGGAACAAAATTTAGTTTCATTTAAGACTGTTTTAATTTCTGCTAAAATATTCCAAAACGCTATAACTAGATATGTTAAGGCAGATGCTGGTATGTTCCATGATCCTTTAAGTGACCTCAGCTGCATTTTTCTTTCCTAGACTGATAACAGCTTTCACCTTTGAAGTCTAATGAGGGACTTAAGAGACTATTCAGAGCCTAATGACCTTGCCAAGACTTGTTTTACAGTCTGATGCAGTTTCTTGAGATGACAATCTTGCTAGGACTTTGGTTTGTGGTCTGATGCAGTGTCTTCTGAGACCACCTTCTTAGGACCTAGTAGTAGTGATTTGATTAAGGATCATCTGAGCCAATCAACTTCCTCACCACCTATATCTAGAGATCCAATGTCTCTCATGAAGGTGAACACATGTTTCTTTGATCCTGGCCTTGGGTTTTGTCAGTCCAGTTCTATGCAGCTCTGACATGTGTTTGGGAACAAGCATCATTTAGCAGACCAACCTCACAGTTTCAGACCTTGGTTTTTGCATTTTTTGTTCTTCTAGAATATCTGATGAGACTTAGCTCATTGACATTTTATAGCCATTGTTCTCATACTAAGGAGCCGTTCAGTTCTACTGATATGTTTAGGTTTCTACAGAGCAGCCACTTTGTGTTTTCTCACAGTGCTGCTTATAGCAGTCACATATCTATCAGAAGTTTTGTTTAAAAAAGGTAAATGTTGGGGTGATTTTAAAGATTGTGGGGAAACCACCCATTGCCTAACAGTCGGTCTAGATTCGCTTCCTCCAGTTCCTGTTTCTTTTCTTGCCTTGGAGTAGTGGGTTATCCTTTTTGTGGCAGGCAAGACCTTTTTCCAGTCTGTGCTGAAGCCATTCTGTGCTTCCATGGTCTTCATTTAATTTGCCTTCTTTATCTTGAGACTTGCCTCACAAAATCAATTGATGTTAAGTTGTCTATCTCGCCTTCATTCTTGCTGGTTGGGTTCAGAGCCGATCCTCGGCTCCGACTCGGCCATCTTCATAAGCTCGAGAGCTGCTTACTGGCTCGAGGCCATCCCCCTATCCCATGATGCCTGGCGCTAAATACCCAGATCTTGTTTTCCGCTTCTGCTGCGAGGTTGTTCTGCTGGCTCAGGTCATATAAAACTTATTATTACTAGTTTTTTTCTGTCATAAAAACTGTTAGTTTAGTGTAGAATTCCCTTTTTAGTTATAACTTTTGTATTTTAGTGTTTTCTATCTGAATCCCTTCTCTATTTCAGAAACTCATTTTAATTAAAGAGTCCCCCCCCTTTTCTAGCCCTTTCCTTACCTCAAAAGGTTTCCGTTTAAGTTAGAGGATAACCTTTTCTGTCTTTCTCTCTTAAAAAAAAAAAAAAAAAAAAAAAAATATGTTTATAGTATATATTAGCTAGTTTAGTTATACTTCTGTAGTAGTAGTTATTGTGTTTGTGGTATTTTAACCTTAACTTCTGTGTCTAGGTTTTTTTCTTGGTTTCTATTCAGGATGTCCAAGGATCCCAAGCCGTCTGGATTCAAGAAGTGTGACTCATGTTGTCAGAAGATGTCTCTGACAGATGGGCACACTTCTTGTGTTTATTGTCTGGGCGCCGTGCACCTGCAGGACTCTTGCTCGATTTGCCACGCATTTAGTTCAAGAGTCCTGCAGGAGCGCAAAAACAAGTTGATCCTGAGGGGTTTACTTAAGCCCCAAGATTCACCGGCTAAGGCTCAGCCAGTGAAATCTTCTAAGACATCTAAATCTTTGGTTCCCAGTTCGGAGCCGTAGCTGGGTGAAACGGTACCATCTATCTCGGTTCCGGCTGGAAATGAGGTTTCTCCCTCCCAGTCGGCCCCGACACGTTCCTCGGAGCCATCTGGGAGTAGAAAAAGATCTAGGTCTCCGTCTCTGGAGTCGATACGTTCAGCTGCAAGATCACCTTTGCTCCAATTGGAGCGTAGTCACCACTCATTCCACTCTTCTCGGTCCTTGAGACTTTCAGATCATGACGTGGAAAGAGTGGTCAGTAGACTGTTAAAATCACAGGCCCTAGCAGAAATGTTGTCCAGCCCCCCTCATCAGGGGTCGGCTCTGCCCACATCTATAGATATTCCTCCTCCGACTCCTTTGAGCTCGGAGCCGGAGTTCATTGGGGTTCGAGTCGTGGAACCGTCAACTCAGATACCTTGTCCTTCGGTTCCATTGTCAGCTTCAATCCCTTCATGGTACCGTCCCTGGAGGGATCTGGGTGCCGAGTCTCGCTCGTCGGCTCCAAGGGGGCGAGTGGCATTGGACCCTTGTCTGACCCTGTTCTCCCCCTCGGGGCTTCGGCTCAGGTGAGCTCGGCTCCCACATCAGCCTCGGAGCCGCCCCTCTCGGTGCAGGGAGGGATTCTGATTTCTTCGGAACCGGAGCTCTCTCTGCGTTCGGGCAGGGATGCCTTCGAGGTGATGAGGAGTGTGCTGGCCCCGGAGTCAGTCCCACGTTCGACCCCATTGGCTCCTCCCCTATGGTGCCTGCGTCAGCCTCTGCCCCTCTTCCAGACCCCAAGCATGGGGATCCAGTGCTCCAGGACACCCCTTTGGGTGTATTGTCCTCTTCCAAGGCCTCCCCTGATCATTCAGAGGAGCCACCTTGCAAGAGAAAATGCAAGAGGAAGCATGTTGACTCCCCTGAGTCTGTCACCTCAGATACCGACTTGGAGGATTTGGAAGAGTCCCCTAGATCCCCCTCTGAGGATGTCTCCTTTTCAGACATCCTTGAGATGCTTAGGCAGAGGGGGAACTGGACAACCCTAGCCCCTTCTGTGGACGAGTCGGTATTCCTGGATGTGTTTGGCTCCCAACCTTCCACCTCCTGGGTGTCTCCGCCGTTCGACCCACTGATGTCTGTCATGGCTTGAAGGGCATGGTCAGCTCCAGATTCCATGGAACCAACCCATAGGAGACCTGCTAAATTCATAACAGCTCCAGAGGACAAACAATTTTTGATGAAGGGTGTCCCCGTTGATGCCATGGTGGTTGCAGCGGCCATCTGTTCATCCTCCTAATAAGGAGTCTGGGACGATGGACAAATACGGGAAGTGGATGCTTCTCCATGAGGTCCCTGAATTATTTGTGCCACTTCACCCGTCTTCAAAGGGATCTCCTTAAAGAGCTTGGAGATACCCTCCAAGATCCATCAGCTGAGGGGGCTCAGGCTAAGATGGCTTCCAAGCTGACTCTAAATTCAGTGGTGAACTCCTCCATGAGGCTCATATCTTATGCCGCCGATGGTGCGAGTAGAGCCGCAGGCACAGGCGTTGCCCTGAGGAGGCACGCTTGGATGTGGCTATGTAACTTTGCGGAACCTTTCAGAGCATCTTTCACCAATACCCCCTTTGATGGATCCGCTCTTTTTGGATCACAGGTGAAGGATACCCTTACCAGGTGTGAGCAGGAAGGTAAGACACTCTCTGCCGTGAGAGTCCATTTTTCCACTCCGCCCAGACCCTATTCCAAAGGTCAGAAGAGTGGAAAGATGTGGTTCCGGAAATCCCAGGGAGCCTTACCGGACACATGTGGTGAGTTCCCGTCCAGGGGCAGAGGAGGGAACAATAACAGACCCTGCCCCCGTGGCAGAGGGGGGCCGCAAAACCAGGGCAGCAGAGAATCCTTCTCTGACAAGCCCTTTCAGCATCCCTGAAGGGTTGCCCGGCTGCCCACCTCTGGAGGCAGTCGGGGGAAGATTATCACTGTACCCAAAAGCTTGGCAAGAGATAACTCGAGACAAGTGGGTACAGTCCCTTATATCCGGCGGCTACAAAATTCCTTTCCTGCACACTCCCTTACTGTCAAACAAGTCCCTTCCAGATGTTCCACCCAGTCTAAGGAATCAAGCAGTCCAAGAAATTTCAAAACTGCTAAGAAAGAGAGTCATCCAGGAAGTCGCAGCAGACCAGCTAGGATCCGGAACTTACTCAAGGTTTTTTTTGGTACCAAAAAAGACAGGGACTGGAGACCCATTCTGGATCTCAGCAGACTAAACAAGTCTGTTAGAAGAACCAAGTTTCGGATGGTCACGCTACAGTCCATTCTACTCTTTTTGGGTCAATTGGATGTGCTCTATAGATCTTCAGGATGCGTATTACCACATCAAAATGGACAAGCGCTCCAGAAGATTCCTCCGCTTCCGGCTGGGATCCAGTCATTATCAATTCAGAGCTCTGCCCTTTGGTCTCACAACAGCCCCCAGGGTGTTCACCAAATGTATGGCAGTAGTTACCGCTCATCTCAGATGGTTAGGATTCCAGGTGTTTCCATATCTAGATGACTGGCTCCTCACTGCTTCCACCAGGCATCAACTTCTGCTAGCCAGAGACTGCACTATCCAGACTTGCTCCAGGCTAGGTATCACAATAAATTTCAAAAAATCTGCATTGTCTCCCTGTCAGTCTATCACCTTTATAGGCGCAAATTTAAATACAAAAGACATGTTGTCGAGCCTCCCACCAGACAGAATACAAGTAATTCGCCAACATGTGCAGGTCTTATTAGCATGCAGAAGGATTCAAGCCAGGTTCGTCCTCCAATCTCTAGGTCTCATGGCAGCAGCAATCGTGCTCATTCCTCTAGCTCATTTTCACATGAGAATTCTCCAGTGGCTTCTCTTCAACCAATGTTCCTTCCAGCAGCTTCCTATGTCTCACATGATTATGATCACAGAAGCATGCAAAAAGCACCTTGCATGGTGGATGGTCTCCACATCAGTGCCTCAAGGCAGACCCTTTGTCCCATCACCTCCAGTTGCTACGGTAACCACGTATGCCTCCCTGATCGGGTGGGGGGGGCATTATCAGGGCAGGACAGTCCAAGGCATCTGGCAACCTCATGAGTACCATCTGCATATAAATGTTTTGGAGATGAGGGCCGTGCTTCTAGCGTTGCAAGCTCTTTAGGACTCTCTTCCTATTGGGGCCATTGCAACTCAAATGGACAATATGTCGGTAGTATGGTACATCTACAAGCAGGGCGGAACCAGGTCCTACTCCCTATGTCGATAGGTACTCAGACTATGGCAATGGGTGATCTCTTCCCAACGGTTTCTGATTGCAACACACATCCCTGGGAAGTCCAACTTCATAGCAGACAGGCTCAGCAGAGCAATTCTTATGCCTCACGAGTGGTCTCTGAATCAGGTAGTTGCGGACCAACTCTTCCGCAAATGGGGTCAACCCTGCTGCGACCTTTTTGCAACTCCCTTCAACAGCAAGTGCAGCAATTTCTTTTCTCTCCTTCCACTTCCCGGACATTCCCCCAGAGACGCTCTAGTCCACGATTGGCCTCAGGGACTTCTTTATGCATTCCCTCCATTTCCCTTAATTCCCAAGCTAATACAGAAAGCTACCGCAGTGGGTTGCAAAATGATCCTCATTGCTCCGTACTGGCCTCGACAGATATGGTTCCTGTTCCTGCATCATCATCTTCTCGAGCAGCCTTGGACTCTGGACCTAGTTCCGGACCTCCTGATCCATCAATCGGGCAGGCTGCATTAATCCCTGCAATCTCTCCAGCTCACTGCTTGGTTGCTCCACTTCCGACATTAGCCAGGCTTCCTGATATCTCCCCCTCGGTACGCGAAATTATCTTATCATCGCACAAGTCTACCACTAGAAAAACTTACACTAGTAAGTGGAAACGTTTTTCTTCCTGGGCAGAGGCCAAGAGTATAGACCCTTTTTCAGTCCCTGTATACCATATTTTGGAATTTCTTGTGGAACTCTATCATGCTGGTTCCGCTTCCACTACAATTAGAGTTCAGTTAGCTGCAATCTCAAATTTTCACATTGGCATGTCGGAAAATAATATCATGTCTCATAAGCTATGTAAAGCCTTTCTCAAAGGGACCATCCTGCTCAGGCCCCTGGTGAGAGATCCTCCCCCTCCATGGGATCTAAATTTGATTTTAGCTTCTCTAATTTTGCCCCATTTGAACCTGCAGCATCCTGTTCCTTGAAGTTTTTATCTTGGAAACCCCTCTTTCTGCTAGCTATTACTTCAGCCAGAAAAGTTTCAGAACTTCAGGCTCTTTGTACCCGTCCTCTGTACCTAGCGTTCCACAATGACAGGGTTACTCTCAGGACTAACCCTTCCTTCCTTCCTAAGGTTTCTTCAGAAAGTAACTTGAATCAGTCCATAGATCTTCCTGTGTTTTTTCCCAACCACTCCAACAGGGCGGAATATAAATTGCATCAATTAGATGTTCATAGGCAACTATGCTTTTATTTGCACAGAACTAAGGACATCAGGAAGTCGGACCAACTTTTTCTGTCTTATGCACAGGGTAAACATGGCCTTCCAGTCTCAAAAGTAACCTTATCTAGGTGGTTGACTACGATTATCACATTTATCTATCAACTGAGGAACAAAGAGTTGCCTGTCAAACCAAAAGGTCATTCCACCAGAGCTTTAGCCACTTCTGTCTTTCCTTTCAGGCTAGGTTGCTCATGGAATCTATTTGTGCAGCTGCTATGTGGGCCAACCCACATACTTTCATTTCACATTATAAAGTGGATGTGGTCTCCAGGAGCAGAGCTGATTTTGGTTCCACGGTTCTGAAGAGTTTGTTCTGACGAGCCACCCAGGTTTTTAGGTGCTAGTGACGCTGTCCCAACCAGCAAGAATGAAGGCGAGATAAACAACTTAACATAAAGAAGTTATGTACCTACCATAACGTTCCATGGTAGTTGTCTTCTTCTCGCCTTCTTTCTTGCGTCCCACCCTCCATCCCCCTATCCTAGTGGACCGAGAAGAGTTCTTTATGGTTTTTCACTGGCTGAGCCTTCTCTGGCTGTTCCTCTCTGCCTAGTAGCCTCAC
This sequence comes from Protopterus annectens, assembly GCF_019279795.1. NCBI lineage: Eukaryota > Metazoa > Chordata > Ceratodontiformes > Protopteridae > Protopterus > Protopterus annectens. Next base: position 1,973,211,571 of record NC_056728.1, read on the forward strand.
TGGTAGGCTTTATATATTATAGGATAGGATTCTTTCCTTTTTACATTGGCAGTTAGACTTACCAAATGAGATCTGGGTATCTGGCACCAGGCAATGTAATTCCATGCACCAACAGTCACTAGTAACCACAAATTCAGCGAACCTTGACTCCTGGTATCCACACAAAATGTTCTTTATTGTAAAAACTGGACCAAAAACAAGAACAAAATCATTCCATAACACAGGCACTAAGCGCTTTCACCCTTTCATCCTAGGGCATCATCAGAGTACAAAATTAAACAAATCATCATCCCTTAAATACTAAAATCTTAATTACTTAATTGTGTAATTATCTAATCAGAACACTTGTTTCTACATTTAGTGAGACAGTGAGGGAAGTTAATACCTAGCCTAACTTAAGGTAATACATCTTTATCCTAAACTAAAGAAGTAATATAAATGATAAACAATAATGAGATAGCAGCTAAATTCATCAAAACTATGTAACACCACAATTTCCAATAAAAATTATTACTAAATAAAAATTATTAAAACCAATTAAAAAGAAATTGTGTATATGTCAAGCCTTAAAAATAATACTTAAAAAAGTACTTAACAAATAGAAATGAAACAAAGAATTACTTATTTGCTGAGCTATAAATGTTTGAATAAATTGTGAATGAATAACACAATTAATTTGTCAAAAATATAAATATAAATGTTCATAGAAATTTATAAATATATATGTATATTAAAAATAAATAGTCATAAATATTGATGAATTAAATATTAAATATTAAATATAAGTAGGTAGCCTTAAAATATATATTTTAATATATATTAAAATATAAAGATATGAATATAAAATGTAAAAGTATGAATGAAATAAATGTCAATATTCAATTGTACCGAACAAATATATAAAATAAAAACACTAATTATATATATTTTGTGTATATATTTTGATTAGCAATATATATTCTAAATTCTAAATAAATTGTGATTTGAGCTTGAGTATACTGGCAATGGATATTTGATCATTAATGCCAGGCCACTTACTGGCATTTAATCTAAGTTGCCAAAGACATTATTTTGCTTCTAATTAGGTTTTGATGTCATCGCCTTTGTGTGTATTGTTGTAAGGTCCAAATAAAAAGAACGGAAGCAAATGCTGGTGAAAAAAAACAAGAACTGAAAACCAACACTGGTGGAGATGATACGCCAATGAATATCCAAGTAAAGTCCAAACACAGGTTTATTGACACTGGTATGAATAAAAATGAAAATATATGTTAAAAACATTGAAAAGTTTTAGAAAATGTTTTAAAAATTTAAAAGTGAAACATACAAGATATATATAATTACATTAAATAATGTGGACAAGTTTTTTGAATGTATTTATACTTTTTAACATAATATGTCCTGGACCCTATATTATGATCGCTTTTAATTTTAATGTAGGCTTAATGGATATATAATTATTTAAGCCAGGCTCTTTATTGGCTTCCAAGGAAATTTGCCAAAAAGTCTCTCTCTGCTCTAATATTGCCTGCCACGGTCCACCCCTTGGATCCTTGTTAATACTTTCCAGCACAAAAAATTGATATTTTGCTGTGGGACATGTAGATATATGTTTGAACAAAGCGTTGGTGTTATTTTCTTTTTATATATCAAGTATATGTTCACAAATTCTGCGTTTTAAAGTACGCTCGGTCTTTCCCACGTAATATGCCGGGCAGATGGTGCACATAGCCAAATACACCACCCTTTGGCTATTGCAATTATAATATGCTGTGGCCTTAATAGTCCTGTTTTTGGCAGAAAGAAATACTTGTTCAGCATGCACAATGTATGAACATTGTGCACATGACCCACATTTGAAAGTGCCCTTGCGTGGGCGGGTTGAGTGGTATTGAAAAGGACCCATTTCTAGTATATTCTTTATACTTCTCCCTTTTCGGAAAACCGTCTTCATATCCTTACCATGCAAGTTACACAAATCAGTGACTTCAGAAAAAGTTCCCCATTCTTTGGATATGATATCTCTAATACGACTGGAATTAGCACTGTATTGTGTAATGAAGGCCTTTTTGAAATCTAACTGATTGTTCTCCTTGCTGGAATTATTATAGGTCGTACCCAACCCCAAAATTGGTCGGAACCTGTTCTTTCTTCCTTCCTTGACCTGTTCACATATATTGCCTATAAATTCTTTTGGATAACCCCTGTCTTGAAACAATTGAAATACTTTGTCACATTCTAACAGGAAATCTTGGTCGTTGGACGTCATCCTTGAGATCCTGACAAATTGACCTTTGACAATGCCTCTCTTTTGATGCATAGGGTGTGAGCTATCATAGTGTATATAACTGTTAGAAAACATAGGTTTTCTATGAACAGCAGATCTAAATTTGTCATCACAATCAATACTAAGTGAAACATCCAAATATTCAACTCTATCGACCTGAACGTGGTGTGTGAAAGTAAGAAAGTTAGTAGTAGCTGTTAAATATTCCATAAAGTCCCTGATAAGGACATCTGGTCCAGTCCAGAAAATACAAATATCGTCTAAAAACCTAAAATAGGCTACCCAATATTTCCTGAAGGGACTATTGAGCACGTATTTATTTTCCCAGACAGAGAGAATAATATCAGCATATGTGGGGGCACAATTTGCCCCCATAGCCACACCTGATATTTGTTTGTAATATTCACCTGAAAAATGAATGAAATTGTGATGCAAAACCAATTCCATAAGCTCCAAAATGACAAAGATATCATTGTTACTAGCCTTTGAACTAGATATAAGGGCCTCTTCTAACCATAATAGACCTGTTTCATGTGGTATAACAGAAAACAGGTCCACAACGTCTATGGTCAGAAATTTTAAATTAGGTGCCCAAAGTTCAGGGGTAACCTGTCTCAAAAATTCCCAAGAATCCTTAAGCAAATGAGTGGCTTTAGGCCATAAACTTTTGAATTTGTGATCTAAAAATTTTGAAAGCGGAGAAATTTTAGACCCTTGGGCCGCCACAATGGGTCTCAGTGGTGGATCATGTATGTTCTTATGTACCTTGGGTACTCCAAATATGGAAGGCACCCTAGGTTGTGAATTATCCAAAAATATATAGGTACTATAATCAATAGCCTCTTGGTCCAGAAGGTCTTTTATGGCCAAGTCGATCTTTTGGTAAGCTATATTTATTTCACTGAGAGATACAGGGCAGTATCTAGACTCATTGTTTAAAATAGTATTCATTTTACCCTCGTAAATGACTTGGTCCATAATGACCGTTCCACCCCCTTTGTCCGGCTCCATAACTCTGATGTTAGTGTTTTGTCTAAGATTGTACAACAATTTGCTTTCAGGAATAGTCAAATTAGGAACATATCTAGCATGTCTGCAATGGTACCTGACTTTTTGTTCTATCCTGTTCTCCAAATTTTTGAGTTGAGGGTGCAAAGGGGGGTTAAAAATACTACTCCTGTGGGGTTCATCATGAATAGAAAAATCTTGGTTTCCCAATAAATGCTCAAGGTTCAATTTCCTCATAAAAAGTTTAAGGTCCATGATCACTTGGGTGACATTGCTGCTCCTGTTCGGAACATATTTAAATCCCTTGGTAAAAAGTTCATGTGTCAGTGATGTGCAAAGAACTGTAATTATAAATAGTGTAACCTTCCTTTTGGCATATGGGGTCAGTACAGCCAGTGAAATCAGTAACAATGTCAGCCTCAATGCTATCTATTCCCAAAACTGAACCTGTGTTTGAAACTGGTTCCTGTTGTTCCTCGGGACATCCCTGTAGGGATGGTGCTGGGGGGAAAAAGATTGCTCAGAATGTGTTTTACGCTGATTCCTTATTCTTTCAGATCTCCTGGGAAGTGGATCTGGTCCCTGTGCCTGGAGTATATCGTGTTCATTATCATGAAATGTAACATCTGTACTATACACTTGCTTATGTTTTTTATATGTTCTCCCATTATTAGAAAATGGAATGGGGTATTGACATCCTTCCTCATATTCCCTGATGTCTCTGAGCAATTTTTTATATTTTCTTTGCAAAATTTCTTCACATTTATTGTCCACATCTTTCCTAATTTGATAATATCTCTTACTTTCAGATTCAATTTGAAACATAAGATCAGTAGTAACAGCCGTATTGTACTTAACAACATCCTGATCTAGCATTGCAATCTCTAGTTCATTTTTCTTTACAATGGCTTGTACAATTTCAAGGCCACATTTGTCGAAAGCATGTACAAGGTCAGTGTGAAAGTCGCTACCTGCTATAACATTATTCGGATACTTATAGACCCGAAGGCCTTTAGGAACTAAGCGCTTGTTCAGACATTCATTGAGGTACATATTGTCTAATTTTAAACTACGGTACCTGTACAATGAAGTCTCAAGCGCAACCATAGAATCACGAAAAGCAATATTCTTGTCAGTCCTATTGCATTGTTTTCTTTGGTGTTCGAAGGTAGGAATGTCTTTGTACCAATCCTGAAAAGTAGTAGGTGGTGTAATACTACTCCCTGGTTCATCGTTGGAACGCCAATGACTTTCATTACCAGCCTGTAAAATTTGCGGTGTGTTGTGAAAGTCTGTAGCAGTTGGATGACGTCCTCTGCTGCTGGAAGAAGGCAAAACATGCGCAGAGGTAGTGCCAGGGTTATTAGAAATGTTGACAGTTTCCGTATTCGAAACATGACAAGGCTTAGAAAGAAGCTGTTGAATGCCTTGTCCTAAAGGCAACAAGATATCAAGCAGTTGACTGAGCTGACCAGTCAACTTGCGTATTTCGCCTACTTCAGTGCGAAGAGTAGATTCTGGGATATCGGCGTTGATAATCTCCTCTGAGGCTTCTTAAAAAAATTAATCTTTAATCTTTAATAATTAATTAATGTTTTAATCTTTTAAAAAATTTTCTAAAACTTTTCAATGTTTTTAACATATATTTTCATTTTTATTCATACCAGTGTCAATAAACCTGTGTTTGGACTTTACTTGGATATTCATTGGCGTATCATCTCCACCAGTGTTGGTTTTTAGTTCTTGGTTTTTTTCACCAGCATTTGCTTCCGTTCTTTTTATTTGTTTTTTTCATGGAAGCCTTGGAGGAGATTATCAACGCCAATATCCCAGAATCTACTCTTCGCACTGAAGTAGGCGAAATACGCAAGTTGACTGGTCAGCTCAGTCAACTGCTTGATATCTTGTTGCCTTTAGGACAAGGCATTCAACAGCTTCTTTCTAAGCCTTGTCATGTTTCGAATACGGAAACTGTCAACATTTCTAATAACCCTGGCACTACCTCTGCGCATGTTTTGCCTTCTTCCAGCAGCAGAGGACGTCATCCAACTGCTACAGACTTTCACAACACACCGCAAATTTTACAGGCTGGTAATGAAAGTCGTTGGCGTTCCAACGATGAACCAGGGAGTAGTATTACACCACCTACTACTTTTCAGGATTGGTACAAAGACATTCCTACCTTCGAACACCAAAGAAAACAATGCAATAGGACTGACAAGAATATTGCTTTTCGTGATTCTATGGTTGCGCTTGAGACTTCATTGTACAGGTACCGTAGTTTAAAATTAGACAATATGCACCTCAGTGAATGTCTGAACAAGCGCTTAGTTCCTAAAGGCCTTGGTCTATAAGTATCCGAATAATGTTATAGCAGGTAGTGACTTTCACACTGACCTTGTACATGCTTTCGACAAATGTGGCCTTGAAATTGTACAAGCCATTGTAAAGAAAAATGAACTAGAGATTGCAATGCTAGATCAGGATGTTGTTAAGTACAATACGGCTGTTACTACTGATCTTATGTTTCAAATTGAATCTGAAAGTAAGAGATATTATCAAATTAGGAAAGATGTGGACAATAAATGTGAAGAAATTTTGCAAAGAAAATATAAAAAATTGCTCAGAGACATCAGGGAATATGAGGAAGGATGTCAATACCCCATTCCATTTTCTAATAATGGGAGAACATATAAAAAACATAAGCAAGTGTATAGTACAGATGTTACATTTCATGATAATGAACACGATATACCCCAGGCACAGGGACCAGATCCACTTCCCAGGAGATCTGAGAGAATAAGGAATCAGCGTAAAACACATTCTGAGCAATCTTTTTCCCCCCAGCACCATCCCTACAGGGATGTCCCGAGGAACAACAGGAACCAGTTTCAAACACAGGTTCAGTTTTGGGAATAGATAGCATTGAGGCTGACATTGTTACTGATTTCACTGGCTGTACTGACCCCATATGCCAAAAGGAAGGTTACACTATTTATAATTACAGTTCTTTGCACATCACTGACACATACTTTGAACTTTTTACCAAGGGATTTAAATATGTTCCGAACAGGAGCAGCAATGTCACCCAAGTGATCATGGACCTTAAACTTTTTATGAGGAAATTGAACCTTGAGCATTTATTGGGAAACCAAGATTTTTCTATTCATGATGAACCTCACAGGAGTAGTATTTTTAACCCCCCTTTGCACCCTCAACTCAAAAATTTGGAGAACAGGATAGAACAAAAAGTCAGGTACCATTGCAGACATGCTAGATATGTTCCTAATTTGACTATTCCTGAAAGCAAATTGTTGTACAATCTTAGACAAAACACTAACATCAGAGTTATGGAGCCGGACAAAGGGGGTGGAACGGTCATTATGGACCAAGTCATTTACGAGGGTAAAATGAATACTATTTTAAACAATGAGTCTAGATACTGCCCTGTATCTCTCAGTGAAATAAATATAGCTTACCAAAAGATCGACTTGGCCATAAAAGACCTTCTGGACCAAGAGGCTATTGATTATAGTACCTATATATTTTTGGATAATTCACAACCTAGGGTGCCTTCCATATTTGGAGTACCCAAGGTACATAAGAACATACATGATCCACCACTGAGACCCATTGTGGCGGCCCAAGGGTCTAAAATTTCTCCGCTTTCAAAATTTTTAGATCACAAATTCAAAAGTTTATGGCCTAAAGCCACTCATTTGCTTAAGGATTCTTGGGAATTTTTGAGACAGGTTACCCCTGAACTTTGGGCACCTAATTTAAAATTTCTGACCATAGACGTTGTGGACCGGTTTTCTGTTATACCACATGAAACAGGTCTATTATGGTTAGAAGAGGCCCTTATATCTAGTTCAAAGGCTAGTAACAATGATATCTTTGTCATTTTGGAGCTTATGGAATTGGTTTTACATCACAATTTCATTCATTTTTCAGGTGAATATTACAAACAAATATCAGGTGTGGCTATGGAGGCAAATTGTGCCTCCACATATGCTGGTATTATTCTCTCTGTCTGGGAAAATAAATACATGCTCAATAGTCCCTTCAGGAAATATTGGGTAGGCTATTTTAAGTTTTTAGACGATATTTGTATTTTCTGGACTGGACCAGATGTCGTTATCAGGGACTTTATGGAATATTTAACAGCTACTACTAACTTTCTTACTTTCACACACCACGTTCAGGTTGATAGAGTTGAATATTTGGATGTTTTGCTTAGTATTGATTGTGATGACAAATTTAGATCTGCTGTTCATAGAAAACCTACGTTTTCTAACAGTTATATACACTATGATAGCTCACACCCTATGCATCAAAAGAGAGGCATTGTCAAAGGTCAATTTGTCAGGATCTCAAGGATGACGTCCAACGACCAAGATTTCCTGTTAGAATGTGACAAAGTATTTCAATTGTTTCAAGACAGGGGTTATCCAAAAGAATTTATAGGCAATATATGTGAACAGGTCAAGGAAGGAAGAAAGAACTGGTTCCGACCAATTTTGGGGTTGGGTACAACCTATAATAATTCCAGCAAGGAGAACAATCAGTTAGATTTCAAAAAGGCCTTCATTACACAATACAGTGCTAATTCCAGTCGTATTCGAGATATCATATCTAAAGAATGGGGAACTTTTTCTGAAGTCACTGATTTGTTTAACTTGCATGGTAAGGATATGAAGACGGTTTTCCGAAAAGGGAGATGTATAAAGAATATACTAGAAATGGGTCCTTTTCAATACCACTCAACCCGCCCACGCAAGGGCACTTTCAAATGTGGGTCATGTGCACAATGTTCATACATTGTGCATGCTGAACAAGTATTTCTTTCTGCCAAAAACAGGACTATTAAGGCCACAGCATATTATAATTGCAATAGCCAAAGGGTGGTGTATTTGGCTATGTGCACCATCTGCCCGGCATATTACGTGGGAAAGACCGAGCGTACTTTAAAACGCAGAATTTATGAACATATACATGATATACAAAAAGAAAATAACACCAACGCTTTGTTCAAACATATATCTACATGTCCCACAGCAAAATATCAATTTTTTTGTGCTGGAAAGTATTAACAAGGATCCAAGGGGTGGACCGTGGCAGGCAATATTAGAGCAGAGAGAGACTTTTTGGCAAATTTCCTTGGAAGCCAATAAAGAGCCTGGCTTAAATGATTATATATCCATTAAGCCTACATTAAAATTAAAAGCGATCATAATATAGGGTCCAGGACATATTATGTTAAAATATATAAATACATTCAAAAAACTTGTCCACATTATTTAATTTAATTATATATATCTTGTATGTTTCAATTTTAAATTTTTAAAAAATTTTCTAAAACTTTTCAATGTTTTTAACATATATTTTCATTTTTATTCATACCAGTGTCAATAAACCTGTGTTTGGACTTTACTTGGATATTCATTGGCGTATCATCTCCACCAGTGTTGGTTTTCAGTTCTTATTGTTGTAAGGTATTCTGTCAATCACAAAAAATAAAAATTTTTTGAAATTGACACAGTTGATACTATGATTATATAAAGCATTGGTCTGTCTTTTTTTCATGATGTCACTCAAATGCTCAATACTTCTTGTTTTTAATTTCCTGTTCGTTTTTCCTATATAAAATGCTTGACAAGCTGTGCATGATGCTGCATATACTACCATAACCGAATTGCAATCACAAACTCCAGGGCATCTAATAGTCTTCTCGTAGTTGAAAATTGAAAGGTATGGTCCATTATTAATGAATCTACAGATGTGACAAGCACCACATTTACTCATCTTGGATTTCCTAAACAGATCGTTGTTAACACATTTTTCAAACATATTTTTTAAGTTCCTTCCTCTACTAAAGGTAACTTTAGGTTTATTGCCAAGAATATTCACTAATTCTGTATTGGATTCTATAACAGTGTTCCAGGAATCATATAACACTTTTACGATTTGTTGTGATTTGTCATTGAAAGGAATGACAAAAGTGTCATGTCCAACTATCTCTAAATTTGATATATCTTTTGATGTTAATCCATAATGAATGATTGGTTTATAAAGTGTCATTCTACTAACTAGTATTCCTCGGCCAATTTCAAAAACAAATTCTGCAGGGTACGCTCTGGCTAAAAACATATTTTGTAATTTGTCAAGCTCCTGTTTAAAAACTTCGTCATTACTCACAATTCTAGACAGCCTCACCATCTGTCCTTTAACTAGGTTTCTCTTCTGATGAACAGGGTGGCAACTGTCCAAATGTAAGAATGAATTGGAGTAGGTCTTCTTCCTATAAATATTTGACTCAATTTTGTTGTCATGTATAGATAGTACAATGTCTAAAAATTCAATCTTATTGGTAGAAATATGACTTGTAAACTTAAGAAAGCCTGTTGTTTGTCCAATGTAAGTAATAAAATCATTAAACTCATCTTCAGTACCTCTCCAAAAAATTAAAATATCATCCAAATAACGTAAATACAATAAAACCTTGTTCCAATAAATACTGTTAAAAACGTGTTCTGATTCCCAGAAGGCTAGAACTAGGTTGGCATAAATGGGGGCACATCTTGCCCCCATAGCTACACCATTTTTTTGTCTAAAATAACCGTCGTTAAAATATAAAAAATTGTTTTCTAATACTAGTTCTAACATTTCTGTTAACAATCGGTACTCAGAACTGTTGTGTTGAATATGTTGGTTAAGACATGCTTCAAACATTTCAAGGCCTTCTTGATGAGGAATGACAGTAAAAAGGTTGATTACATCCACCGTAATCATAAGGAAATCAACTTTAAAATCAAAACTGTTTGCAAATTGTCTTAATGAATCTAAACAGTGCCACGAGTCTTTTAAAATGTATGGTAAACACTTTAAAATGTTTTTACACTTAAAATCTATATAAGCTGCTAATGCTTCAGTCTTGGAACCCTTGGCTGAAACAATAGGTCTAAATGGGGGGTTGTCTGTGTGTTTATGGATTTTGGGAATCCCAAAAATAGAAGGTATGATTGGAAATTCAACAGAGATGTAATTGAAAATTTGTGAATCAATTCTTCCATCCATAAGATATTCATACAACAACCAGTCTATTTTGGTGTAGGCTTTGTTAACCTCATGCCTACTGACCTTTTCGTAGGTCTCATTGTCATCCAAAAGTGTAAGCATCCTATTAACATAGTCATCACTTAACATAATGACCACCCCACCACCTTTGTCGGGTTTCATGATCCTGAATTTATCAGAACTCGTGAGCTCTTTAAGACAGAATTTTTCTGCAGATGTCAAATTGTGTTTAGTAAATGTGTTGTCACTTAAAATTCTTCTTATTTGAGTCTCACATAGTTTTTCAAATACTTGTATCATGAAATTTTGGGGAGGTATAAATGTACTGTGACGCTTAAGTGTAAAAAATCTAGATTCTTGTGGAAAACCATTCGAATTATGAATAAATATTTTCAAATTTAAAAGCCTTGTGTAAGTTTTAAGATTAATCAAAACATTGCCAATATCCAACTTGAAATTAGGAACAAAGGTATTACCTTTACTAAACAATTCTAAAAAATTCTTATCAAATGTGTATTCAGTATAATTATACAAATTAAACCCAGAATGAGTTGTTATATAACAATCGGTCCTGGTCATGTTTGGTTTCTCTTCAAGGGACTGAGCATAAAATTTGTGCACTACAACGGATGTATCCTGATTCTCCTGTACTACAGCATCAGAAATGGTTTTGTTACAAACTTGTTTTACACAGTTAATATTATTATTATTGTTATTGGTACCAACTATCTTTGCCATAGGGAGGTTCTGTAACCTCCGTTGTTGTAGTTCCTTTGTGTGTGTTGATTGTAACTGCCCTGCCGCTCTCTTAATCTCTCTGATCTTCTCAAAATTGGCTGCTCTAAAAAAACTGAATGTGACTCCTCATTACTGTTACCATTACTTCTATGAACATGTTCTTGATTAGAATTAGAATTTTGTCTATCTGTATTTGTATTACCACAGTTTCGGCTGTTAAGCTTCATGTTTTTGTATTCCCTAAAATGAGCATATGCCCTGTTGTTTCTATAATCATAACTGTCCCTCTCTATTTTAGTGTTCTTAATGTCTAATCCTTTATTAATATATCTGTCAATATCTTTAAAAATATTTTCTATTCTAAACTTATTGTGTTCAAATAATAAATCTGCCTTAATGCTGTTGTCTAAAATACATAACTTTTCCTTTAATACATTTAATTTTTCTGTGTTGTTGCGAATAATTAATTTTAACAATTCTAATCCAGTATTGTCAAATAATAACAACAATTCAGAAAAAATTGATGTACCTTCTACAAAGCCATGAGGTAACTTAAAGGTACGTAGTCCCTTAGGGACCTGTTTTAATTCTAAAGAGCGTTCTAAAAACACATTGTCCATCTGTAAAGACTTGTAAGTCTTTAAAGTTTTTTCAAATTCAGTCAATTGGGCATTCAAAGTACCCATATCCCTAGAAGCTGCATGACTGCCTTTATTCAATAAAGGGGCTGAAAGAAAATGAATTAAATCCATATTCGTGTCAGTGTTAATATTATTATTCACATTGACTCGACGAAGAGTCTGATTGCAATCATCCCTGGTTCTGAGCTCCACATTGGAAGGCGGTGCCACCACACCTCCACTCACTGACGTCACCCCCTGTCGCAGGGGACTCTTGGATTGTTGCCTAACAACAGATCTCTGCATACTGGTATTCGGTGTTGAGTACAGAGTGAATAATTGCTCTTGAGATTCTGTAATGAGGATTTCACCCTCAATACCTGCATTAAGTTGTTGTTCATGCATTGCTTCAATTAATTTGTTTGTAATATCCAAATGTTCCTGTAGAAGTCGCTGCATGATTACAAGATAAAAAAGTGAATGGAAAAAAAAGCTGTATTAATGATGTCCTTCTGCTAGCGTAAGTTGACTATAGTAGGAAATCTCAAGTACACTAAAAAATCCCAGTAAAATCAATCCAAAAATAAATGGGATGATGAATATCAATTTGTAGCAAAATGGTAGATGTTAAGTTGTCAATCTCGCCTTCATTCTTGCTGGATGGGTTCGGAGCCGATCCTCGGCTCCAACTCGGCACTTGCTAAGCTTGAGAACTCCTTTTACCAGCTCGAGGCAACCCTATATCCCATGATGCAAGGCGAGACTACCTCAGATCTCGTTTGCCGCTTCGCGAAGAGGTCTCTTTTTTGCCAGCTCAGGTGAGTTTTTCAAATTCAACAGATTAGTCAGGGATATTTCTTCCCCTTTTCCTATATTGGTTAGTTTTATTATAGAGTGTATAGCTAATACTATATTTCCCACCCTATATTCCTTTTTTGGGGTAAAAGTTTAATTTTCTTTTCTGTTAGGCCTAAGACTCCCAGTTCATTAATCCCTGTCTGTGTGTGTGTGTTTGGAGGTTAATTGTGTGACTCTTGTTGAGTGTGTGTTTTTTGTCTTTTATTAGACTATGTCTAGAGAAGGAAAGGTCTCAGGCTTCAAGAAGTGTGACTCGTGCTGTCAGAAGATGTCTCTGACAGATGGTCACACTTCTTGGGTTTACTGCCTGGGGCCTTTACACCTGCAGGACTCCTGTGCTATATGCCACTCTTTTAGCCAGAGAGTCCTGCAGGAGAGGAGGAACAAGTTGATCCTCCGTGGCTTATTAAAGCCAGAAGGTTCACCGACAAAGACTGGGTCGGGTAAACCTTCCAAGCCACCTAAGGTTCAGGCTACGGTTGTTAAGCCTTCCCCGGTGGCTCCGACTCCTTCGGAGTCGAGATCGGCTCAGGCTGGAGCCGATCTTTCTACCTCCGAGATGGTAGTGTCGGTTCCTTCTGGCACCGACACACAGTCTCCAGTTGCCTTGTCGGCACCGTCTGGTGCTGAGGTGTTATCCAGTATCGGAGCCGAAAAGTCTTCGGCTCCATCTGGAACCGAGAGGACGTCGGCTCCGATGGCTTCGTCCAAGAAGAGATCTCGGTCCCCTTCTCTGGAGTCGATTCGCTCGGCTCCGAGGTCTCCTCTTTTATCAGAATGGAGTCATCGGAGCCGATCTTCGAGATCTTCCAGGCTGTCAGACCACGATTTAGAGAGGGTGGTAAGCAGGCTGTTGAAGTCACAGGCACTAGCCCAAATGCTCCATAGCCCGTCTCAACAGACTTAGGCTATTGCTCTTCCCCTTGAACTTCCTCCTCCGACTCTCCTCCAGAGTTCGGAGCCGGAGCTTTTCGGGACAGTGACCGTGTCGGCGCCGGGGCCGATACATCCCTTTTCGGCTCCGTCGTCTTCAGCTCCGATCTCCTCCATGAGACCTTCCTTGGAGGGATCCGGTCGTCGAGTTTCCCATGTCGGCTCCGAGGGGGCTAGTGGCATCGGACCCTTGTCCGACCTTGCTCTCCCTATCGGGGCTTCGGCTTTGGTGAGCTCGGCACCGACATCAGCCTCGGAGCCTTCTGTCTCAGTGGAGCCAGGAATTCCTGTCTCTTCGGAACAGGAGTATTCTGGTCTCCCTGGGAGGGGAGCCTTTGAGGTGATGAGGAGTGTCCTGGCACCTGAGCCAGGTCAACGGTCCATTCCTTTAGCTCCTCCCTCTTCGGTGCCTGTTGATGTCTCTTGCCAGCCTCTTGCTCCCAGGCCCAGGGATCCATCGACCCAGGTTTCCCCATTGGGAATAACTTCCTCTTCCGAGGTTTCTCCTGATCCCGCAGGAGAACCTCCGCGCAAGAGGACGTGTAAGAGGAAACACACAGACTCCCCTGAGTCTACAACATCAGATACCGACTTAGATGAGTCGGAGGGTTTCCCCCGGTCCCCCTCTGAGGATGTCTCCTTTTCAGACATCCTGGAACTCCTCAAACAGAGGGGGAACTGGCCTTCCATTGACCCCTCCGAGGATGAGTCGGTATACCTGGAGGCATTTGGATCCCGACCCTCCACCTCCTGGGTGTCTCCGCCTTTCGACCCACTCATGCAGGTAGTGGCTCGGAAGGTGTGGGCAGCCCCGGATTCTGTGGAACCTGTCCCCAGGAGGCCATCCAAATTTATTACGGCCCCTTCAGACAAGCAGTTTCTTTCTAAAGGCGTCTCTGTGGATGCTATGGTGGTGGCGGCGGCCACCAAGAAGGAACTTGCGGATCCTTCTGTGCCTGTCCATCCTCCTAACAAAGACTCTAGGACCATGGACAGGTATGGCAAGCGGATGTTTTCTTCAGCGACCTTTGCTATGCGTTCGCTGAACTACCTTTGTCATTTCACCAGACTTCAGAGAGACATTCTCAAGGAACTAGGTGAAGTGGTTCAGGATCCTTCAGCTGCTGGGGCTCAAGACAAGATTGCCTCACAGCTAGCAATCCTAAATTCTTTAACCAACTCCTCCATGTGGCTCATATCCTATGCGGCCGATGGAGCGAGTAGAGCCGCAGGCACAGGAGTGGCACTTAGACGTCAGGCCTGGATGCGGCTTTGTAATTTCGCGTACCCCTTTAAGGCGTCCTTCACCAATACCCCTTTGACGGTTCGGCTTTGTTCGGACCGCAGGTGAAGGAAACCTTGACCAGGTGTGAACAAGACGGCAAAACCCTTTCTGCCGTAGGAGTCCATTTTTCCACTCCTTCAAGACCCTATCCCAAAGGTCAGAAAGGAGGAAAAATGTGGTTCCGGAAAGCCCAAGGAGTTACGCTGGACACACGTGGTCAGTTTACCCCCAGAGGCAGAGGGGGTAACAATAACAGATGCCGCCCTAGAGGCAGGGGGGGTCCCCAGAATCAGGGTAGCAGGGAGCCTCTTCCTGACAAACCCTTTCAGCATCCCTGAGGTGTTGCCCGACTGTCCACCCTTGGAGGCAGTCGGGGGAAGGATATCGCTGTACCCATTAGCCTGGCGTTCCCTCTCACAAGACATGTGGGTACAGTCGATCATATCTGAGGGTTACAAAATCCCTTTCGAAAGGTATCCCGTACCTCACCAATCCCTTCCAGAAATCTCACCAGGTCAAAGGGATTTGGCAAAACAGGAGGTCTTAAAGCTCCTAGAAAAAAGAGCCGTCCAAATTGTTCCAGCAGACCAAGTAGGATCCGGCATCTACTCAAGATTATTTTTGGTCCCCAAAAGGACGGGAGATTGGAGACCAATTTTAGACCTGAGCAATCTAAACAGATTTGTCAGAAAGGCAAGATTCCGGATGGTCACGCTTCAGTCCATTCTGCCCTTTTTGGGCAAGGACAACTGGATGTGCTCGATAGACCTTCAGGACGCGTACTATCACATACAGATACACAGACGCTCCAGGAGGTTTCTCCGCTTTCGGCTGGGGACCAGTCATTATCAATTCAGAGCCCTGCCCTTTGGCCTCACTTCAGCCCCCAGAGTGTTCACCAAGTGCATGGCAGTGGTTACGGCTCATCTGAGATGTCAAGGATTCCAGGTGTTTCCTTATTTGGACGACTGGCTCCTCTCCGCCACCACCAAGCATCAGCTTCTTCAAAGCAGAGACTACACTCTGCAGATTTGCAAAAAGTTGGGAATCTCAGTGAATTTCGAAAAATCTTCTCTGCTGCCTTGCCAATCTATCACCTTTTTAGGCGCAGAACTAAACACCGTCAGTATGTTAGCCAGACTAACAAATCAGAGAATTCTGGACATCCAAAAATACGTTCGGATCATATTACTGAGCAACAAAGTCAGAGCCAGATTGGTTCTGAAGGTTCTAGGTCTTATGGCTGCGGCCATTGTACTTCTACCATTAGCTCGCTTCCACATGCGTCTTCTGCAGTGGATGTTATTCACTCAGTGGTCGTTCCAGAACCTACCCATGAGGCACGAAAGTTTGGTTACACAATCATGCAGGACTCATCTAACCTGGTGGATGTCTTCTTCTCTGCTCCATCAGGGCCAACCATTTGTTCCCCCAACTCCGGTTGCCACAGTCACTTCGGATGCCTCTCTGATCGGGTGGGGGGGCATTATCAGGGCAGGATGGTCCATGGGACTTGGCAACCCACAGAATACCATCTGCACATAAATGTCCTGGAGATGAGAGCGGTGCTTTTAACGTTGCAAGCCCTCAACGACTTTCTTCCCTCGGGGACTATTGCAGTTCAAACGGACAACATGTCTGTAGTCTGGTACATCAACAAACAGGGCGGGACCAGGTCCTATCCCTTATGTCGAGAAGCTCTCAGACTTTGGCAATGGGCAATCTCCTCTCATCGGTTTCTGATAGCAACGCACATCCCCGGCAGGTCCAACCTCTTAGCGGACAGACTGAGCAGAGCTATTCTCATGCCTCACGAGTGGTCTCTCAAAAAACCGGTAGTGGACGAGATTTTTCAGAAGTGGGCCACCCCTTGTTGCGACCTTTTTGCTACACCCCAAAACAGCAAATGCCCGGGCTTCTTCACCCTCTTTCCCCTACCAGGCCATCCCCTGAGAGACTCTCTTACCCAGGATTGGCCCCGGGGACTTCTGTACGCCTTTCCCCCATTCCCCTTAATTCCACAGGTCATTCAGAAAGCTACCGTTTTGAGAGCCAAGTTGATTCTCATTGCCCCTTACTGGCCTCGACAAATTTGGTTTCCGTCCCTACATCGTCATCTCCTGGTGCAGCCTTGGCATCTGGACCCAGTTCCGGATCTTCTGATCCACCAAACGGGTCAACAGCACCGGGCCATTCGTTCTCTCAACCTCACTGCTTGGTTGCTCTGCTTCCTTCCCTAGCCAGGCTTCCTATGATCTCTGATCCTGTCAGAGATATCTTAATAGCTTCCTTAAAGTCGTCCACCAGAACGGTTTATGCTAGCAAGTGGCAACGTTTTTCCCTATGGGCAAACTCCAGGCACATTGATCCTTTTACTGCGCCGGTGCATTCAATTTTAGATTTTCTGGCTGAAGTTTTTCAGTCAGGATCTTCTTCATCGACAGTTAAAGTTCAACTGGCAGCAATTTCTAAATATCATGTTGGCTTGCAAGATCATAACATAATGTCGCATAGACTATGCAAAGCTTTTCTGAGAGGTGTTTTTCTCCTAAAGCCTCCAGTAAAACATCCTCCTCCACAATGGGATCTGAATTTGATGTTAGCATCCTTGATTTTACCCCCCTTCGAACCGTCTGCTTCATGCTCCTTAAAGTTGCTGACCTGGAAAACAATATTCTTAGTGGCTGTCACTTCAGCAAGGAGGGTATCTGAACTTCAAGCCCTCTGTATCCGTTCCCCATACCTAGTTTTTCACAAAGATAGGGTATCCTTGAGAACTAATCCATCCTTTCTGCCCAAAGTTGTTTCTCAGACTAATATTAATCAATCCATCGATCTACCAGTTTTTTTCCCTAATTATTCCGACAGAGCTGAACAAAAACTTCATTTTTTGGATGTCCATCATCAACTCAGATATTATTTGCATAAAACTAAACAATTCAGGAAATCTGACCAATTATTTGTTTCCTATGCAGAAAACAGGAAAGGTCTCCCAGTGTCGAAAGTGACCTTATCCAGATGGTTGTCTTCTACCATTTCTTATGTGTATTCGATCAGAGGCAAGCAACTACCCTCAAAACCGAAAGTGCATTCAACCAGGAGCCTGTCCACATCTACAGCTTTTCAGGATAGGCTACCCATTGATACCATTTGTGCAGCAGCTACTTGGGCCACTCCTCATACCTTTGTATCTCATTATAAATTAGATTTGGCCTCCAGGGACAGAGCCAGTTTTGGTTCCACAGTACTCAAGAGTCTGTTCCATTGAGCCACCCGGGATACAGGTGCTAGGGATGCGGTCCCATCCAGCAAGAATGAAGGCGAGATTGACAACTTAACATTTAGAAGTTATGTACCTACCATAACGTTCCATGTTAGTTGTCTTCTCTCGCCTTCTTTCTTGCATCCCTCCCTCCTTCCCCCTGGCCTGGACAGATCTTGAAGGGCTTCTCTTTCTCAGTTTTCACTCTCCTGAGTCGTCAGCAGAAAGAGTCTATCTTTAGAACCTTTGCCTAGTTTTTCTAGGTTAGTCTTTGCTCTTCCTTTGGGAATAGTTTTATTTAGCAGGGTGTTTTAGCTACCAAACGAGATCTGAGGTAGTCTCGCCTTGCATCATGGGATATAGGGTTGCCTCAAGCTGGTAAAAGGAGTTCTCAAGCTTAGCAAGTGCCGAGTCGGAGCCGAGGATCAGCTCCGAACCCATCCAGCAAGAAAGAAGGCGAGAGAAGACAACTAACATGGAACGTTATGGTAGGTACATAACTTCTAATTAAAAGACACACATTTCCAGAAACGGATGATGTTACTGTCGCTTAAAACTGTATAATGTAGTAACCAACCTTGTAATATCCGTGTTTCTTTAATGAGAGTAAGCAGGAACTTGCTGATAAAGAAGTTTCTTGAAAGAAATACACTTACAAAGCTTATAAAGCTTATTGACAACCGGTTACAAAATAGTTGGATAGTTCACGTTTCTTGTAGGTCCACAGCACACCGACATCCAGGATCAAACAGGCCACTGACAAAACCGCAGCAATGTAATTCCATGCACCAACAGTCACTAGTAACCACAAATTCAGCGAACCTTGACTCCTGGTATCCACACAAAACGTTCTTTATTGTAAAAACTGGACCAAAAACAAGAACAACATCATTCCATAACACAGGCACTAAGCGCTTTCACCCTTTCGTCCTAGGGCATCATCAGAGTACAAAATTAAACAAATCATCATCCCTTAAATACTAAAATCTTAATTACTTAATTGTGTAATTATCTAATCAGAACACTTGTTTCTACATTTAGTGAGACAGTGAGGGAAGTTAATACCTAGCCTAACTTAAGGTAATACATCTTTACCCTAAACTAAAGAAGTAATAGGCAACTATGCTTTTATTTGCACAGAACTAAGGACATCAGGAAGTCGGACCAACTTTTTCTGTCTTATGCACAGGGTAAACAAGGCCTTCCAGTCTCAAAAGTAACCTTATCTAGGTGGTTGACTACGATTATCACATTTATCTATCAACTGAGGAACAAAGAGTTGCCTGTCAAACCAAAAGGTCATTCCACCAGAGCTTTAGCCACTTCTGTCTTTCCTTTCAGGCTAGGTTGCCCATGGAATCTATTTGTGCAGCTGCTACGTGGGCCAACCCACATACTTTCATTTCACATTATAAAGTGGATGTGGTCTCCAGGAGCAGAGCTGATTTTGGTTCCACGGTTCTGAAGAGTTTGTTCTGATGAGCCACCCAGGTTTTTAGGTGCTAGGGACGCTGTCCCAACCAGCAAGAATGAAGGTGAGATAGACAACTTAACATAAAGAAGTTATGTACCTACCATAATGTTCCATGGTAGTTGTCTTCTTCTCGCCTTCTTTCTTGCGTCCCACCCTCCATCCCCCTATCCTAGTGGACCGAGAAGAGTTCTTTATGGTTTTTCACTGGCTGAGTCTTCTCTGGCTGTTCCTCTCTGCCTAGTAGCCTCACTGGTAGGCTTTATATATTATAGGATAGGATTCTTTCCTTTTTACATTGGCAGTTAGACTTACCAAACGCGATCTGGGTATCTGGTGCCAGGCACCATGGGATAGGGGGTGGCCTTGAGCCAGTAAGCAGCTCTCGAGCCTTTGAAGATGGCCGAGTACCAGCAAGAAAGAAGGCGAGAAGCAGACAACTAACATGGAATGTTTTGGTAGGTAGATAACTTCTTTTTCCTTACTGTAGATGTGTATTTATAAGTCCATAGGGAATGTTCCTCATGTCTTCACTCAGCACAGTTCCATAAAGGTGGTATGCATAATAACTTTCCTAATTCTGACTTCATACCTTCCTGCCAGTCATTCATCAATCTCTAGCTTTCATATTCCGTGAGTTACTCAGACATATGGTAGCCCATTTCTCTGATTTTATGAGAATAGCTCACCCCAGCCATGTCAGTGGTCTGGCCTAGTTGTTTTTGACAGTCCTTTGTTATAACATTTTTCCAAGTCCTTTTGCATTACTGCCTTTTTTACTACAGCCTGCCTTTACTGTGGGCTTTGCAGTGTGACAGCCTGACTCTTTCTGCGCCTAGTCTGCTTGTAGATACAGTTGTTAAATTGTATATGCATTTGCATCTGCTTCTGACATTACCACAGGCCTGCACGTGGAGATCACCCCTTCAAGCTGGTATTAATGCTGTTAGGTGTTTTTATTTGGACTTTGGGCTCATGTCAATGTTGAATGACTTTTGTTTTTATAACCTTCCTGCTGTGTAACCCAGAAATGCAGTGTTCCTTGGTACCAAAGGCAATCACCTTTGCTATGTTTTTGCCTTGCTACTTTCCCTTAGAAGATTTCAAATCAGTGGATTATACGGAGATTAATCATTTCCCCCTGTTCTCTAGCTTCTCTCATCTGACTAACTTGAGGTTTTACCTGACTGTGGTACTTATCCTCATCTGGCATATACATTCATTGCTTCCTTGTGTGGTCTTGCATACAGTTACTGTTCACTCCATTTTTATACGGTACCACAGTAATCCTTTGGGCATTCCTTCATTGAAGGTTGTGCGTTAGGCCCGGCAAGCCAACACGTAAAAATCTACTGCCAATCATTAGCGAACCAGAGTTCCGCTGTGGCGACCCCCTAACCGGGAAAAGCCGAAAGACACAACAACCACAGTAATCCTAGCAGATCCCCTCATTTATCTGTGTGACCTTTCCTCCTCTGAGACCTCAGTGCTTTTGCCCTTTAGAAAGCTATTCCCTTTCAACCAGTGGTCTAATTTCTCCATCCTGACAGTTGTTAATGGAGAAGTCATTTCCAAGCCACTTCCAGGCATGGTATTTAATTCCTAGTGGTATGAATCTTTTGTAATATCCTTGCCTGTAGCAACTTAACACATCTGCATATCTGTACAAATTTCACACTCCTTTATGAGAGAATATAACATTGGTCTACTTTTTCTCTAAACAGCTGATTAGTAAACATTATGCAACTTCAGATCTGAAGTAGTTACTTCATTTGCTCTGCCACCTGTGGGTATTTGATCCGACTTCGGATCCGAGCCGGCAGCTTTCCAAGCTCCAAGATCCGAGCTCCTAGCTCCTCCCCCTACCAATAATCCCCTGCTACCAACCACATTACCTCAGATCGTTTTTTGCCGCGGCTGAAGAAGCTTTCCCTTTGAAGAGCTCCTGGCTGGGTGAGATCGTTTCTATTTTAAAAAGTTTCAAAAATCGTGTGTGTGTGGTAGTAAACCTTTTTCTGCCCCTTTAGTGCTAGTTTAATTTTTTACTGGTACAGTTAGTTCGTTTTTTATTTTTATTTTGTCACTCCCCCTTCCCCCTTAGTGTTTGTGTGTGTGTGTGAGTGTTTAAAATGGCGGAAGGGCCTAAGGCCATTTTTTCTAAATGTACTGAGTGTGGCCACAAGCTTTCCCCAGCTGATGGCCACACTCAGTGCGTTTTGTGCCTGGGGGCGGCCCATCTTTCAGAGGCCTACCAGATCTGTGTGGCCTTTAACCCCCGGGCACTTCGGGATAGTAAAATCAAGCTGATCCTGGCAGGAAAGCTCCCACAGGAGTCAGCTTCTTCTTCCTCTCCCGTTCGGGCTCCGGCTGCCTCAGCAGCCACGGAGCCCTCTGCTCCCTCAGCTCAACCCGGGACTCAACCTCCCTCTTTGGGTTTGAGCTCTGGTGAAACTAGTGCCTCCTCTACTAAGGAAAAGAGGCACAAGGATAAGGAGGGACATAGATCCCATAAAAGGCGGGCCGAGTCTCACCCCTTGGCTCCGCCAGCAAAAATAGCTAAGTCTCCTTCTGGGGTCTCCGGATCCTTCTCCTCTCGGCTCCGTTCGCCTAGTTTCTTGCCAGAGCCAGAGGAGGAAGATCGGTCTCCCTCGAGGTCATCGAGGCGGCCCTCCCAGCCCACCTCGACTACCTCTTCCAGGTCAACCAAAAGCATCTCCGAAGCGGATATGGATCGGATGATGCGTCGGTTCTTGCAGACCCAAATGCAGATGGGGGTGCTCTTGCCTCCCCCCCTCTGGGGGGGGGAGTGCGGCCCCCATGTTTGTCCCGATCACTCCTTTTCTGACTCGTTTTCAGATCTCGGAGTCATCGCATCCAGGCCCATCCGGACCCAGGGATTTGTCGGCACCGATAGCGCTGGTCTCTTCGATGCCGACTATGCCCTCGAGCTTGTCGGATCCGAGCTCTCAGGGCCGAGGGCTGAGCGTCGGATCCGAGGGAGTTGTTGTATCTTCGGAGCTGTGGGCTTCAGAGCGCACCTCTCTCTTGGCGCCGACTGCTTCGGCTCCGACCCCGATCATTTCCTCGGAGCCGAGAAGATTGTTCTCAGAGGCTGGCGAGGGTGATTCTCCTTCGGCTTTTGAGGTAGTGGAGAGGGTACTGTTGAGATCCTCCAGATCCCCAGTTCGGGCTTCGGATCCACTCGTACCCCCCACTGTATGAGGGTCTGTCTTCCATCATCCGGCCATCGGGATAGCCTGCCCAAGCCCTCCAGCTAGTTCCTGTGGAGGAACAACAACCCGTGGACGAGCCCTCTTCAGATAGCCCCACCGAGGAGGTTCCTCGGAAACGTCGGTGTAAAAGGAGGCACCTGGACTCCCCCAAGTCCATCACCACTGACATGGACTTAGATGATAGGGAGGGTTCCCCAAGGTCACCCCCTGAAGATGTCTCCTTTGGAGACATCATGGAAATGTTGCGTATTAGAGGGGGGTGGTCTGCCCAAAAACCTTCCCTTGATGAATCCGTGTTCCTGGAGGCGTTTGAGGCAGGCCCATCTCCTTTCTGGGTGTCCCCTCCAGCCGACCCCCTGGTGGACTTAATTACCACCAGGGCGTGGAAGGAGCCCGACACCATGGAGTCAATTCCCAGGCATCCCAATAAAATACTGAGTCCCCCCGCAGATAGGCAATCATGGGCCAAAGGATCCCCTATTGATGCCATGCTGGTGGCCACCAAGAAAGAACTCGCTCAGGAGAGTTCTCTGGTTCACCCACCAGATAAAGAATCTCGAGTGTTGGACCGGATTGGGAAGTGGATGTTTGCTTCAGCGACCTTTTCCATAAGGGCGCTGAGCTATATGGCACATACCATCAGGCTATAGCGAGACTTGATCAAGGAGTACGCTGCAGCCCCCCCGGAGTCCATGCCGGTCGGAGACAGGAATGTGTTTACGACACGAATGGCCACTCTGAAATCCATCTCCAATACGTCTGTGTGGCTCCTCTCTCATGCTTCGAAAGGAGCCGCTAGAGCCAGCGGAGCAGGGGTCATCTTACGACGTCACGCCTGGCTCCGTCTTTGCGACTTCACGGATCCCTTCAAGCCATCCTTCGTGAATGCCCCCTTTGACGGTTCTGCTCTTTTCGGCCAGACCATTCGCAAAATGCTGGTCCAAAGCGAAAAGGATGGGAAGACGCTGTCTGCTGTCGGATTCTGCTTCTCCAGTCCCCAAAGATCCTTCTCCAGGAATCAGAGGAGACAAAAGAAGCTGTGGTTCCGCAAGACTCAGCAATCCCATCCAGCTGCGGACCACTCGTCCTCTAGAGGCAGAGGAGGACAAGGTGGACGCCGGCCCAGAGGCAGAGGGGGGCCGCGTAATTTCGGGTCTAGAGAACCTTTCTCAGACAGACCCGCGCAACAGCCCCGAGGGCTTGCCCAACTGTCCCTCTCTGGTGGCAGTCGGGGGGTGGTTGACGGAGCACCTATCAAACTGGGAGTCCCTTACAATGGATCGATGGGTGCTCCGTATCATTTCCAGAGGTTATTTTATTCTGTTCCTAAATCTTCCCCCCAAAACCAAACACCTCCCCAATGTCCCACCCGATCAGAGGGAGGCAGCGGCTACAGAGATTTTGAAGTTGCTAAGAAAACGGGGGACCTCAGACCCATCTTAGACCTTTCCGCTTTGAACCTGTTTATACCCAAGGAAAAGTTCCGGATGGTCACTCTTCAATCTATCCTCCCCCTTCTGCGGGAGAACGACTGGATGTGCTCCATAGACCTCAAGGATGCGTACTACCACATCTTGATGGACAGACGATCCAGGAGGTTTCTCCACTTCTGGCTCAGAACCAGTCATTATCAATTCAGGTTTCTTCCATTCGGCCTCACCTCAGCCCCCAGAGTGTTCACCAAAGTCATGGCGGTGGTTGCGGCCCACCTGAGACTTCAGGGCATTCAGGTCTTCCTGTACCTAGACGACTGGCTCCTTACCACGACCAACAGGCATCAGCTCTCTGTAGCGAGAGATTACGCACTGACTCTAGCCCACAACCTAGGCATTTCAGTAAACCTGCAGAAGTCCTGCCTGTGCCCCACTCAAGCCCTGGAATTCATAGGGGCCAGGTTGGATACTCGAATCTCTCGAACTACTCTAACATCAGTCAGACTGAACAGCTTGTCTTATCAGGTGTTAGCTCTTCTCCGGAGTCCTCCTCCTTCAGCGGAGTTAGTCCTGAGGGCACTAGGGTCTATGGCAGCAGTGATCGGTCTTTCCCCTCCATGCTCGTCTGCGGATACGAATATTACAATGGACCCTTCAAGTCCAATGGTCCCTCTTGCTCCACCCATTGAACACGCTGATACCGCTGAGCAGAGTTTGCAGGGACTCCCTTCTTTGGTGGTTGCATGCGTGGGAACTCAGAGAAGGGAGGCCTTTTGTGATCCCCCCAGTCAAAGCCACATTGACCATGGACGCTTCTCGCCTCGGGTGGGGGGGCATTGTTCAGGCAGATCCGTTTAAGGCACGTGGGCTCCCCTAGAGACTGCATTGCGTATCAGTGTCCTAGAGATGAGGGCGGTGCTTTTGGCGTTGCAAGCTCTCCACGACCTTCTTCCTCTGGGGACTATTGCGATCCAGACAGACAACATGTCTGTAGTCTGGTATATAAACAAACAGGGAGGAACCAGATCCTACCCCCTGTGTCAAGAGGCCATGAGAGTCTGGGAACGGGCGATCCCCACCAACCGTTTTCTGGTAGCAATGCACATCCCGGGATGATCCAACATATTAGCGGATAAGCTAAGTCAGGTGTTTCTCACTCCGTACGAGTGGTTTCTAAATCCATCTGTTGCGAAGCAGATCTTCCACAAATGGGGTCAGCCTTGCTGCAATCTTTTTGCTTCTCCTTTAAACACAAAGTGCAGCGAGTACTTTGCAATAATTCCCCCCAGAGACACTCTATTCCATGCTTGGCCTCCCGGGCTCCTTTATGCTTATCCCCCCTTCCACTCATGATGAAATTCATTTAGAAAGCCTGTCGGTTGGGGAGCAGAGTTATCCTCATAGCCCCATTCTGGCCTCGGCAGATCTGGTTCCCCTTTCTGCAGTCTCACAGTGTGGCTCCTCTGTGGATTCTGGATCCCAATCCAGAACTGATCTCTCATCCCGCGGATTGCCCAACACCGAACCTGGTCAACCTCAAGCTTGCGGCTTGGCTGATCCAGTTCCATTAATGGCTAGGACTCCCGGTATCTCATCTCCCGTTAAGGCCATTCTGCTTGCGGCTCATAAGCCATCTACCAGAAAACTTTACAACAGTAAATGGAAACATTTTTCCATTTGGGCCAAAGATAAGGGCTTGGACCCATTTACTGTCCCTATTCCGACCATACTGGACTTCCTCTCACTGATCTTTCGACAGGGAGCAAGCGCTTCTACGGTTAAGGTGCAATTGGTGGCCATCTCCCATTTTCATGTGGGTGATGGCATAGGTTCCTTAGCATCTACAAAGTTGTGCAAAATCTTCTTACGAGGCATCTTCCTTTTAAATCCACCGATAAAGTCTGTGGTTTCCCCATGGGATCTAACTCTAGTCTTGCAGGCCTTGACAAGTCCACCTTTCGAACCTGCGGCCTCAATTCCGTTGAAGTTCTTGTCATGGAAAACAGCCTTCTTAGTGGCTATTACTTCGGCCAAAAGGGTTTCTGAATTACAAGCCTTGTTTATGAAACCTCCTTACCTTATCTTTCACAAAGATAGAGTGTCCCTCAGGACTAACCCGTCTTTCTTGCCTAAGATTGCTTCAGAAGCAAATATAAATCAATCGATAAATCTACCAGTGTTTTTTCCAACTTTTCAGAACAAGAGAGAATACACATTACACTAATTGGATGTACACAGACAGCTGCGTTTCTACTTGCATAGGACTAGAGAGTTTCGCAAGTCGGACCAGTTGTTTGTCTCGTATGCAAAATCAGCCATGGGTAAAGTCATTTCCAAAGTCGCTGTAGCAAATTGGATCCGTCAGTGTATTATTCAGGGGTATATATCGTCTGGCAAACCAGCCCCGGTTAGTATCCGTGCTCATTCTACAAGATCTGTAGCCACCTCAACAGCTTTCTGGTCTAGGGTTCCAGTGGACGACATATGTTCAGCAGCTACTTGGTCCTCTTCTCATATGTTAATTTCTCATTATAATTTAGATGTGATTTCGAGAAGTAGGGCTTCTTTTGGCTCCGCAGTGCTTCGGAATATCCTTCCGTAAGGACCACCCAGGTTCTTATAAGGTAGCTGGCGACTCTGTCCCACAGGTTGCAGAGCAAATGAAGTAACTACTTCAGATAAAGAAGTTATGTACTCACCATAACGTTCCATCTGAGTAGGTACTTCATTTGTCTGCAACCGACCCCGCCTGCCATCCCCCGAACCTTTCGGGATTTTTCTGATCACCTTTGCAGTTGATTTTTCGTGTTTACAGGTTGGTAAGGCAAAAAGAACGATCTGAGGTAATGTGGTTGGTAGCAGGGGATTATGGGTAGGGGGGAGGAGCTAGGAGCTCGGATCTTGGAGCTTGGAAAGCTGCCGGCTCGGATCCAAAGTCGGATCCGATACCCACAGGTTGCAGACAAATGAAGTACCTACTCAGATGGAACATTATGGTGAGTACATAACTTCTTTTTTCCCACAGTTTTAGACCTCTAGTGAAGCTTGGTAATCATTTGCTAGAATTAGGATAGTTTTCATATAACTTTATTGCCATGTGTCAGTATATGCCTCTGAAGTCATGGATCTTGTTGCCATAATCACTAAGTGTGCATCTTCTGTGCTTTAGACTATCCCTGTACTAAGTTATATCCATTTGGATTGGATCCAAAGATGCCAGTATCTTTGGCTCCGAGGCTGTCTCTAAGTGAGTGCACTGGCTTGGATGACAATCAGAGCTGAAGCGTCCAGGTCAGATCCAAAGTGTTAGAGATGACTCTGAAGTTGTCAGAGCCATCTCTTCCCCTCACATCCTTGGCATTGGGCAGCTTGGCTCTGATTTCTGTTTTGGGTGGAATGCCTTCGAAGCAGGGGGAGCTGATGGAGCAGAAGCGTGGTTTCTCAGCTTTGTTGGCTTTATTCTCCCTTGAGCGTTCTGCCTTTGAGGTAGTGAAGAGAGTGCTTTCTGCTTTGGCAGGATGGATGGCTTCTACCCCTTTGGCTCTTCCTTGTGTATCCCAGCCAGCTCTGCAGTTTGAGCCCCATCATTACACAGCACTGGGACAGCCAGACCAAAGTCTTTAGGTTACCCAGCAACATATTACAGTCTCTTCAGACACTTCACTGGAGCACACCTCGAAGAAATCTCAAGGAAGAGGAAGTTCAAGAGGACCTACATGGATTCTCCTCAGGAGTCCATCACTGAAGATAGTGATTTTGATGAAGGAAAAGGGTTCCCGAGATTGCCACCTGAAGATGTCTCACTTGACATCTTTGAGATCCTTAAGCAGATAGGTGGTTTGTCAGCCATTAACCGTTCTGTGACGTGAATATCCCACCACTGCCAACCAAATGTGATGACCCTCCCACTGGACCAGTAATCAAAGAGCCTCAATCCTCCCCAGTGGCAACAGTGGGGGAGCATTCACTGGGAGGATGACAAGTACACACATAGTATTTCCAGATGCAGCTCTCTCCATCAAGTGAAATTTCACTTAAGAGTACACAGAGACCACAGTGAGTTCAGGGTGGTTTCTCCCTCTTCCTCCAAATCCCCAGTAAGACTCCATCTGGGACAGTTATAGAGTTGAAATCTCAGAGGAGTGACCAAGCCAAGACCTCCAGTACCCTCTCTGATCAACCAGTGTTTCATGTCCCTGCCCAAGTAGCTGACACATGCACTCTTTGAGTTTGATTTACACACACACACACACACACACACACACACACACACACACACACACACACACATAGGGAAAGGCTGGCACAGGTTTACTAGCTATGCACCCTTCTGCCCAGACTGTAAGGTAGTTATAACTGCTACCAGGCAACTCCTTATCAGCTACTTTAAGGCCCTTAACAAAGGGTGTCCAGTCTTACTGTGTAATATTAATATTAACACAAATGGTAGCTTGACCAAGAGCAAGGCTATTAGGAGTGGCCCACATCGTGTCACCAAATAAATATGCAAGTACTTTCAAAACTTAAATATCTCTACACAGATCAGCCACAATGAAAGGTTTAAATATATTTAATAACAAATAATAAAAGAACAAGACAATGCTCTATTTCTCCCTCTCTCTCTCTCTTGATATATATATATATATATATATATATATATATATATATATATATATATATATATATATAGATATATATGGATCCCTATCAGATGATAGAAACTTCATCTGACTGAAACTCATCTGAGTGGGAACATAAGACTGAAATTTCAAAATACTGAAAAATCACTTGACTGAAACCCATAATACTGAAATCTTACAATGCTAAATTTGAACATACTGAAATGTAAAGTGGACATTATCAAACCAGAATAGGTGGGGGCTATGCCCCCCTACACCTCCCAATGTGGGGGGCTGTGCACTATATATATATATATATATATATATATATATATATATATATATATATATATATATATATATATATATATTTGTGTATGTCTCATATCGCCTACTTAGAGGTGATCTCTGCTTGACTTACAAAGCCATGTCTGCCCAGCTCTGTTAGAAATGATACATCTAAAGAAATCCCAATCCCTCTGCACCACACGCTCCGGAGACCTCAACCTCATTACCACAATCAACAGAACATGCTGGAGGGACAGGTTCATAACCCAGAGACTGCCCATGCTATGGAATAGACTTCCCATACATGTCAAGCAGAGCACCTCATTGGCCTTCTTCAAGAGAAGTCTTGATGAGTGGATGGGAAATAGAAAATTCACCCCGGGGATCACTCCAGTGGCTCTACTCGACAGAGGCACTAGGAACTAAGGTCAAGTGGCGCGATGCCAGGGTAATTCTATGGGCTAGGCTTGTAAAGGCTCCAGGGCCATTAGCTTATGACACACCTATGAACCTATAAACTTATTCTGGTTTTATATCGTCTACTTTACAATTCAGTATGTTGAAATTTAGCATTGTAAAATTTCAGTATTTTGAAATTTCAGTCTAATGGTCTCAGTCAAATGGGATTCAGTCAAATTAAGTTTCTATCATCTGATAGGGATCCATGTATATGTGTGTGTGTGTGTGTGTGTGTGTGTGTGTGTGTGTGTGTGTGTGTGTGTATATATATATATATATATATATATATACATATATATATATATATATATATATATATATATATATATATATATATATATATATATATATATATATTATATATATATTCACAGCAACATCAGAGTTCAAAACCACCACTGGAAATATTTAAAACAACATTACAGGATAGTCTGAGATAAATAAAGAAAAAATATCTAAACTAAGCTTCACTATATTCCTGAATCTAAGAGAATTACTATAACCTAAGAACTTGCTAATACAGCAAGGCAGATGCGGTGAATGGATCTTCTAGTTGTTGTCAGGTCCAAGACAGAATGCAGAATGCTCTGTCTCACTAATAGACTTCTCAAAATAATATCCCAACTATTACTGCTGGGATTGCTTGCAGAATGACATCACTTCTTGTCATCTGACTTCTAGTCCCCAGGCCAATACCCCCATTGCCAAAGCTGGCAGTGTTTAGCATCTACCTGTAAAAATATGCAGACATGGTCTTCTCCTCAGATCTCTGGCAGATGCTGGAAGTCATAAAACAATTCTATTCCTTCATGCTTTCAGGACTAGTAATTAGTTCACCCTAAAGATAAGACAGAAAGCTTCCTAGTAAAGACATTGTGTCTCTCTCTCTGCATTGAAAACTGAAAGATACCATCTATTATGACATAGGCATAAGGTAATTTAATTTCAGATATTCTTTCTGAAGTTAACCTCCTGTATTCCAGTTTCGACTGTTAAAATATATACATCTAAACAGCCACAATAGTGCACGTACATTTCTGTTCCCTTTCAGCCTGGCACACTGCGAATTTACTTCAAACACAAGCATTTTACAAATACCTTTTCAACACACACACATCTGTACAAGCAGTTTGATATACACATGATGTTAAATAAATTTGTTAGAGTCAGACTGTAAAAATCATTGAGTTATTCAAAAACAATGTCAATCAATAACAAACAATAATGCAGGAGAACTCGAATATCTCAAACTCTAATGTACATTAGGAGGCAAAAAACCATACACAAAGTTGTACAGAATTTTGACTAGTTTATTCACAGAGGGCACCATTTTTTATACATGTCATTATCAGTTTTGCCCACCTCACTGGCGTGGTCAGTGACAGGGTCTTTACATCATAGTAACTTATGAAAAAGTGCTGACATTGTGTTTTTCAAAAAGTCTTTTTCCCATGAGAATGTTACAGCCTTGCAAGCACCTGGTCAGTCACGATGACCTCCTGAGGATGTAGCCAATTCAAGGCTCTTAGATTAGTTCGAATACAATAGATGTATGTCTTCTTTAATGCCTCTCTTTGTCTTTCTTGTTCACCAGCTGTGCACTATCAGAGATAGTGCTATTCTTCCGGTGGAAGCAGGCAGAAGATTCACATGCGAACAGATTTATTATTTTCTAAATTTGCAAAATAATCTTTACTTGAAAGACATGAGCCAGGCTGTGCTTGCACGCCAAGGCCAAATTTCTGATAACACTGCAGCTTGTGCTTCAAGCAATAATATGCAAGTTTATTTCTACTATTATTCTAGCAAGACAGAATTAAATGCATTATATACTACTTTTCAAACTTTGTTCTCTATTATGGATTTAAGTACATTTATTCCTAACTAAAGCACACATTTCTATATATTTGACCACACAACTTATATGTGTTTGAATGTTTGAATACACATTTTCCCAAGCAGCATACATTGTAAATATATTTTCTAAGCAGCATACATTGTAAATATATTTTCTAGCAGCATGTATAGATTTTTCTAACATTCTCCCTCCTGTTAATGCATTTTATTCTATTTGAAACATAAACAATATTATTTCATTCCTCAGCCTTTCCCTTTCAAGGGCTTTCAGCTAAGTAAGTCATTTGTTTTATATTTCAGATAGGCTTTCACTTGGTATTAACAAATTCAATTCCATATCTTGGTACATAGTTTCAGTCACTGATACATCAACTAAGTCTTTAACTAATTTTTTCACACAGGGTATCCCGCAGCAGACACATGCTCCAATTATGAGCAGTACCACACAAATTGCAATCAGAATGTTCATAAGGACCGACCCCACCCCCAAACAGATTCTGGAAAAAGTTCCAGTGGGTTTGGGCCTGGTTCTGCCATTGCCGACACCTGCTGTATTACCTCCAGGTGATCATTGATTTCATGCTGGTTGTCTGGAATGTACGCACAGCATTCTTCTTTGATAAGCACCTCTCGCCGCTAGGTGAAGTCGAGAGCCATTCGGTTCTGTAATACAACTGTTCTCATTGCATTCATTTCATCAGTCACAAGTTCAAGAGCGGAAAAAGTCGCATTGCTCATTACTTGAGGAGTTTTGACAATTTCCTCAGTTCCCAAATCGATTTGACTGCTCCGGGTTGGGAATATCCCAGCCCAGGATATGACACTGTCACCCAAGTCCATATGGGTCAACTTTTCTTTGTCCTTCACAGCCGAATGATCCTTCCAGCTTGCTTCAATCTTACCCACTGGATTAGTAGGTTTTCTGACTGTATTTTCGGCTTGCTGAGCTACATCTCACATTACGATTTTACCCAGGGCAATTCTGCAGTATGTCTTATGGCTGGAACCAGATAACCCAAAAAACAACTGCCGGACCAATTCTCAGGTAACCATTTATAGGCCTTTTTCCCACAAACAAAGTAACAGTTTTCTACTTTTGTACTGATGCGGGTTAACCCTGAATGAAACATTTTCTTATCTATAACAGATAGTTGTCTATATATTTGAGGAGTTTTGCACATCTCTCAATGTTGTTTTCATCAAGCTTAAGTATGAACCATAATTTACAACTAGTACCTTGGTCTACAGGTTTTATATAACATTTGTAAGACACAGTTATGTTACAGCTACTCCAACCAACCTGAGTGTATCATTTTACAAAACAAACAATTCCTTTCTGAGTAACAGGCAAATATAATGCCACTTTGTCTTGTGATCTCACAGTGCCTGTATCAAATAATAGGTTTTCCTAAGTTTCATTTATCCCCAAGGGGACAGCAGACATCAAAAGTCCTCCATATGCTGTGGGTATTGCAGTACAAACCAGCAATTTGAAACGTTCATAGTCTCTACATAGACTCGTTTCATAGCCAGGTATGTGTTAAAATTTGGGTGCCAGTCTATAGCCAGTCCTTCATCACGCTTTATTAATTTCACTTCCGTAGTTATATGCAAGAAAACCATAACAACAAAAGGTTACTACAAACATAGTTAATAAGTGTATGATCAGTAGGCCAGTGAACCAATGTCTCTGGGGTTGTTTCACATTTTATTCATTCTGCCTCTGGCCATCCTGTTCTTGTGGTATGTCAGTAAAAGATTTTTATCCAAACTAAATTTCTTGACAGGTTTGCAGTGGGTCAAATGAACCCAAGATGATCTTTCAGCAATTTTACTGCAGTAGCTGTTGCCCATAGTACCTGGTACGGACCTTCCCACTTTGGACTCGCCCAGTTCTTTCTTTTATGATTTTCAGCCAAATCCAGGACCCCGGGTCAGCACGGCCTCCGGTTTTGCTTCTTGTTTATCTGAAAAGAGTTCAACTGCAAAACAGTCTTATTTGTTAACAATTTCTTCATATAACTAGCTAATGAGCTATCGGCTCCAGCTCTGCAGGCATGAGGGCCTTCCATTGTGGCACACAATATGCCCTTCCAAACACTATCTCAAGGGTCAAGCCCTTTACATTTGGAACAGTTCTCATGCTCAGCAGTGCTAAAGGCAGACAGCAAATCCAAGTCTTCTGAGTCTCACTCATTAATTTTCAACTTGTTTCAAAATTCCATTGTACCTCTCCACCAGTCCTGCTGACTGAGGGTGATAAGCACAATGGTTCTTCAAGGAAATCCCAAAAAATCTCCCAAGCTGGTGAATTGTCTGATTTACAAAGTGCGTTCCATTGTCACTATAAATTCTTTCCGGTATGCCAAATCTAGGAATGATTTCTTTCACTAGGGCTTTTGCTACTGTTGCTGCATCCAGTTCCTGGTTGGAAAAGCTTCTACCCATTTTGAAAACATATCTATGATTACTAAACAGTATTTTTTCCCTTCACATTTATTCAGTTCTGTGAAATCCATACAAATAGTATGGAACGGATAGGGTATTGGAAAACTCCTCGCTTCGGTTTAAATGCTCCTGTGCATGATGTTTGCTACAAATATGACATGTTGCACAAATTTTTGTGTATAATTGTATGTCTGGAATGTTTTGTTAACTAACTGTACCATCCCCCTGTTGAGACATGGCTCTGCCCATGACTCAACAAAGCTGCATATCTAAATAAATTAGATGGCAATATGGGCTTTTTCTCTTTGGAGATGTACAGTCCTTCTTCAAGGATTGCTCCTCGTTTTATCCACTTTTGCTTTTCTGCTTTTGTAGCTAATGTCTGCATTGTTTTTAACATTTCTAAATCTAGAGTCTCAGAAGGTTGTAGTTCTTCATTTAAAAGCACAGTTTCTGGGTCTGAGGCAGCTTTCGAGCTGCATCAGCCCGAGCATTTCCTTTTGAAATTCTATCTTGTTGTTTGGTATGGGCTGCACATTTACAGATAGCTATTCTAGTGGGTAACTGAATAGAATCTAACAGGTTCAAAATCAATTGTGCATGATTAATCGGCTTGCCAGTAGATGTTATCATTCCCTGTTTTTCCATTGTTGTGCAAAGACATGCACTGTAGAGAAAGCATACTGACTGTCAGTATATATGTTAACACATTTGTCTTTTGCTAAAGTGCAAGCACGTGTCAAAGCTATCAATTCTGCTGCTTGAGCTGACAGGTTATGTTGCAGGGTTGTGCTTCTATGATTTCGTCATCAGTTACTACTGCATAACCCACTAGGTTTTTTCCTGTAGGACCTCGTCTACAGGACACATCCACAAAAAATGTTACCTCTGCATCGCTAAAGGTACATCAGTAAGATCTTGTCTGGGTGTGGTTATTTGTTCCATTTCCTGTAGGCAACTGTGTGGTGTGCCATCTACAGGAATCGGAAGTAGTGTCGATGGATTTAATGTCGCATCGCTCAATTGTCATGTGGGGTTGACTCAATAGTATGGTCATGCAAGAAAGATGTCTGGCAGGGGATAAAATGCTATTTTTTCTTGCAGTAAAATTATCGCAACTGCATGAGGTACTCTCAACGTGAGAGGATGAAACAATACCACTGAGGCTGAAGCTTGCACAGCCATAGCTGCTGCGACTACTGCTTACGCAGGGTGGTAATGATCGTGTGCCACGGATCTAACTGTGATGAATAGTAAGCTATGGGTTGCCATGTTCAGTACTGGCGTCATATCCCCGCCTACAATCTACAGTTTGGAAAAATCTCTTATGGTAATTCGAAGCCCTAAAACTAATGATGAAACTATCAGTTGTTTTAGTCTGCAAAAGGCTGCTTCTGCTTCCGGTCCAGTGCAGTGTTTCTTGTGCTGCCATTGGTGTTTTAAATATTAAATCAGCCAATGGAGCTTTCTAAACATAATCGGTATCCAACTTACAAAATTAGTCGTTCCCAAGAAGGACATCATTTCCTTTTGGTAGTTGGTCTAGGTGCTTGTAAGATAGCTGTTTTCCTATCTTCATCTAATGTTCTACCTTCTTTGATATCACATATCCCAGGTATTTAACCTGTTCTTTCCAAAGTTGCAATTTATGTTTATTCACTTTATGCCCTTGCTCAGCTAAGAATTTCAACAATGCTATTGTATCTTCCCTACACTGCTGCTGGGTAGGGGCTGCAAGCAGGATGTCATCTACATAGTAGTACTTGGCTGCCCCTGGAGAAAACCCCGCCAGGTTGCTAGCCATCTCTTGTGCTTAATATTGTTGGACTTTCACTATATCCCTGTGGTAGTCGGGTATACCTTTTGCCCCGAAATGTAAATGCAAACCACTGCTGCCTCTCAGGCTGGATAGGTATTGAAAAACGCATTGCTAATATCTACCACAGTGAAGTATTTTCTTCAAATCATTTAACAAGGTATGTGGGTCTGGCACCAGGGTGCCCTTGGTATTACCGCATCATTTACAGCCTGTAAATCTTGTACCATCCGCCATTCCCGTTTGCTTTTTACAGGAAATAGAGGAGTATTACATGGTGAATCTAGGATTCTACCAGTATCCCTTTCTTAAGTAATGCCATTATGATGGGTTTGATTCCTGTTCTGCATCCTTGCTCAAAGGATATTGTCTTTTCTTGGTCTAAAGGCCGATTTTGGTGTAATAACTACTGGCCCTGCTGTTGAATAAGTCCTACATCTGATTTTCCTGTTGACCAAAGGACATTTGGTATTTCGCTCAAAGCTTTTCTTCTTCTTCTATCAAGAACGCCAGTCAGCTGTCTTCACTCTGTTGTAAGTGTACAGCTGGGAATTTAGTTTTTGTTTCTGTACTCCTAAGTCCGATAACTCTAAGTCAGTTAGTCTCTCCCATCTTGTCACTTTGTCACCCAAGTCTACCCACCTAACATTCCTGTTTTTGGTTAGGCTAACATGTGGTAGTTTATTGGATTTGTACAATTCCAAGAACTCCTGAGGTAGTGAACAACTTACTACACTATTGCCCTCAGTGTCCCAGTATAAAGTCCAGTATTAGTCTATTTGGGATTCCTGAACAATTTTTGTTCGTATTGTTTATCAGGTCCTGATGTGCTACAATAGTATAGGGTACAATGTAACAAATGTTGCTGATCAACATCGAGGGGAAGCACCTTGCTGGTGGCTACATTCATCAGTTCCTTGGTCACGCCCTGGACCGGTTGTAACCAGATCCTGGCTGTACCAATAATAAGCCTCACCCTCCGATCATTACTACAAAGTATCAGTTTGCCTCTGTGCCTCCATACCGTTCATGGTAGGGACTACTGCTATGCCAAAAGTTGCATAAGATCTCTTCCTAATAAGTTCATGGGGCATTTGGCAGAAAGTACTATTTTACTTCTTTGGGTCATGCCGAGGCGGGTCAGTTATTGCTATATCATGGGAAAGTGGTTCTGTACAGCTGTCCGTTTGCTGCTTTCACTAATATGTAATCAGGTGACTCAGAATGTTGTAACTTTGAAGGATGTATCAAAGTTCGTGATGCTCCTGAGTCACACAAAAATTTGACTTCTCTCCTTCCACCAGAAGCGTAACTTCCGGTTCGTGTCTGCTAAATAGAGCTCTAAGCTCAGTAATGCCAAATCAAAACTTCACTCTCCCCAACTTCTACATCCGTTGCATGTCATTTGTTTCTTCTAAGGTATTTACATTATCCTGCTCATTAGTCTCTCCTGGTGACTGCTGAGCAGCATAACTGTCATATAGTCAATCCTCATCTTCCTTATCCTTTTTTCCACAGGTGCCTTGCTCCTGCAATCCTTGCCAAATGTCCCTTCTTAAATTGAAGCACTCACCTCTTTTCTTCCTGTCCTCATAAATTTCTGAGTTTCTGTCAGAGTTTGTTACCCTGAGTATTTCGCTTACCCTTCTTGGCTGTTTGTACTACAAAAACTTCCTTTCTTCAGCTGTGAAGACCTCGTTTTCTTTTCTTTTACTGTTAAAATGTTTTCGGCATGTCTAGCATACTCTAACAAGGCTTGAAGCCTACTTGTTCGGTGATCTATCATGTGCTTCGTGATGAAGCTATTGATAGGGCAATACAACCTTTCAAAATGCATTCTTCAACTGTTGTTCATATGAGCTATCATTCTTTTGATTTTCAGGAATAGGCATGCCACTATGGTTATTAAAACATTCTAATAATCTACCATAGTATGCATCCACTGTTTCATTATCTTGTTGTACGCATTGGTTAATGCAAGTCCAGTCTGCCCTAGGTTTCCATTTTTCAATGCGGTCTGTAAGACCCTTCAATCTAGCATCTAGTTCTCGTCACTATGTGGGAGTGGCCTATGTTCATTCCAGGCTTCACAAATCATGTGCCAGTCCGACCTAAAATTTGTCTAACTACTCTTTCTACCTCTTCCCCATTTAGGTGGTAACTCAATCTCATGCCCTGTAAATCCTGTAGAAATTTCTCAAAGTTAATTTTTGGATGGGAATTCCTTCTGTAGCTGGATGTCTTCGTGTCCATGGTCTATATACTAAGAGAGTTGAGGCTTGGCCCTCCTGTCCTGCCTGTGGGTTTGGTACTTCTATTAATGGACAGATTTCACTCTCATCTAATAAACTTCCGCTTGGTTGAACATCTATAAGTTGGCGTGTTCGGGATCTAGTCGATAGGTTCTCTTACAAATGGTTGTCTTAATATCCCTGTTGTCTCTGGGTAACGTGGGGGTCCAGCCCGCCCCCGCTTCATATTCTAAGTAAGGCATCGGAGGAGGTGGTAGGAGGGGACGATGCTACTATTATGTTATTATCCTCTTTGTCTAAAAATAATGCCTTTGCATTTTTGTTTTCTGTTCCTTGGTTCACTTCCTCAATCCACCTATGTGCTTGAGGAACTTCAACTGTTGTTGTTTTTTGCCTGACCTTCGCCAGATTTTAACTGTTTCAAAAGTTTTACTAATGACATTTTATCTAATTTACCATCAAAGTCATACTTGTTAACCCATTTTGAAAAATATCTCACATTATCTGCTCTCTGTAATTGCATATATTTTGCATCTTCTGTTAGGGTCACGTGACCCTTTAGTGCATTCATTTCCCATGTCTCTGAAAAAAGAAGAGAGAGAACAAAAGAACTGTTACGTAACCCTTTCTCTTGTACCACGTGGTATCTTATTCCCGTATTCACAGTAGTGTCTAGAATGACTGTTTACTTTGCTTTGTTTTATTTCCTGATCTATGACTCAAGATACAATACTGACTACCTCTCTCCCTGCTATCACAAACCTTAGCAATAGCACAGTGTAACCTGGTCCCGATCTAAAACAAAAACAAAGAGAGGAATTCTGCTTCGAGCCTCCTGCTTATGTTTGATATGCTTTTAGGACCCAGTTTTCCACAGATCAGACAAGTGGACAGCCTCTGGCCACGACAATTCAGTCGGAGGTCTTTCCTTCTTCTGCACAGATTTCGTGCCACCTATATATTCTGACCTGCAGCTTACCAAGGGAATTCGCACGATTAGGACAAAATGTTAAATAAATTTGTTAGAGTCAGACTGTAAAAATCATTGAGTTATTCAAAAACAATGTCAATCAATAACAAACAATAATGCAGGAGAACTGAATATCTCAAACTCTAATGTACATTAGGAGGCAAAACCATACACAAAGTTGTACAGAATTTTGTCTAGTTTATTCACAGAGGGCACCATTTTTATACATGTGATTATCAGTTTTGCCCACCTCACTGGCGTGGTCAGTGACAGGGTCTTTACATCATAGTAACTTATGAAAAAGTGCTGACATTGTGTTTTTCAAAAAGTCTTTTTCCCATGAGAATGTTACAGCCTTGCAAGCACCTGGTCAGTCACGATGACCTCCTGAGGATGTAGCCAATTCAAGGCTCTTAGATTAGTTCGAATACAATAGATGTATGTCTTCTTTAATGCCTCTCTTTGTCTTTCTTGTTCACCAGCTGGGCACTATCAGAGATAGTGCGCACAAGGCTATTCTTCCGGTGGAAGCAGGCAGAAGATTCACATGCGAACAGATTTATTATTTTCTAACTTTGCAAAATAATCTTTACTTGAAAGACATGAGCCAGGCTGTGCTTGCACGCTGCCAAGGCCAAATTTCTGATAACACTGCAGCTTGTGCTTCAAGCAATAATATGCAAGTTTATTTCTACTATTATTCTAGCAAGACAGAATTAAATGCATTATATACTACTTTTCAAACTTTGTTCTCTATTATGGATTTAAGTACATTTATTCCTAACTAAAGCACACATTTCTCTATATATTTGACCACACAACTTATATGTGTTTGAATGTTTGAATACACATTTTCCCAAGCAGCATACATTGTAAATATATTTTCTAAGCAGCATACATTGTAAATATATTTTCTAGCAGCATGTATAGATTTTTCTAACACATGACATCCAGTTCTAATACATTTGTAACACAAGCATCTTATATAAATCATCTCAATATTCAGCAATGACATGCAATTATTTACAAAATCCCAGCTAGCTGGGCTGGCAGTATTTCCTTTCGTCACACCTTCCACTGGGAAATCGGTTTTACTGGAGGCCTTTTTGGTCTGGCCTATCTACCTCCTGGGTAACTCCATCTGCTGACAAGCTCATTGACTTGATCTCTAGACAGGTGTGGAAGGAGCCGGACACAGTCAAACCAATTCCCAAAAGACAAGATTGGATTCTGAAAACAACTGTAGAAATGGAGTTTTGGCATAAAGGAATGCCCATAGATGTTATGGTTGTGGCAACAGTCACTAAGACGGAACTTGCTGAGCAGAGTTCAGCTGTCCATCCCCCTAAAATGGAGTCTAGGGCTGTGGACAGATTTGGGAAGTGTGTGTGTGCTTCTGCAATATTTTCCGTTAGGTCGCTGAACTACCTGCACACTGTACAAGATTACAAAGGGATTTGATAAAGGAACTGTCAAAATCCCTTTCTGGGATCACTATTGCTGAGGCACATACTTCTGTAGCCACTCAGCTGGCAACCCTACAATCTATTTCTAATTCATCAATTAGGGTTATCTCTCATGCAACTGAAGGTTCCTCGAGGGCAGCAGGTTCAGGCATTTCCATTAAGAGGCATGCCTAGATGTGCAACTGTGATTTTGCTGAGCCCTTCAAATCCTTGTTTGTCAGTGCTCTCTTTGACAGCAGCTCATTGTTTGGCCCGAAAGTGAAGAACATACTCTCTATGGAAAGACCCTCTCTGCAGCGGGAGTACATTTTTTGACCCCTCAAAGAACCTTTTTGAGGAATCATTCAGGTGGTTATCCTTTCCAAGTTCCATGTGGAGATAGTTCCCCTAGGGGAAGGGGGGAGCTCGAATGGAAAACATGTGGCAGAGGAGGCCCACAGGACTAAGGATGTAGAGATTCCTTCTCTGACAGGCCCTACCAGCACTCCTGAAAAGAGGCCAAATTGTCCCTCTCTCGAGGCAACTGGAGACTCGATTATTCCTGCACCAGAGAGCCTGGGTAGACATCACAAAAAATATGTGGCTGCAAAGGATTATATCCAGAGGTTATATAATTCCGTTTTCCCTACCACCTCCATCTGTTTTGCAAATTTCCCAGTGTTCCACCCAATCAGAGGATAGCAGAAGCACTAGAAATGCAAAAGCTGCTACACAAAAGACTCATCCAAGAAGTCCCACCAGACTAGATGGAATCTAGAAGTTACTCAAGATTATTTTAGTGCCAGAGAAAATGAGACTGGAGACCAATTTTGGATCTCAGCATCTTGAACAAATCAGTTCAACAAACAAAGGTTTGGATGGTCATGGTTCAGTCCACTCTGTCCTTTTTGTGTAAGGATGATTGGATCTGCTCAATAGACCTTCAGGATGGGTACTATCACATAAAATCAAACAGACAATCCAGAAGGTATCTATGCTTCTGGCTGGGATTAGTGTCACAGCACTGCCTTTGGTCTCACCACAGCTCCCAGGGTATTCACCAAGTGCATGGCAGTGGTAGCAGCTCATTTCAGACTGCAGGGTTTCCGAGTGTTTCCATACCTGGATGACTTGTTCATTACCACTCTGACCAGGAATCTACTAACAAGAGCATGAGATCAGGTACTCTGCACTTCTTCCCATCTGGGGCGAACTGTAAAGTACAACAAATCTCAATTAGAACCATTTAAAACATTTGAATTCACAGGGGCAGATTTCAACACGGTATTATGGTAGCATTGTCACCTCACAGCAAGATGTTGTCCCGTTCGATTCTCAGCTAGAGCGTCTTCTGTGTGGAGTCATGTGTGAATGGGTGTACCTTCGTTGAAGCTTGTGCATCAGGGCTGGTAACTCGGCATGTAAAAATCCACTACCAAACATTAGCAGACCGGAGTTCTGCTGTGGTGACCCCTAAAAGGGATAAGCCGAAAGACACAACAACATCACTGACAGCTTCTCTTCCACACTCTGAAGAGTACAAAATGTCAGATTCCAGGTCTGAAGAATACTTCACATTACTACAATCTCAGTCCAATTGATTCTACAAGCCTTGGGATCAGTGTTGGCAGTTATAGTCCTAGTTCCTCTAACAAGATTTCACTTAGAAATTCTTCAGTGGATGTTACCAACACAATGGTCTATTCTTTACCAACACATTTCATTCCAAACAAGAATCACTCAGGCATGCAAGAAATGCCTTTGGTGGTGGATTTGATCATATCAGGTTCTACAAGGCCATCCTTTCATTTTGCCTCAGCCCAAGGCTGTAGTGACTACAGAGGCTTCTAAGACTGGGTGAGGAGGCACTTCCTGAGAAAAAAATATCCGAGACACTTGGTTCTCCGAAGTGGCCAACAAACATATCAATGTTCTGGAAAAGAGAGCAGTACTCCTAGCATTGCAGCCCTTCCAAGACTCTCTCCATTTTGAGACCATTGTGCTTCAGACAGACAATATTTCAGTGGTGTGGTACATCAACAAACAAGGAGGAACCAGGTCTTACCTCTTGTGTCAAGAAGCCATCAGAGCGTGGCACTGCCCAATCTCATCCACCCATTTTCTAACAGCAATATACATTCTGAGGAAGTCCAATGTGATAGCAGATAAATCGAGCAGGTCCATTAGACCACATCAAAACTGGTTTCTCAACATCAAGATGGCAGAAATTATATTTCGCTATTGAGGCCAGCCTTGCTGCGATCTCTATGCATCCCCCCTAAACAACAAGTGCAGCAGCTTCTTTACCTAATCCCCCACAGGAACAGTCACAGAGGGACACCGTACTACACAACTGCCCCCCCCCGGTCTCCTCTATGCATATCCTCCAACTCCCTTGATCCCCACATTTCTGCAGAAACCTTTCTGGTTGAAGAGCAAGTTCATCCTCATTGCACCTTACTGGCCTCCACAGATTTGGTTCCCCTTTCTTAGCCCTCATT
This sequence comes from Protopterus annectens, assembly GCF_019279795.1. Taxonomy (NCBI): domain Eukaryota; kingdom Metazoa; phylum Chordata; order Ceratodontiformes; family Protopteridae; genus Protopterus; species Protopterus annectens. The sequence continues at coordinate 1,973,254,431 of NC_056728.1, forward strand.
TAGTTTACCGTCCTTGAATTCTGGATGCAATTCCAGACCTCCTGTCTCACCCAACAGGCATAATTCACCTGGATATCTCAAACCTAAAGCTGACAGTGTGGTTTCTCCACTTCCTTTAATATCCAGACAACCTATGCTGTCATCCCCTGTCTATCATATACTTTTATCTTCCCATAAGGTTTCTACAAGAAAACTTTACAGAAATAAATGAAGAGGTTTGATTTGGGGCACTTCAGAAACATATTGATCCCTTGTCAGTCCCTGTACAAAGTGTCCTTGAATTTTTGGCAACAATTTTCAACAAAGGAGCTAGCTCCTCAACCATTAGAGTTCAGTTAGCAGCCATCTTTAATTTTCACATTGAATTTCAGAACTCTACCCTGGCTTCATCTAAGCTTTGTAAGGCCTTCTTGACAGGATCTTCTTTTGAGATCACCTTATGAAGATCCAACTCCTCTGTGGGACTTAAATGTGGTACTGCAGGCCTTGATTCATTCCCCTTTTGAACCAGCCTCAAGTTTCTGACCTGGAAGACTATCTTTCCAGTGGCTGTTACCTCTGCTGGAAGGATTCAAAACTTTAAGCATTATCTTCTAAACCTCCCTACTTGATTTTTCATGGGGATAAAGTAACATTACAAACAAATCCTTCTTCCCTTCCTAAGGTGGTGTCAGAATCTAAAATCAACCAGTCCATTAATCTGCCTGTTTTCTTTCCTAAATTTGCTAACAAACGTGAACATAAGCTCCACTTATTGGATGTTCACATAGAATTATGTTTTTACTTACATAGAACAAAAGACTTTAGAGACAGATCAATTGTTTGACTCCTTTGCAGATTCGAAATGGGGTAAATCAGTTGCAAAGGTGACTTTAGCCAGATATAAAAAAAACACAAGTTCAGTCCCAGCAAGGCTGCAAAAAATCCAAGTAGGAAGTATAATATACACAACAAATAACTTAAAATGATGATCTCCCACACTTCAATTACATATTTTAAGTTTTTTTGTTTTAGAAGTAGTACCAGAAGGGAATAGGGGTGGTACTTGAAATGTAAGACTGAAGCATGCGAACAGAAATGGATTTTATTTTTCAAGGCTTACACCCACCCCAGGATTAATGACATGGTTTCATTAAAACCATTTTTAAAACAGAGACCACTTAAACACTAATCCCATATAAGTATTTTTAAAGTTGTGATTGTGTACATTATGCTTCCTACTTGGATTTTTTGCACTAGGGATTCTTTAGAGTGTTTATTAGATACTAGCACTTTAAATGCTGTAATTTTTTTACTCATTAATTAAGTAGTGTTTTTCATTGGCTATTACTGCTTTTTAAACTGTATTGTGTTAATGTGTTGTTGTCTGATGCAGCAGTTATCAACTGTGAAAGCGCTTACCTTGTGTGATTAAACTTTATTTTTATTTCCATCTGAAAGTTTTAGTTTTTTGCTGCCTTGCTGGGACTGGGCTTGTGTTTTTTATACTTAATTATTTTTCTTGTTATTTGTCCCATATCGTGGTCATTGGTTGTTTGCTTATTGACTTTAGTCAGATAGCTGACAAAGTGTATATCATTTATCTATGCAAATTAGGTCTGCCCTTACCAATACCTTTAAGAGTTCATTCACCTAGGTCCATGACTACATCTTCAGTGTTTGTAACTAAGGCTTTCTTGAAGATGTGCACAGCTGTAACTTGGGCCAGTCCTCATACCTTTATTAATCATTACAAACTGGATCTGATCTCAAGAGGAAGAGCAGCTTTTGGCTCAACTGTGCTTAGGAGTATCCTTCCTTAGAGTCCACCTGGGATTTTAGGTAGCTGGGGACTCTGACCCAACTATTGAGGAATAAATGAAAATTGACATCAGCTAAATAAGCTATGTACTCACCATGACATTCCATCTCTGTTGTCCATTTTCATTCTTCCTCAACTCCCCTTCCACCAACCCCCAACCATTTTCATATTTGATTTCTGGAAGAATGAGAACTTATAAGGGCACCACTGTTCCTTATGTTGAGCTCCAGTTATAACTTCCACCATCAAAAATATTAATAGTTCTTAATGTGAAGTTCTATTTTGCCATTCATTCTTTACTGATGGGTTCAGAGCCGATCCTTGGCTGCAACTCGGCCAACTGCAAAAGCTCAAGTCTTCAACCAGCTCGAGACCAACTCCCTATCCCATGATGCACCCTGATCTTCCCCCAGGTCTTGTTTGCTGCTGTAACTTGATCGGACGTTCACCAGCTCTGGCCAGTGGATAACCTTTCTTCTTTTAATATTATAGATATAGTTATATAGTTATATATTACAACAAACATTTAATAATTTAGCATTGATATAGTAGTTAGAGTGTGTAGCTTGCTCTTATAGTTAGATTTAGATTAGATAATTAATCTTTAAGGCTGTTTTTTTTGTTGGTTAGGCCTTCAATTCTCCCTATCTCTCTTGAATTAGCATAGTTAGTTAAGAGGAATTAGTGACTGTGTTTTTTTAGGCCCTTTATTTCTCCATTCTCTTTAGCTAAAAGTGTGTGTTAGCGCTTTCATAGGGCATATAGATATATATTCTAACATAGTTAGTGTGTTTAATAGAATAGAATGTGTTTTTTAGCCCTTCTATTTTTACAGGGCGTATACTTACCTTTACTTCCTATTTAGCAAAGTTAGTGGCCGTATTTTTAGGCCATTGATTTCTATTTCATATTAGTGTTAGTATACTGTGTGTGGGGTGTTAGAGTGCAATTGCAGTCCTTCTTTTTATACAGGGCATATAAATAATTTCTGTGTGTACTGATTTGTTTAAGCCTTTCTCCTACAAGGCTTGAATAGTTGTTGTGTGAATTGTTTTTGCTATTGTGAAAGATGTCACACCAGGAAAAAGAGAAGGCCAAGTCTGGCTTCAAGAAGTGCCCTAGATGTGGGCAAAAGATGTCCGTAACCGATGGACATATTGAATGTGTTTACTGCTTGGGTGAGGTTTACCTGCAAGAAAGCTAATCTATATGCCACTCCTTCAGCTCAAGAGTGTTGCATGAGAGGAAGCGAAAGTTGATGGACAAAGGTCTGCTTAAATCCTCATTTCAGGAATCGTTGGATAAGTCAGACAAACACTCAAAGAAGACAGAGCCAACAAAATCTCCATCTTCATTGAAGTCAGCTTCCAGTAAAGCATTGGCATCGGTTCAGCAGCCTTCGGAACTGACTGTCGTCATGGTTAGGAGCCTATCCCCGACCTTGGAGCCAGTATCTCCTACCTTAAAGTCTCCTATACTGCAATCTGTGGCTTCGTCACATTCCTCACAGGCCTCAAGTAGACTGTCTGATCTGGATGTGGACTGTGTGGTGAAGAAGCTCCTACAGATACCGGCGCTAGCAAAAATTTTATCAGCACTGACCCAGGGGGCTTCTGAGCCGATCTTAGTTCCTCCTACATCTTCTGTTCCTCCTCTGACTTGCATGGATGTTTTGGAGCCAGAGAGTGCTGAACTGATGATTGTGGACCCTTTGGGTCCAACACCTTCTATAGGTTTTTCGGCCCAGACTGTCTTGATACCCTTGGCACCACCAAGGAATCTTGGGGCCAACACTCACTGGTTGGGTCGGGGAGGACAGTCGGACCAACTTGTTGGTGCCGACTTTACCTCTTGGGGCTTCGGCTCAAGTGAGCTCGGCCCCGACCTCTGGCTCGGAGCCCTCTGTACCGGCACAGATGGTTTCCATCAGTTCTTTGGATCCGAGGGATTCTTCTTGTCAGGACCAAGGGGCCTTCAAAGCTATGAGGAGGGCTTTGTCCTCCTTGACAACCACTCCATCAGTTCAGGCAGCTCCCTCCCTGAAAGCACCAGTGTCTGCCTCTTTGTCACACGCTCCTTTGAAGTGTAGAGATCCTGAGCCTCAGAAAGCTCCATTGGGTGACCCATGTTCTTCCAAGACATCTCAGGAAGCCCCCACTGAAGAAGTGCCTAGGAAGAGACTCTGCAAGAGGAAGCATTTGGACTCCCCACAGGAGTTAGTCACATCGGATACTGACCTCAGAAGATATCTCCTTTGCAGATATCTTAGAGATTCTTAAACATAGGGGTGACTGGAAATCCCTTAACCCTTCTGATGATGAGTCAGTGTTCCTGAAGGCTTTAGGATCTCAACCATCCACATCTTGGGTGTCTCTACCCTTCGATGAGTTGCTGTAATTACTCACTAGAAGGGTGTGGGAGTCCCCAGACACCACAGAGCCTGTCCCTAGGAGGCCTAACAAATTTATTACCAGCCCACAAGACAAATTTTACCTCACCAAAGGAGTACCAGTTGATGCTATGGTGGTGGTGGCAGCCACCAGGAAGAAATTATTGGAGACTTCTTCATCTGTTCATCCTCTTAATAGGGAATCTAGGATTATGCACAGATACGTGAAGCTTATGTTCAGTTCAGCTGTCTTCGTTCTTCGATTGCTGAACTAGCTCACACATTTTACTAGGTTACAAAGGTATCTCCTGAATGAGCTAGGAGACATCCTACAAGCTTCAGTAGCTCTGGGAGTTTTGGACAAGGTAACTTCCCAGCTCTCCACTCTTAATTCAATATTGAACTCTTCCATGTCTGTTGTCTTATACAGCTGATGGTTTGAGCAGGGCAGTGGGTACAGGAATCGCTCTCAGGAGACATTCTTGGATGTGCTTATGTTCCTTTGTGGAAGCCTTTAAGTCTTCTTTCATTAACACCCCCTTTGACGGTTTGTTCATTTTCAGATCTAAGGAAGAAACTATCTTACACTTGTTGAAGGTTTGCCAGTGGAAAAGTGAAGCAAACAAAGAAAAAACCTCTGTTATTCCACCACAGCAAAAATCCACCATGATAGAGTCCTGTGTCAAACAGCAAGCAAATTTAATGGAAAAAGCAAAAGCAGCATTAAAATTCCATAGTGATAAAATGATAAGTGCTTTCAGCTATTTAGCATTCTTCAGATTTTTGCTGTGGTGGAATACCAGAGTTTTTTTCATTGTTTGCTTTTCAGATCTAAGGTTAAGGAAACTCTTACCAGGAATAAGAAAGACAGAAAAACCTTGTCTACCATCAGTTTACATGTTTCTACCCTGAACAGACCTTACCCCAAAGTGTGGGGAGGTGGAAAGATATGGTTCCATAAGTCTCAAGGATCTTTCCAAAACACTCATGGTGACAGCCCCTCTAGAGGCAGAGGAGAGGGTAGTAACGGAAGACGCCACCCACATGGCAGGTGGGGTCCGCAGAACAAGGCCGACAGAGAGCAGCTCTTTGGCAAGCCCTATCAGTGCTCCTGAGAGGCTTAACTGTCCATCTCTGGAGGCAGTCGGGACGCCTATTTTTGTACCTAGACACCTGGCTAAAAATAACAAAAGACAGCTGGGTGCAAAGCATAATATCCAGAGGATACTCTAATCCCTTTGCCACTCCACCCCCTCTAGTAAAGAAAATCCCAGATATTCCACCCAGTCACAGAGACCTAGCAGCCTTAGAGGTTAAAGGTTGCGGGACAAAAGAGTCATCCAGCCAGTCCCAGCAAACCAAAGAGGATCCGGAACTTACTCAAGGTTCTTTTTAGTTCCAAAGAAAATAGGGGGCTGGAGACCTATTCTGGACCTAAGCAGACTAAACAAGTCAGTAAAAAACCCAACAACAGCTAATCTCTGTAGCTCGAGCAGAATAATGGAAACAGCTGCAATATTCAATATGCGATGTACATAATCCACGTACCAGCCAATAGGCTAAAAACACAGGTTTATTAAGAATATCCCTCAGAGCTCCACACAAAAATACAGGTTTAGCGCTTTCATCCGCATACAGCAGACTTCTTCAGAACCATCTAATACCAATTATTTAATTGTATATATAGCAGATTTGGCGCCAAAAAATCAATTAGCATTCATTTCATAAAACTTTCGTTAAGATTCAAAAATCCTTTTCATTAAAACAAAACTATACAATATAAAGGATAAATAATGAAATAAAAAATGTATGATGTTAAAAAATGTGTAATATAAAAATACTATAAAGTTACTTATAAGTATATACATATACAAAACTCTACTAAAATTGATAGCTATAACAGCGTGAGAAAAACAACTGTAACATCTCATGTCATAAATTACTTAATTGACTTAATTGACAAAAATATGCAAAAAATAGTCATCTAAAATTGGTCAACAAAAAGGTCATCACAAGTGACCTCAAAACCACACTTATCCACGATCCAAAAGAAGGAATAATACTTATACTTTCATTTAATCCTGGCCAAGAAGTGGCGTCACAAAGTATCTGCCATTTGGCTTCTAAACAAGACAACCCTACCTTCCAATTACCCCCATAATCACTCACATCGATGTGGTCAATGATTGTAAATGTAAAGCAATGTTGTGATCCTTTTTCACTAACATGTTTACTTAATGCATTTTTCGTATCAACTTTTTTGATCTTATACAAATGTTCATATATACGGGTTTTCAGCTTCCTTTCCGTCTTGCCAATGTAATATGCTTGACAGAAAGAACAGGAAGCCAAATAAACCACTCGCGTGGTGTTGCAATTCCCTTTCCTACCATAACATGTTGTCCTATTTTTGTTACACAATTTGATAGTCTTGTTTTCATTTATATACTGACAGTACCTACAACTACCACATTTGCTAGTGTGTTCTTGTTTATTTTTCCTTAATTCCTTTTTCTTACCACCTTCAATAATTCTTTTAAGATTGACTGAAGTTTTGTACACACTAATCGGATGGTCACCTAAGACTATACCAATATCTTCAGAGGAGGAGATCAAATCCCAGTGCCTGTTCAAAATTTCCTTAACCAAATTAGAATAAGGGTTGAACATTATAACACACACGTTCCTTCTGCTTCCAGAAACATGCTTTTGGATGTTCTTATCTACGAATGTACTACCCAATAGGGGGACATATCTTTTCCCCCAATGTTTAGTCACATATTTTGTCACTTGCTCCACCATCATAGCCGGATATCCTCTACATATAAACATCTCAGAAATAGTCCTCATTTGATCTTCCATAATCTGTCTTGTGGAACACATCCGTGCAACACGAATGCATTGCCCTTTGAGTACATTTCTAAAGATATGAGGAGGGTGACTACTACCAAATTGAATGTAATCATTGGAAAAAGTAGATTTTCTGTAGATTTTTGAACTAAAACCTTCACCTGTATTACTGATATATGTATCCAAATAAGGTATACCCAACTTTTCAATTTTATATGTAAATCTTACATATAAGTGTCCCCGGCTGTGTGCTTCATGAACTCAATGAGGAATTAAACCCACAGTTAGGACAGCTGTTTAATCTTAGCCTCACCTCAGGATATGCAAGGAGTGGCACTGTGGTCCCACTTCATAAGGGCGGTGCCTCCACAGACCCTGGAAATTACCGCCCCATTAGCTTGACAAGCCTTATCTGCAAAGCCATGGAGAGGATCATAATGGAACTCATAAATAAAGACATAGGGAACTTGCAGACTTTGGATCCAACCCAGTTTGGCTTTGTCAAAGGCAGATCCTGCCTCTTAAACTTGGTTGACTTTTTCGAGACAGTCACCAAGGCCATTGATGAGGGAAAGGCAGTCCATGCAGCCTACCTCGACCTGGCAAAGGCCTTCGACACAATACCCCACTCAGGTATCATCGAAAAACTCATCAGCTTGAATGTAAACCCATACATCACAAGATGGGTTGCAAACTGGCTAAGTGACAGAACTCACAGGGTCAGAGTTGCTGGAGCCATGTCAGACTCAAAGCCTGTCACAAGTGGTGTCCCACAGGGCTCAGTCCTGGGTCCACTCTTGTTCGGCATCTACTTTTCTGAAGTACAAGCAAACACAGGAGGGTTATGGCTGACAAAGTTTGCAGATGACTGCAAACTGGGCCATAGTCGAAAACACATCTGACACAGATATCCTCCAGAAGGGCCTCACAGAAACGGATAACTGGTGCCAGAGCCATGGCCTGAAGTTAAACGCCAAAAAATGCATAGTCTTACCCTTCGGGAAAAACAAGGTTACCCCTAGCTACCATATAGGTGGCAATCCACTGAGCACAGAAAAAGTCATCAGGGATCTGGGGAACCAAGTTGACAGTAGCCTTCGCTTGACACTCATGTTGCTAAAGTAGTTAGGAAAACCTTCTATATCGCCCACCTGATCATGAAGGGATTCACATCTAGATCAAGGGAGGTCATCGTCCCCCTGTACTCATCACTCATTAGACCTATGATTGAGTACAATGCCCCATTCGGAATGTATCTGACCAGACACCTGCTGCAGCTTGAAAGGCCCCAAAAGTTCCTCACCAAAAGGATAAAGGGTCTCAAAAATATGTCTTATGCTGCCCGACTGAAAGAACTCCAGCTCTATTCAGTCTCATACCGCTTGCTCAGAGGTGACCTGTGCCTGACATATAAGGCCATGTCAAACCCAGATTTGATGAATATGCTTCACCTCAAAAATCTAGATCCCTCAGAACCACAAGGGCGGAGACTTAAACCTTGACACGGTTATAAATAGAACGTGCTGGAGGGACAGATTCATCACCCAGAGACTCCCTATGCTGTGGAACAAAATCCCGGTACATGTGAGGCAGAGCACCTCGCTGGCCTTGTTCAAGAGGAATCTTGACCAATGGATGGGAGATCGCAGATATACCCCAGGGATTACTTCAGTGTCACTGCTTGACAGAGGCACAGAAAAATGATAGGCATAGTTTTTATTCAAACTAAAGGGGTGGCGAAAGCCACATAACTATGGGCTAGGCTTATAAATGCCCTTGGACAGATAGTCTAGTATGAACCTATGAACCTATGAACCTATGAAATCTTAAAAAACTTGTAGTATTATTTTTATATGAAATAAAACTGGGCATATCTTCAACAGGCCCCTTCCAAATGATGAATAAATCATCCAAAAAGCGCGTGTATAGGGCAATATGCTTATAATATTCACTAGGCATAACAAATGTATTCTCCCACTCAAGCATAACAAGATTAGCAAATATGGGGGCACAAGATGCCCCCATAGCTACTCCCCGAGTCTGTCTAAAATATTCTCCTTGAAATTGTATATAATTGTGGGAGAGTACAAGTCCCATCATGTCCAAAATAAGACATATTCTGTCCCATGTAAGTTCTGAAAATTTTCTCAAGCTATTTTCAAAATATTCAAGACTAATAGTATTAGGAATACATGAAAACAATTCCTGGACATCTATCGTAAGGAACGTCAAATCAGAAGACCATATTTCCGGTTTTACTTTACTAAGGAAATCCCATGAGTCCCTCGTTAGATGGGGAACATTATTATATACATGCTTACACCAGTGGTCAATAGTTACCCCTATATTAAATGTTTTTGATTTCGAACCAGAAATAATAGGTCTAAAGGGGGGGTTGTCAACACTTTTGTGAATTTTAGGAATGCCCACAATATTGGACATCCTAGGATATTCATTTCTTATGAAAGCATACACTTCATTTGTGATACGGTTGTCCAATAGATATTCCTCAATAGTCAAGTCAATTCTGTGGTATCCTATGTTAATCTGGTTTAAAGAAACCTCTTCATAGTTACCAGAATTAAAAAGAATGTCTTGAATAGCCTTACAATAAACATTAGTGTCATAAATGACCAAACCACCCCCTTTATCCAGCTTCATAATCCTAATGTCACTATTAGCCACTACATGATCTAAACATAATCTCTCTCCCATAGTGAGATTATCACAAAAAAGTGAAGAGTACCATGGGTCCCTCTGGATGTTTCCATAAAGCTGATAAATATCCTTACACACCATTCTCTCATAGTTGCTAACTTGAGGATTTGCTACAGGGATATAGGCACTTTTTCTAGCTAGTCTTTTTGGTGAACCATCATAAGTGACATCTTTAAACTGTAATGCTAACTGAAGTCTCCGGCAGTACCACTTAACTTCCTTTATCATATCAAACACATTGAATCTAGATGTTGGAATGAATTTCATTCCCTTACTAAACAAAGTAAAAAATTCATGTGTAATGTATACTTCAGTAAAATTATACACTTTGAAACCTGAAAAAGTGTGAACAGATACTTTATTAGTACTGTTTGCTGATGTATTAAATAAAATCTTTACACTCGTATCTACTTCACATACTAGAAGGGATCTATTTTCCAAGGTGTCATGTGCATCAATTGTATTAAAGGGTCCTTCCATGTTTCTTACTATCTTCTTCTGCAAAATAATGGGGCCTGATGAAACCTTCCTCCCTGAAAATTTTCATCTTCTTCTCTTCTTTTAGACCTACCTATGTCCGAATATTGATAGGGCTCGGTAACACTAATTCTGTTCTTGATAAAACGAGGCCAAATGTACGCTCTATGCACCTTATATGTCTCAAGATCTCTTTCTAGTTTGTCCAACTTCCTATTATAAATGTCATATGCCTTAGATTTTGCCACTTTGAATTGTTTATTAAATAATTCCTGCCAAGAATTAAAACTTGAATCCTGTGTGATTTCGTCATGCAGTTGTTCAATTTCTGTTAGTAAACCTCCAATTTTCTCATCATTATATTTCATTAACAGTTTTATATATTCGAAACCAAAAAAATCAAATAAGTGATTAAATTCATACACCACTGACTCACTATACTGTACCCCTAAGGGCAGTTTAAAAAATCTTAATCCTTTGGGCACTATTTTTAAATTCAAACATTTTTCTAAATACCCATTGTCAATTTTTGCACTCTTAATATTGTTAAGTTTCTTACCCAACAAATACATTTTTGATTTAATTGAATCATTAGATGTATTTAAATTTCTCTCATCATGCCCAACTTTAGTTGCACTATTGTAGCCAAAGTCAAAAATCATCATTCAAAAAATTATTCATTACATCATGAGAATATTGTCCATAACTTTTATTGTTGATAAAAACACCTTGACCCTTTTTATTTAAGGTCTTAGGTCTAGCACATGGACTAGATATAATGTCTTTTGCCACAGTACCTTTATAATGGTCGGCACCTTTGCTGACCGTTGCTGAATATGTTCTCATCACCTCACGCTGCTTTGGTTTAGCACCCAAACGGTGTGTCTCTTCATTTGAATGAAAGAGACTAAAATCAAATGTGAATTCCGCATCGTCCATTAAATTAGTGTCAGCATCCTTAGGATCAAGATTAAGTCGCAAATGCGGCGTTTCCGCTGAATTTCTTTCTCTTTGTCCATTAGGTATACCCGACTGGCTGTCCACATCCTCCAAATTAGGTGAAGTTAACAAAACAGATGTAATATTAGGACCTTGACCCGGTAGTACCGGCTCCGTACTAACGGCTTGCACGGCAGGTCCTGTAAGCGTAGCGACCAACTCCAACAGTTTACTAACGTCATTTTGTAATGACGTTACTTCCGCACGTAGTTCGAAAAATTCGACTCTGCTCAATGAAGCAGACGGGGATCCAAGGTCAGCCATACCAGCAACTAACGAAATAGTCAAAACGTTCGAACACCAAAGAACCCAACAACAGCTAACCGGACCTCTGTAGCTCGAGCAGAATAATGGAAACAGCTGCAATATTCAATTTGCGATGTACATAATCCACGTACCAGCCAATAGGCTAAAAACACAGGTTTATTAAGAATATCCCTCAGAGCTCCACACAAAAATACAGGATTAGCGCTTTCATCCGCATACAGCAGACTTCTTCAGAACCATCTAATACCAATTATTTAATTGTATATATAGCAGATTTGGCGCCAAAAAATCAATTAGCATTCATTTCATAAAACTTTCGTTAAGATTCAAAAATCCTTTTCATTAAAACAAAACTATACAATATAAAGGATAAATAATGAAATAAAAAATGTATGATGTTAAAAAATGTGTAATATAAAAATACTATAAAGTTACTTATAAGTATATACATATACAAAACTCTCCTAAAATTGATAGCTATAACAGCGTGAGAAAAACAACTGTAACATCTCATGTCATAAATTACTTAATTGACTTAATTGACAAAAATATGCAAAAAATAGTCATCTAAAATTGGTCAACAAAAAGGTCATCACAAGTGACCTCAAAACCACACTTATCCACGATCCAAAAGAAGGAAGGGTTTAATACTTATACTTTCATTTAATCCTGGCCAAGAAGTGGCGTCACAAAGTATCTGCCATTTGGCTTCTAAACAAGACAACCCTACCTTCCAATTACCCCCATAATCACTCACATCGATGTGGTCAATGATTGTAAATGTAAAGCAATGTTGTGATCCTTTTTCACTAACATGTTTACTTAATGCATTTTTCGTATCAACTTTTTTGATCTTATACAAATGTTCATATATACGGGTTTTCAGCTTCCTTGCCGTCTTGCCAATGTAATATGCTTGACAGAAAGAAGAGGAAGCCAAATAAACCACTCGCGTGGTGTTGCAATTCCCTTTCCTACCATAACATGTTGTTCTATTTTTGTTACACAATTTGATAGTCTTGTTTTCATTTATATACTGACAGTACCTACAACTACCACATTTGCTAGTGTGTTCTTGTTTATTTTTCCTTAATTCCTTTTCCTTATCACCTTCAATAATTCTTTTAAGATTGACTGAAGTTTAATTCTGGTAACTATGAAGAGGTTTCTTTAAACCAGATTAACATAGGATACCACAGAATTGACTTGACTATTGAGGAATATCTATTGGACAACCGTATCACAAATGAAGTGTATGCTTTCATAAGAAATGAATATCCTAGGATGTCCAATATTGTGGGCATTCCTAAAATTCACAAAAGTGTTGACAACCCCCCCTTTAGACCTATTATTTCTGGTTCGAAATCAAAAACATTTAATATAGGGGTAACTATTGACCACTGGTGTAAGCATGTATATAATAATGTTCCCCATCTAACGAGGGACTCATGGGATTTCCTTAGTAAATTAAAACCGGAAATATGGTCTTCTGATTTGACGTTCCTTACGGTAGATGTCCAGGAATTGTTTTCATGTATTCCTAATACTATTGGTCTTGAATATTTTGAAAATAGCTTGAGAAAATTTTCAGAACTTACATGGGACAGAATATGTCTTATTTTGGACATGATGGGACTTGTACTCTCCCACAATTATATACAATTTCAAGGAGAATATTTTAGACAGACTCGGGGAGTAGCTATGGGGGCATCTTGTGCCCCCATATTTGCTAATCTTGTTATGCTTGAGTGGGAGAATACATTTGTTATGCCTAGTGAATATTATAAGCATATTGCCCTATACACCCGCTTTTTGGATGATTTATTCATCATTTGGAAGGGGCCTGTTGAAGATATACCCAGTTTTATTTCATATATAAATAATACTACAAGTTTTTTAAGATTTACATATAAAATTGAAAAGTTGGGTATACCTTATTTGGATACATATATCAGTAATACAGGTGAAGGTTTTAGTTCAAAAATCTACAGAAAATCTACTTTTTCCAATGATTACATTCAATTTGGTAGTAGTCACCCTCCTCATATCTTTAGAAATGTACTCAAAGGGCAATGCATTCGTGTTGCACGGATGTGTTCCACAAGACAGATTATGGAAGATCAAATGAGGACTATTTCTGAGATGTTTATATGTAGAGGATATCCGGCTATGATGGTGGAGTAAGTGACAAAATATGTGACTAAACATTGGGGGAAAAGATATGTCCCCCTATTGGGTAGTACATTTGTAGATAAGAACACACAAAAGCATGTTTCTGGAAGTAGAAGGAGCGTGTGTGTTACAATGTTCAACCCTTATTCTAATTTGGTTAAGGAAATTTTGAACAGGCACTGGGATTAGATCTCCTACTCTGAAGATATTGATATAGTCTTAGGTGACCATCCGATTAGTGTGTACAAAACTTCAGTCAATCTTAAAAGAATTATTGAAGGTGGTAAGAAAAAGGAATTAAGGAAAAATAAACAAGAACACACTAGCAAATGTGGTAGTTGTAGGTACTGTCAGTATATAAATGAAAACAAGACTATCAAATTGTGTAACAAAAATAGAACAACATGTTATGGTAGGAAAGGGAATTGCAACACCACGCGAGTGGTTTATTTGGCTTCCTGTTCTTTCTGTCAAGCATATTACATTGGCAAGACGGAAAGGAAGCTGAAAACCCGTATATATGAACATTTGTATAAGATCAAAAAAGTTGATACGAAAAATGCATTAAGTAAACATGTTAGTGAAAAAGGATCACAACATTGCTTTACATTTACAATCATTGACCACATCGATGTGAGTGATTATGGGGGTAATTGGAAGGTAGGGTTGTCTTGTTTAGAAGCCAAATGGCAGATACTTTGTGACCCCACTTCTTGGCCAGGATTAAATGAAAGTATAAGTATTAAACCCTTCCTTCTTTTGGATCGTGGATAAGTGTGGTTTTGAGGTCACTTGTGATGACCTTTTTGTTGACCAATTTTAGATGACTATTTTTTGCATATTTTTGTCAATTAAGTCAATTAAGTAATTTATGACATGAGATGTTACAGTTGTTTTTCTCACGCTGTTATAGCTATCAATTTTAGTAGAGTTTTGTATATGTATATACTTATAAGTAACTTTATAGTATTTTTATATTACAAATTTTTTAACATCATACATTTTTTATTTCATTATTTATCCTTTATATTGTATAGTTTTGTTTTAATGAAAAGTATTTTTGAATCTTAACGAAAGTTTTATGAAATGAATGCTAATTGATTTTTTGGCGCCAAATCTGCTATATATACAATTAAATAATTGGTATTAGATGGTTCTGAAGAAGTCTGCTGTATGCGGATGAAAGCGCTAAACCTGTATTTTTGTGTGGAGCTCTGAGGGATATTCTTAATAAACCTGTGTTTTTAGCCTATTGGCTGGTACGTGGATTATGTACATCGCATATTGAATATTGCAGCTGTTTCCATTATTAAGCTCGAGCTACAGAGGCCCGGTTAGCTGTTGTTGGGTTCTTTGGTGTTCGAACGTTTTGACTATTTCGTTAGTTGCTGGTATGGCTGACCTTGGATCCCCGTCTTCTTCATTGAGCAGAGTCGAATTTTTGGAACTACGTGCGGAAGTAACGTCATTACAAAATGACGTTAGTAAACTGTTGGAGTTGGTCGCTACGCTTACAGGACCTGCCGTGCAAGCCGTTAGTACGGAGCCGGTACTACCGGGTCAAGGTCCTAATATTACATCTGTTTTGTTAACTTCACCTAATTTGGAGGATGTGGACAGCCAGTCGGGTATACCTAATGGACAAAGAGAAAGAAATTCAGCGGAAACGCCGCATTTGCGACTTAATCTTGATCCTAAGGATGCTGACACTAATTTAATGGACGATGCGGAATTCACATTTGATTTTAGTCTCTTTCATTCAAATGAAGAGACACACCGTTTGGGTGCTAAACCAAAGCAGCGTGAGGTGATGAGAACATATTCAGCAACGGTCAGCAAAGGTGCCGACCATTATAAAGGTACTGTGGCAAAAGACATTATATCCAGTCCATGTGCTAGACCTAAGACCTTAAATAAAAAGGGTCAAGGTGTTTCTATCAACAATAAAAGTTATGGACAATATTCTCATGATGTAATGAATAATTTATTGAATGATGATTTTGATTTTGGCTACAATAGTGCAACTAAAGCTGGGCATGATGAGAGAAATTTAAATACATCTAATGATTCAATTAAATCAAAAATTTATTTGTTGGGTAAGAAACTTAACAATATTAAGAGTGCAAAAATAGACAATGGGTATTTAGAAAAATGTTTGAATTTAAAAATAGTGCCCAAAGGATTAAGATTTTTTAAACTGCCCTTAGGGGTACAGTATAGTGAGTCAGTGGTGTATGAATTTAATCACTTATTTGATTTTTTTGGTTTCGAATATATAAAACTGTTAATGAAATATAATGATGAGAAAATTGGAGGTTTACTAACAGAAATTGAACTACTGCATGACGAAATCACACAGGATTCAAGTTTTAATTCTTGGCAGGAATTATTTAATAAACAATTCAAAGTGGCAAAATCTAAGGCATATGACATTTATAATAGGAAGTTGGACAAACTAGAAAGAGATCTTGAGACATATAAGGTGCATAGAGCGTACATTTGGCCTCGTTTTAACAAGAACAGAATTAGTGTTACCGAGCCCTATCAATATTCGGACATAGGTAGGTCTAAAAGAAGAGAAGAAGATGAAAATTTTCAGTGAGGAAGGTTTCATCAGGCCCCATTATTTTGCAGAAGAAGATAGTAAGAAACATGGAAGGAACCTTTAATACAATTGATGCACATGACACCTTGGAAAATAGATCCCTTCTAGTATGTGAAGTAGATACGAGTGTAAAGATTTTATTTAATACATCAGCAAACAGTACTAATAAAGTATCTGTTCACACTTTTTCAGGTTTCAAAGTGTATAATTTTACTGAAGTATACATTACACATGAATTTTTTACTTTGTTTAGTAAGGGAATGAAATTCATTCCAACATCTAGATTTAATGTGTTTGATATGATAAAGGAAGTTAAGTTGTATTGCCGGAGACTTCAGTTAGCATTACAGTTTAAAGATGTCACTTATGATGGTTCACCAAAAAGACGAGCTAGAAAAAGTGCCTATATCCCTGTAGCAAATCCTCAAGTTAGCAACTATGAGAGAATGGTGTGTAAGGATATTTATCAGCTTTATGGAAACATCCAGAGGGACCCATGGTACTCTTCGCTTTTTTGTGATAATCTCACTATGGGAGAGAAATTATGTTTAGATCATGTAGTGACCAATAGTGACATTAGGATTATGAAGCCGGATAAAGGGGGTGGTTTGGTCATATATGACACTAACGTTTATAGTAAGGCTATTCAAGACATTCTTTTTAATTCTGGTAACTATGAAGAGGTTTCTTTAAACCAGATTAACATAGGATACCACAGAATTGACTTGACTATTGAGGAATATCTATTGGACAACCGTATCACAAATGAAGTGTATGCTTTCATAAGAAATGAATATCCTAGGATGTCCAACATTGTTGGCATTCCTAAAATTCACAAAAGTGTTGACAACCCCCCCTTTAGACCTATTATTTCTGGTTCGAAATCAAAAACATTTAATATAGGGGTAACTATTGACCACTGGTGTAAGCATGTATACAATAATGTTCCCCATCTAACGAGGGACTCATGGGATTTCCTCAGTAAATTAAAACCGGAATTATGGTCCTCTGATTTGACGTTCCTTACGATAGATGTCCAGGAATTGTTTTCATGTATTCCTAATACTATTGGTCTTGAATATTTTGAAAATAGTTTGAGAAAATTTTCAGAACTTACATGGGACAGAATATGTCTTATTTTGGACATGATGGGACTTGTACTCTCCCACAATTATATACAATTTCAAGGAGAATATTTTAGACAGACTCGGGGAGTAGCTACATCTTGTGCCCCCATATTTGCTAATCTTGTTATGCTTGAGTGGGAGAATACATTTGTTATGCCTAGTGAATATTATAAGCATATTGCCCTATACACCAACTTTTTGGATGATTTATTCATCATTTGGAAGGGGCCTGTTGAAGATATACCCAGTTTTATTTCATATATAAATAATACTACAAGTTTTTTAAGATTTACATATAAAATTGAAAAGTTGGGTATACCTTATTTGGATACATATATCAGTAATACAGGTGAAGGTTTTAGTTCAAAAATCTACAGAAAATCTACTTTTTCCAATGATTACATTCAATTTGGTAGTAGTCACCCTCCTCATATCTTTAGAAATGTACTCAAAGGGCAATGCATTCGTGTTGCACGGATGTGTTCCACAAGACAGATTATGGAAGATCAAATGAGGACTATTTCTGAGATGTTTATATGTAGAGGATATCCGGCTATGATGGTGGAGCAAGTGACAAAATATGTGACTAAACATTGGGGGAAAAGATATGTCCCCCTATTGGGTAGTACATTTGTAGATAAGAACACCCAAAAGCATGTTTCTGGAAGTAGAAGGAACGTATGTGTTATAATGTTCAACCCTTATTCTAATTTGGTTAAGGAAATTTTGAACAGGCACTGGGATTTGATCTCCTCCTCTGAAGATATTGGTATAGTCTTAGGTGACCATCCGATTAGTGTGTACAAAACTTCAGTCAATCTTAAAAGAATTATTGAAGGTGGTAAGAAAAAGGAATTAAGGAAAAATAAACAAGAACACACTAGCAAATGTGGAAGTTGTAGGTACTGTCAGTATATAAATGAAAACAAGACTATCAAATTGTGTAACAAAAATAGAACAACATGTTATGGTAGGAAAGGGAATTGCAACACCACGCGAGTGGTTTATTTGGCTTCCTGTTCTTTCTGTCAAGCATATTACATTGGCAAGACGGCAAGGAAGCTGAAAACCCGTATATATGAACATTTGTATAAGATCAAAAAAGTTGATACGAAAAATGCATTAAGTAAACATGTTAGTGAAAAAGGATCACAACATTGCTTTACATTTACAATCATTGACCACATCGATGTGAGTGATTATGGGGGTAATTGGAAGGTAGGGTTGTCTTGTTTAGAAGCCAAATGGCAGATACTTTGTGACGCCACTTCTTGGCCAGGATTAAATGAAAGTATAAGTATTCATAGATTCATAGATTCATAGATTCATAGATTAGTACTAAGCTAACTGCCCTTGCGAGCCATTTTAAGCCTAGCCAATTATCCCTTGTGAGACTCAAACCCTGCACCTTGTGTTTGCAAGGCAAACACCTTAACCAATTAAACCCTTCCTTCTTTTGGATCGTGGATAAGTGTGGTTTTGAGGTCACTTGTGATGACCTTTTTGTTGACCAATTTTAGATGACTATTTTTTGCATATTTTTGTCAATTAAGTCAATTAAGTAATTTATGACATGAGATGTTACAGTTGTTTTTCTCACGCTGTTATAGCTATCAATTTTAGTAGAGTTTTGTATATGTATATACTTATAAGTAACTTTATAGTATTTTTATATTACACATTTTTTAACATCATACATTTTTTATTTCATTATTTATCCTTTATATTGTATAGTTTTGTTTTAATGAAAAGGATTTTTGAATCTTAACGAAAGTTTTATGAAATTAATGCTAATTGATTTTTTGGCGCCAAATCTGCTATATATACAATTAAATAATTGGTATTAGATGGTTCTGAAGAAGTCTGCTGTATGCGGATGAAAGCGCTAAACCTGTATTTTTGTGTGGAGCTCTGAGGGATATTCTTAATAAACCTGTGTATGTTAAGTTGTCAATCTCGCCTTCATTCTTGCTGGATGGGTTCGGAGCCGATCTTCGGCTCTGACTCGGCACTTGCTTTAGCTTGAGAACTCCTTTTACCAGCTCGAGGCAACCCTATATCCCATGATGCAAGGCGGAACTACCTCAGATCTCGTTTGCCGCTTAGCGAAAGAGGTCTCCTTTGCCAGCTGAGGTAAGTAATTTTTTGTCAAAAAGCTTAGTTAAGGATTTATTTCCCCCTTTTTTCCACTTTCATAGTGTGTAGTGTGTCTACAGCCCTCCCTATTCCCTTACAGTTCAAAACTTTTAAATTCTTGGGTTTACTGCCTGGGGCCTTTGCACCTGCAGGACTCCTGTGCTTTGTGTCACTCTTTTAGCCAGAGAGTCCTGCAGGAAAGGAGGAATAAATTGATCCTCCGTGGCTTACTTAAGCCAGAAGGTTCTCCCTCTAAAACAGGGTCTAGTAAACCTTCTAAGCCACCGAATGTTCAGGCTACTGTATCCAAGCCTCCTCCGGTGGCTCCGGCTCCATCGGAGCCGAGATCGGCTCCTGCTGGAACCGATCTTTCTGCTTCCAAGGTAGTGGGTTCGGCACCGATTGGTTCCGATACCCGGTCTACTGTGGCCTTGTCGGCTCCGGCTGGAGCCGACACCTTATCCAGCATCGGAGCCAAGAAACCTTCGGCTCCATCTGGAATTCAGGGGACTTCGGCTCCGATGACTTCGTCCCGAAAGAGATCTCGGTCCCCTTTGTTGGAGAGTATCCACTCGGCTCCGAGGTCTCCTCTTTTGTCAGAGCGGAGCCATCGGAGCCGATCTTCGAGATCTTCCAGGCTGTCTGACCACGACTTAGAGAGGGTGGTAAGCAGGCTGTTAAAGTCGCAGGCACTGGCCCAAATGCTCCATAGCCCGTCTCAGCAGACTTCAGCTATTGCTTCACCCCTTGAACTTCCTCCTCCGACTCCCCACCAGAGTTCAGAGCTGGAGCTTCTCGGGACAGCGACTGTTTTGGCGCTGGAGCCGATACATCCTTCGGCTCCGTCGTCTTCGGCTCCGATCTCCTCCTTGAGACCTTCCTTGGAGGGATCCGGTCGTCGGGTTTCCCTTGTCGGCTCCGAGGGGGCTAGTGGCATCAGACCCTTGTCGACCCGCCTCCCTCTCGAGCTTCGGCTTGCTCGGCACCGACATCAGCCTCGGAGCCTTCCTTCTCAGTGGAGCCGGGAATTACTGTATCCTCGGAACGGGGATATTCCGGTCTCCCGGGGAGGGGAGCCTTTGAGGTGATGAGGAGTGTCCTGGCTCCTGAGCCAGGTCAACGGTCCATCCCTCTAGCTCCTCCCTCTTCGGTGCCTGTAGACACCTCTTGCCAGCCTCTTGCTCTCAGGCCCAGGGATCCATCGCCCCAGGTTTCCCCATTGGGAATTTCCTCCTCTTCCGAAGTTTCTCCTGATCCTGCAGGTGAACCCCCGGAAGAGGGCGTGTAGAGGAAACACACAGACTCTCCCGAGTCTACTACTTCTGATACCGACTTAGATGAGTCGGAGGGTTCCCCACGATCCCCCTCTGAGGATGTCTCCTTTTCAGACATCCTTGAGCTCCTCAAACAGAGGGGAATTGGCCATCCATTGATCCCTCCGAGGATGAGTCGGTATACCTGGAGGCTTTTGGATCCCGACCCTCCACCTCCTGGGTGTCTCCACCTTTCGACCCACTTATGCAGGTAGTGGCTTGAAAGGCGTGGCAGCTCAGATTCTGTGGAACCTGTCCCCAGGAGACCATCCAAGTTTATTCCGGACAAACAGTTTCTTTCCAAGGGCGTCTCTGTAGATGCTATGGTGGTGGCGGTGGCCACTAAGAAGGAACTGGCAGATCCTTCAGTACCTGTCCATCCTCCTAACAAGGATTCTAGGACCATGGACAGGTATGGAAAGCAGATGTTTTCTTCAGCGACCTTTGCTATGCGTTCGCTGAACTACCTTTGTCACTTCACCAGGCTTCAAAGAAATATTCTCAAGGAACTGGGTGAAGTGGTCCAGGATCCTTCTGCTGCTGGGGCTCAAGAAAAGATTGCCTCACAGCTAGCAATCCTGAACTCCCTATCTAACTCCTCCATGCGGCTCATATCCTATGCGGCCGATGGAGCGAGCAGGGCCGCAGGCACAGGAGTGGCTCTTAGACGCCAAGCCTGGATGCGGCTTTGTAATTTTGCGGACCCCTTTAAGGCGTCCTTCACCAATACCCCCTTTGATGGTTCGGCTTTGTTCGGACCTCAGGTGAAGGATACCTTGACCAGGTGTGAGCAGGACGGTAAAACTCTTTCTGCCGTTGGAGTCCATTTTTCCACCCCTTCTAGACCATATCCCAAGGGTCAGAAGGGAGGGAAGATGTGGTTCCGCAAAGCCCAAGGAGCTGCACCGGACACACGTGGTCAGTTTACCCCCAGAGGCAGAGGGGGTAACAATAATAGACGCCGCCCTAGAGGCAGGGGGGGTCCTCAGAACCAGGGCAACAGGGAGTCTCTTCCTGAGAAGCCCTTTCAGCACCCCTGAGGTGTTGCCTGACTGTCCACCCTTGGAGGCAGTCGGGGGAAGGATTTCGCTGTACCCAGTAGCCTGGCATTCCCTCTCACAAGATATGTGGGTACAGTCGATCATATCCGAGGGTTACAAAATCCCTTGAAGGTATCCCACTCAACAATCCCTTCCAGACATCTCACCCGGTCAAAGGTATTTGGCAGAACAGGTGGTTTCAAAGCTCCTAAGAGAAAGAGCCGTCCAGACTGTTCCGGCAGACCAAGTAGGATCCAGCGTCTACTCGAGATTCTTTTTGGTCCCCAAAAGGACGGGAGATTGGAGACCAATACTAGATCTGAGCAGTCTAAACAGATTTGTCAAGAAGGCAAGATTCCGGATGGTCACGCTTCAGTCCATTCTGCCCTTTCTGGGCAAGGACAACTGGATGTGCTCTATAGACCTTCAGGACGCGTACTATCACATAAAGATTCACAGGCGCTCCAGAAGGTTTCTCCAGGGACCAGTCATTACCAATTAAGAGCCCTGACCTTTGGCCTCACTTCAGCCCCCAGAGTGTTTACCAAATGCATGGCAGTGGTCACAGCTCATCTGAGACGTCAAGGATTCCAGGTGTTTCCTTATTTGGACGACTGGCTCCTCTCCGCCACCACCAGGTGTCAGCTTCTTCAGACCAGAGACTACACTCTGCAGCTTTGCAGGAGTTTGGGAATTTCAGTAAATTTCGAGAAATCTTCTCTGCGGCCTTGCCAATCTATCACCTTTACAGGCGCAGAATTAAACACCGTCAAAATGTTAGCCAGACTAACAGATCAAAGAATTCTGGACATCCAAAAATTCGCTCGATTCTATTGCAGAGCAGCAAGGTCAAAGCCAGATTGATACTAAAGGTTCTGGGTCTTATGGCTGCGGCCATTGTTCTTCTACCACTGGCTCACTTCCATATGCGTCTTCTGCAGTGGATGTTATTCACTCAGTGGTCGTACCACAGTCTTCCGATGAGGCACGAAATCTTAGTCACACAATCGTGCAGAACTCATCTAAACTGGTGGATATCTTCCCCTCTTCTTCATCAGGGCCGACCCTTTGTTCCCCCTCCTCCAGTTGCCACAGTTACTACGGATGCCTCTCTGATCGGGTGGGGGGGGCATTATCAGGGCAGGATGGTCCACGGACGTGGCAACCCATAGAATACCATCTGCACATCAATGTCCTGGAGATGAGGCGGTGCTTTTAACGTTGCAAGCCCTCAACGACTTTCTTCCCACGGGACTATTGCAGTACAAGCGGACAACATGTCCGTGGTTTGGTACATCAACAAGCAGGGCGGACCAGGTCCTATCCGTTGTAGAAGCTCTCAGACTTTGGCAATGGGCAATCTCCTCTCATCGGTTTCTGATACATCCCGGCAGGTCCAACCTCTTGGCGGACAGGCTGAGCAGATCCATTCTGATGCCTCACGGTGGTCTCTCAATCAATCTGTAGTGGATCAGATTTTTCTGAAGTGGGGCACACCTTGTTGCGATCTTTTACACCTCAAAACAACAAGTGCCCGATTTTTCACCCTCTTTCCCTACCAGGCCAACCCTGAGAGACTCTCTAACCCAGGATTGGCCCCGGGGACTTCTGTGCGCTTTTCCTCCCTTCCCTTGCTTCCACAAGTCATTCAGAAAGCCACCGTTTGAGGGCCAAGTTGATTCTCATTGCCTTACTGGCCTCGACAAATTTGGTTTCCGTCTCTGCATCGTCACCTCCTGGTGCAGCCCTGGCATCTGGACCCAGTTCCGGATCTCTTGATCCACCAGTCGGGTCAGCAGCACCGGGCTATTCATTCTCTCAACCTCACTGCTTGGTTGCTCCACTTCCTTCCCTAGCCAGGTTTCCGATGATCTCTGATTCAGTCAGAGACATCTTAGTGTCTTCTTTAAAGTCGTCCACTAGAACTGTGTATGCTAGCAAGTGGCGACGTTTTTCTATTTGGGCAAATTCCAGGAATATTGATCCCTTTACTGCTCCTGTGCATTCTGTTTTAGATTTCCTGGCTGAAGTTTTTCATTCAGGATCTTCTTCATCTACAGTTAAAGTTCAACTGGCTGCTATTTCCAAGTATCATGTGGGCTTGCATGATAATAACATTATGTCTCATAGATTATGCAAGGCCTTTCTGAGAGGAGTTTTCTCCTAAAGCCGATAAAGCATCATCCTCCAATGGGATCTAAATTTAATGTTGGCATCCTTGATGCTACCTCCCTTCGAACCGTCTGCTTCATGTTCTTTGAAGTTATTGACCTGGAAAACTATATTCTTACTGGCTGTCACTTCAGCAAGAAGGGTTTCAGATTCAAGCTCTCTGCATTCGTTCCCTTATTTGGTTTTCATAAGGACAGGGTATCCTTAAGAACGATCCGTCCTTTCTCCCCAAAGTGGTGTCTCAAACCAATATTAACCAATCCATAGATCTACCTGTCTTTTCCCAAACTATTCTGACAGAGCTGAACAAAAGCTTCATTTTTGGATGTCCATCGTCAGCTCAGGTACTATTTGCATAGAACTAAACAATTCAGAAAATCGGACCAATTATTTGTCTCCTATGCAGAAAACAGGATAGGTCTTCCAGTTTCTAAAGTGACCTTATCCAGATGGTTGACTTCCACCATTTCCTATGTGTACTCTCTCAGAGGCAAGCAGCTACCTTCTAAACCAAAGCACACTCAACCAGGAGTCTATCCACTTCTGCAGCCTTTCAGGATAGACTACCCATTGATACCATTTGTGCAGCAGCTACTTGGGCCACGCCTCATACCTTTGTCTCTCATTACAAGTTAGACTTGGCCTCCAGAGACAGGGCCAGTTTTGGTTCCACAGTTCTCAAGAGTCTGTTCCATTGAGCCACCCGGGATACAGGTGCTAGGGAAGCGGTCCCATCCAGCAAGAATGAAGGCGAGATTGACAACTTAACATTTAGAAGTTATGTACCTACCATAACGTTCCATGTTAGTTGTCTTCTCTCGCCTTCTTTCTTGCGTCCCTCCCTCCTTCCCCCTGGCCTGGACAGATCTTGAAGAGTTCCTATCAGGTTGTTTCCTCCTGAGCCTTCATATGAGGACTCTTATTATGAACTTGGTTTTTCCTAATTATGTTAGGTTAGTCCTTAGCAGGGTAAGTTAGCTACCAAACGAGATCTGAGGTAGTTCTGCCTTGCATCATGGGATATAGGGTTGCCTCGAGCTGGTAAAAGGAGTTCTCAAACTAAAGCAAGTGCCTCGGCTCCGAACCCATCCAGCAAGAAAGAAGGCGAGAGAAGACAACTAACATGGAACGTTATGGTAGGTACATAACTTCTAATTTTAGCCTATTGGCTGGTACGTGGATTATGTACATCGCATATTGAATATTGCAGCTGTTTCCATTATTCTGCTCGAGCTACAGAGGTCCGGTTAGCTGTTGTTGGGTTCTTTGGTGTTCGAACGTTTTGACTATTAAGTCAGTAAAAAAGACGAAGTTCCAGATGGTCATGCTTCAGTCAATACTTATCCTTCTGGGGAAAGACAACTGGATGTGGTCTATAGATCTTCAGGATGCATATTACCATGTAAAGAAGGACAGACCATCCAGGGATCATCTACGCTTCCGGCTGGGAGCCAGCCATTATCAATTTTCGCTCTGCCCTTTGGTCTCACTACAGCCCCCAGAGTGTTCACCAAATGTATGGCAGTAGTCACCGCTCACCTGAGATGGTTGGGATTCCAGGTGTTTCCATATCTAGACGACTGGCTCCTCACTGCCACCAGGAAGCATCTGCTACTTCAGACCAGAGACGCCACTATCAAGCTATGTCAACAGTTGGGCATCACCTTGAACTGGGAAAAATCTGCCTTGTTGCCCTCACAGTGTGTCACCTTTATAGGCATCGAATTAGACACCATGTTCATGCAGGCGTTTCTACCACAGGAAAGAATCAGAGTCTTACAACAACAGATTTACGCCTTGCTCCCTCTGAGGAGAGTGAAGGCAAGATTGGTCCTCCAATTGTTGGGGATGATGGCTGCTACGATTATGTTAGTTCCCCTAGCAAGGTTATATATGAGGCTCCTTCAGTGGCTACTCTTTGCCCAGTGGTCTCTTCAATGTCTTCCACTTTCTCACCCTATCCTGCTCACGGACAGGTGCAGACAGGATCTCAGTTGGTGGCTTCACACCGACGACCTCAATGCGGGAAAACCCTTCGTTCCTTCGCCTCCAGTTGCCACAGTGACCACGGATGCCTCCCAGATGGGATGGGGGGCATTATCTAGATAGGACAGTCCAATGCACGTGGCAAGAGCATGAGATGCATCTGCATATCAATGTCCTGGAGATGAGAGCAGTGCTACTAGAACTGCAAGCACTTCAGAGCTTTCTTCCTCTCGGGACTATTGCAATCCACTCAGACAATATGTCGGTGATATGGTATCTGAACAAACAGGGAGGAACCAAGTCATATCCCCTTTGCAGAGAGGCCATGCAAGTGTGGCAGTGGGCAGTGTCTTCCCAACGTTTTCTGGTAGCACCCACATTCCAGGGAAGTCCAATGTGATCGCAGACAGGCTAAGCAGAGCTATTCTGATGCCTCACAAGTGGTCCCTGAACTGTCAAGTTGCAGACCAGATTTTCCGCAGGTGGGGTCAGCCTTGCTGCGACCTTTTTGCCAGCCCCCTCAATGCCAAATACAGCCGCTACTTCACCCTTATCCCCCCTCAGGGGGGAGTCACCCAGGGAAGCTCTAGTTCACAATTGGCCGTCCGGTCTATTATATGCCTTCCCTCCGGTTCCTTTGCTGTCAAAGGTTATTCAGAAAGCGCACTCCTTGGGAAGCAAAATGATTCTGATTGCTCCACACTGGCTTTGTCAAATTTGGTTCCCCTTTCTTCATCCCTATCTCATGGATGTCCTTGGATTCTGGACCCACAACCAGACTTACTGACTCACATGTCAGGGCAGCTCCATCCCTCTCTTCGGACCCTCCGGTTGACAGCTTGGCTACTCCACTTCCATCATTAGTTAGGCTTCACCATTTTTCACTGGATGTGGTTCATATTCTATCTTCCTCTCATAAGCCTTCAACCAGGAAGATTTATTACAGCAAATGGAAGAGATTTTTCATCTGGGCACATGCCAAACAGATTGACCCTTATACAGCTCCAATCTCGTCAGTATTGGAGATCCTTTCTATGCTTTTCAACCAGGGATCAGCTGCCGCAACCATTAAAGTCCAGTTGGCGGCGATTTCTACCTTTCACGTTGCAGACGAACCTATTCTAATGGCACATAGACTCTGTAAGGCTTTCCTGAAAGGCACTTTGTTGCTTCGTCCTCCTGTCTCTGAACCTATTATGCCTTGGGACTTAAACTTTGTTCTATGGGGTCTTACTTCAGCCCCCTTTGAGCCTGCAGCCACTTGTGATTTAAAATTCTTAACTTGGAAGACTGTCTTTTTGGTAGCCATCATGTCAGCCAGACGTGTTTCGGAGCTTCAAGCTTTATCAATTAAACCACCTTATTTGATTTTTCATAAGGACGGGGTTTCTCTCAAACTGAATCCTTCCTTTCTTCCCAAAGTAGCGTCAGTTAGTAACCTTAACCAATCCATTGAATTACCAGTGTTTTTTCCTCAGTTCTCGAACAAGGCAGAATTCAAATTTCATCAGTTGGATGTGCACAGACAATTACAATTTTATTTGCACAGAATGAAGGACCTCAGAAAATCTGATCAGTTGTTTGTTTTATTTTCTGAAAACAGAATTGGGTCTCCTGTTTCCAAAGTCACGTTGTCTAGGTGGATTTCCAGTTGTATTTCTTTCATTTATACTTCAGGGGGAAGAAATTTACTGTTCAGAGTGAAGGCTCACTCTACCCGGTCTGTATCTACGTCTACAGCTTTTCAGGCCAGATTGTCTATGGATGATATTTGTCCTGCAGCTACTTGGGCATCTCCTCACACCTTTGTTACTCATTACAAGTTAGATGTGGTATCTAGAGGCAGGTCTTCCTTTGGTTCCACAGTGCTCAGGAGAATTTTCCACTGAGCCTCCCAGGATTTAGGTGCTGGGGACGCTGTCCCACGGGTAAGAATGTAGGCGAGATTGGACTACATAACATCAAGAAGTTATGTACTCACCATAACGTTCGATGTATGTAGTCCATCATGCCTCACATTCTTACTTACCCCCCCACACACACACCTTCCCCCGTCTTGGGGGATCTAGAGGTTAGGCCTGGTTTCAGAGTTCCCTTCATTCTCGGTTTGTTCTTCATTCCTTAGGTGTTGTTATGCACGGAGAGTGAGTGCTGGTGCTCGCAGCAAACTAGATCTGGGGATAGAGAGCAGTGCAGCATGGGATACCATCTTAGCCCAGCCAATTGAAAGACTTTGAGCTAAAGTATGGCCGAGTCAGAGCCAACATTCAGCTCTGAACCCACGGGTAAGAATGTGAGGCGAGATGGACTACATACATCGAACGTTATGGTGAGTACATAACTTCTTAATCTATGACATTAAGTCTACCTCCAGAAAGAATTTCTCTCTTATGAGAACAAGTATCAGACCTGCTTCTGAGAAAAAAAGCCCCAGTCTCAATGATACTCAAATTGATGGGATCGATGGCAGTAGCAATCATTGCCATTCCCCTCGCACGAATGCATATGTGAATTCTACAATGACTCCTATTCTCTCAATGGTCCTTTCAGGAACTTCCAATGTCACATCAAATTGTCATAACGAATGTGTGCAAGAAGGACCTTCAGTGGTGGCTGATGTCTCAGCATGTATCTCAGGGACATCCATTCGTTCTACCCAATCCCATAGCCACAGTGACCATGGACACTTCCTTAATTGGGTGGGGGGCGCATTTTCAGGGAAGAACAGCCCAAGGCACATGGAAGAAACACGAGGCTCATCTGTATATAAATGTCCTGGAGATGAGAGCAGTACTTCTAGCACTGCAGTCCTTTCAAGACTCTCTACCTTTGGGAACAATTGCAATTCAGACGGACAACATGTCAGTAGTCTGGTATGTCAACAAACAAGGAGGAACCAAATCTTACCCCCTGTGTCGAGAGGCCATGAAAGTATGGCAATGGGCAATCTCCTCCCAGTTCTTTCTGTTAGCAACACACATCCTGGGGAAATCCAATGTGATAGCAGACAAG
This sequence comes from Protopterus annectens, assembly GCF_019279795.1. Taxonomy (NCBI): domain Eukaryota; kingdom Metazoa; phylum Chordata; order Ceratodontiformes; family Protopteridae; genus Protopterus; species Protopterus annectens. Next base: position 1,973,283,495 of record NC_056728.1, read on the forward strand.
CTGAGCAGGGCAATCTTACTGCCTCATGAGTGGTCCCTGAAGCAACAGGTAGCGGAAAAGATTTTCCACAGGTGGGACCAGCCTTGCTGCAATCTTTTTGCCACCCCAACAAACACGAAATGCAGCAGCTACTTTGCCCTAATTCCCCAACTAGGGGAAGCCCCAAGGGATGCACTGGTGCACAATTGGCCCCTGGGTCTCCTTTATCCTTTTCCCACCTTCCCTCTAATTCCCAAGGTATTACAGAAAGCAAAGCTTCTGGGAAGGACCATGATAGTAATAACCCCTTACTGGCCTCAGCAAATTTGGTTTCCTTTCCACCAGCCTCATCTTTTGGAAGAACCCTGGATCCTGGACCCAGTTCCAGATCTGTTGACCCATTCATCGGGGGCTCTTCACCCTTCCCTTTATTCCCTAAAACTGACAGCTTGACTGCTCCAGTTCCCACAGTAGCCAGGATTTACAACCTCTCAACTGAGACCCATCATATTATAGCATCCTCTCATAAATCATCTACCAGAAAGCTATATCTTAGCAAATTGAAGTGATTTTTCTTTATGGGCCTCTCAGAATGATGTTGATCCTTATTTAGATCCGATCCAATCTATATTGGAATTCCTAACTAAACTTTTCAATGAGGGAGCGGCTGCAGCTACCATTAGAGCTCAATTAGCAGCAATATCAAACTTTAATTTTGGTTTCCAAGGCTCCAGTGTCATGTTGCATTAACTTGCTAAAGCCTTTCTTAACGGTGCCATTCATCTGAGGCCACCAGTCAGAGCTCCAGTCATGCCATGGAATCTAAATTTTGTTCATGTCCTAATGGTTAAGGTGTTTGCCTTACAAATGCAAGGTGCAGGGTTTGAGTCTCACAAGGGATAATTGGCTAGGCTTAAAATGACTCGCAAGGGCAGTTAGCTTAGTACTAATCTATGAACCTATGATCCTATGAATCATACTACCTCCTTCTGAACCAGCCTCATCCTATTCTTTGAAATTCCTTTCATGGAAGACTATTTTTCTGATAGCCATTACTTTTGCTTGGCGATTTCTGAGCTGCAAGCCTTAACCTCCTTATCTGATTTTCCACAATGACAGAGTTTCACTCTATACTAATCCATCATTTTTACCAAATGTTTGCTCAGAGGCAAATCTTAACCAATCTTTTGAGTTGCTAGTTTTCTTTCCCCAGTACACAAATAGGATGGAACACATGCTGCACAAACTTGATATTCATAGACAACTCAGATTTTAGCTAGGCAGAATGAAACAATCAATGGATCAACTCTTTGTTTCCTTTTCATAGTCAAAGAAGGGTGGCTCAGTGACAAAAGTAACCTTGTCAAGATGGCTATCAGATTGCATTTCCTTCATTTATAATTCACAAAATGCCCCCTTGCAACAAAAAGTAAAGGCCCGCTCTACTAGAGCTATTTCAACCCCATTAGCTTTTTCTGCGAGGTTACCATTAGACTCTATTTGTGCAGCAGCTACCTGGTCAACACCTTATACCTTTATCACCCATTACAAAGTAGACAAGGCCTCCAGGGACAGGACCTCCTTTGGTTCCACAGTTCTGAGGAATATACTCCCGTGAGCCAACCGAGAAGATGGTGCTTTGGACGCTACCCATTAGTAAAGAATGAATGGCGAGATAGAACAACTTCACATAAAGAAGTTATGTACTCACCATAATGTTCCATGTGAGTTGTTCATCTCGCCTTCATTCTTACGTCCCACCCTCCAACTCCCATCCACTCTACTTGAGGTCCGTATAGAGTGCTTTGTCTCTTATCCAACTCTCTGAGTGGCATATTTATACTACTAAATAGTCACACAGCAAACAAGATCTGAGGGAAGATCAGGGTGCATCATGGGATAGGGAGTTGGCTTCAAGCTGGTTGAAGACCTTGTGCTTTTGCAGTTCTCTGAGTCGAAGCCTAGGATCGGCTCAGAACCCATCAGTAAAGAATGAAGGCAAGATGAACAACTCACATGGAACATTATGGTGAGTACATAACTTCTTTTTTTATTTCATTCAGCAAACAAGATCTGAGGAATGTTAGGGGTTGGTGCGTTATGGATAAGGAAGGAGCTCAAGAGTTTTTGGTGGCCATGAGCTATAATAATGGCAAAGTTGGATCCGAGGATCAGATCCAAGCCCTACTGTTGAGGAAAAATGAAAGTGGACAAACACAGATGAAATGTTACGGTGAGTACATAACTGCTTTTTATTCTTCCTTCAAGAATATTTCCCAGCTGTTTGTAACTTTCAGCAGGGCTAAATAATTGATGTTATGTGATCCTATGTCGCCTACATTCTGACTGATGGGTTCGGAGCCGATCCCTCGGCTCCGACTCGGCACGCTTATGCTATAGAGCGAGGCCTCTAATTGGCTGAGCTATCTTTATCCCAGGATGCACCACCACTCATCCCCAGATCTCGTTTGCCGCTATCAAGCATAGACGTGGTCTCAACATTGGCTGGGCTAAGTACTAGTTTTTAGGCTTATTTCCTATCACAAATTTCCTTTCTTTAAACCCAAAAGCTGTTTTAACAGCTATTGTTGATATATTAGTGTGTTTGGTGTAGTTGTGTGACTGAATTCAAAAAATTTTTAGTCAGGGAAGGTTTCCCGTTTCAGTTAGAGGGGCCTTCCCCTGTTATATTACTGTTACATTACTGTTTCTGTAATTTCTTGGGTCAAGTACCCGTTTAAGTTAGAGGGTCTTGACTCCTCTCTCTATCTTTACTCTTTGGTCAGTTAACTGTTAGTGTAAAAAAAAAAAAAAAAGAAAGAAATTTTGTTAAAGTTGTATTAGATTGTCTTAACTGAAGTTTACTGTTATAGTGTTCACTTTTATTGGTTCTTTGGCTAGGCATTATGTCGAAGAACACAAACCCTCCGGTTTAAGAAATGCACGAGGTGTGGTTTTAAAATGTCCATAATCGATCTACCACGCCTCGTCGCCTATTGCTTAGGTGCTAAGCATTTGCAAGAGTCGTAGTGTGTGCCACGTGTTCTCTTGAGAGTCCTCCAGGAGAGGAAAAACAAATTAATCCTCAAGGGATTAATCAAGCCTTCCTTTGAGGAGGCTTTATCTTCCTCTCTGTCTCCTTCTAAAAAGAGGAAAGCGTCGGCTCCGACCAGTCAGTCGGAACCGACCGCTAAAAAAACTAAGCAGACTTCTCCATCGGCTCCACGGACTTCGGAGCCGAGGTCGGAACGGTCTGCTTCGATGCCTCCAGCCTCGACCCCTCTGGTTTCGGAGCCGAGGTCTGGGGCATCGAGAGGCGGGTCACCCTCATCGGCTCCACTGATATTGGAGCCGATAAGGGTTATCGGCTCAGACTCTTCCCTCGGGCCGAAGTCCTTATCGGTACCGAGGGAAATTTCCTTGAAACCTTCCTCGAGCCGATAATTGTTGAGTCGCTTCGAGCCGGTCCCTGAGCCCTTCGAGCCGATGGAGAAATCGGTTCGGCCCGATCGGTATCCTCGAGATCATCCAAGATGTCTGATTCGACATCGACAGGGTGCTCCTTCGACTCTTCCAGTCTCCGGTGTTCCAAAGATGGTTTCGGCTCCAGCCCATTTGGCTTCGGGCCGATGGTCCACTCCTACTGTTTTTCCTCCTCCGACAGCTTCGCACCGTTGGAGCCGGTGCTGGTGGAACCTGTGGAGGTGTTAGGGTGGGCCCGACCCTTGCTCCAACTCCGGCTCTTGGGTCGGAGTTCAGTACACGGACTTCTTCCTTCGGCCCTGGGAGGCTTCGGGATTGATGCTTTTGATCCCAAGTCTCCCTCTCGGCCGGCGCGGGAGTACTGTCCACTGTCGTGGCCACGGAGGGGACCCTCCCAGGATTCTGGTGGTCCCGCCTTCAGGGCTATGAGGAGTGCTTTAGCCAAATCTTCCTTGGCTACCTCCACAGTTTCCCCAGCTCCTTCCCTACATTTGGAGACTGGGTCGTTGGCAGTCCCCCTGTCTTTAGACAGTGGAGCCCCTGGGCCTCAGGTTACCCCTCTGGGTTTCTCCCCTCCTGGAGGTCCTTCTGAAGCCTCTTCGGAAGAACCTCCCAGGAAGAGATCGTGCAAGAGGAAGCACGTTGACTCCCCTGATGAGTCTTTAACATCTGACACTGATCTCGATGATGCAGAAGGGTCCCCCAAGTCATCCTCGGATGATGTCTCCTTTACAGACATCCTGGAAGCCCTAAAACAACGAGGCGGCTGGCAGTCCAAACCTCCCTCTGCTGATGAGTCGGTGTTCCTGAAGGCCTTCGGGGCTCAGCCCTCTGCCTCCTGGGTGTCTCCGCCCTTCGACGAACTCTTGGATTTGATCTGTCAAGGGCGGGAACACCCAGACTCTGTGGAACCGGTGCCCGCTCATCCGAACAAATTTCTCTCGGCGCCCCTGGATAGAGAGTTCCTTACTAAAGGTGTGGCTGTAGATGCTATGGTGGTGGCATCTGCTACCCAGCAAGATGTAGCAGAGGCTTCTACGTCCATCCATCCTCCTAATAAGGAGTCTAGGAGCATGGATTGGACGGAAGCGCAACCCTTAGTTCAGCACCCTTTTCACTGACGTCCTTGAACTACCTGACGACTTCGAGATTTCAGAGGGATCTGATTAAGGAGCAATCCGATACCCTCTTGGGTAACCTGCCTGAGGAGCTGGCCGAGACGGTTGGCTCTCAGCTGGCTACAATGTCGTCCATTTCAAACTCGTCCATGAGGCTCATTTCTATGTGTGGCCGAGTAGGCGAGTAGAGCGCGGGTACAGGCATTGCTCTACGGAGACAAGCCTGGCTCCGCTGTGTCATTTCTCGGAGGCCTTTAAGTCTTCATTTGCCGACGCCTTTGATGGGTCCTCCCTGTTTGGACCCAAGGTAAAGACACACTAACCCGCTGTGAACAGGAAGGTAAGACTCTGACTGCCAGGGGCACGATTTTCCACTCCCTTCGGCCTTATCCCAAGGCTAAAAGAGGAGGGAAAATGTGGTTCCGTGATCTCAGAAGCCTTACCCTCTCAGCAGGAAGGTTCCCTCCAGAGGCAGAGGAGGGGAAATTCATCGAGACGCCCGTCCCAGAGGAGGCAGGGGCCCTCGCAACACTGGAGACTGCGAGTCCTTTCGTGGCTCTTCAGCCTTTCATAGTCCATGAGGGATTGCCCGGCTGTGCTACTCCGGAGCCAGTCGGGGGTCATTTCTCGAAGCACCTGAAGGCCTGGGAAGGGATCACTCAGGACCGATGGGTGCTTCGGATTATTGCCGGAGGTTACTCCATCCCATTCTCTCACCCCCCCCCAGTCCAAAAAAATCCCGGACCCGCCACCCAGTCAACGGGATACCGCAGCCTCAGAAATTTCAAAGCTGCTGCAAAAAGGAGCCATCCAACCAGTCCCCGCAGACCAGATCGGATTAGGGACTTACTCAAGATTCTTTTTGGTGCCAAAAAAGACCGGGGACTTGAGGCCCATTTTGGACCTAAGCATCCTAAACCGTTCAGTCAGAAAGTCCAAGTTCCGAATGGTCACTCTACAAACCATTCTCCCATTGTTGGAGAAGGGTGTTTGGATGTGCACCATAGATCTCAAGGACGTGTATTATCATATCAGGATACATCAAAAGTCCAGGAGACATCTGCGCTTCAGCCTAGGAGGCAGTCATTTTCAGTTCCGTGCGCTGCCCTTTGGTCTCACCACAGCCCCCAGGGTGTTCACCAAGTGCTTGGCAGTAGTGACTGCTCACCTGAGAAGTCTAGGATTCCAGGTGTTTCCGTACCTAGACGACTGGCTCCTAACTGCCACCTCCAAGCATCTACTTCTGTGGAGCCTACAAGCCACTATATCACTGGGCAATTCCCTTGGAATCACCTTCAATTGGCCAAAGTCTGTGCTGCGGCCATCTCAAAGAATAAGATTCATAGGGGTAGAGATAGACTCAAACCAGATGCGAGTCTATCTACCTACAGACAGAATTCAAACCATACAAAATCAAGTTCGAGCCTTACTCCCCAGGTCCAAAGCCCCAGCCAGAATGATCCTGCAGCTATTGGGATCCATGTCTGCCACGGTTCTTCTAGTCCACTTGGCAGGTTGCACATGAGAATCCTCCAGTGGCTTCTTTCAACTCAGTGGTCCTTTCAGGAACTCCCTCTCAATCACCTCATATGGATCACGGAATCTTGCAAACGGGACCTTCGCTGGTGGCTGGTGCCCTCCAATTTGGATCAGGGACAACCCTTTGTTCTTCCTCCTCCAGTGCCACTTTGACCACGGATGCCTCCCAGATGGGGTGGGGGGCATTCCTGGGCAGGACAGTCCAAGGCAAATGGCACCCGGAAGAGACTCCTCTTCATATCAACATCCTAGAAATGAGGGCAGTACTCCTGTCCCTTCAAGCCCTTCACGATTATCTCCCTCAGGGAATCGCTGTTCTCTCAGACAACATGTCAGTTGTCTGGTACCTGAACAAACAGGGAGGAACCAGATCCTATCCTCTTTGCAGAGAAGCCATGAGAGTTTGGGAATGAGCAGTCTCTACCAAACGCTTCCTAGTGGCTACTCACATACCGGCAAGTCCAATGTCATAGCCGACAGATTGAGCAGAACCATCCTCTCTCCTCACGAATGGTCTCTGAATATGACAGTTGCAAGTCAGATTTTCAGCTTAATGGGGAGTTCCGTTGCACCTCTTGGCACTCCTGAATGCAGTGCAAAGAATTTTTCTCCTAACCCCGGCTCCGGGAAGAGCCCCATGGACGCTTTAGTCCATCCTTGGCCCACCGGCTTGCTTTATGCCTTCCTCCAGTTCCTCTCCTCCCAGGGTGATTCAAAGGCATCTCTCTTAGGGAGCAAGATGATCTTAATTGCTCGTGACTGACCTCGGCAAGTGTGGTTCCCCTATCTTCGGAAACATACTCTGAAAGGTCCATGGTTCCTGAACCAGGTCCCAGACCTACTGATTCATCAGTCGGGACTATTCCACCAGTCCCTACACACCTTAAAATTGACCTGGCCCCTCCTCCTCTTCCGGCGATAGTCAGGAGTCATACACTGGATCCAGATGTTGTTCACATATTATCTTCAGCCCACAAGTCTGCTACAAAGAAACTGTATTCTAGCAAATGGAAAAGGTTTGCTATTTGGGCTCAACTCCGGGGCCTGGACCCCATTTCTACTTCCGTGGCAGAAGTACTAAAATTTCTGACCTCTCTTTTCAATCAAGGCTCTTCAGTTTCTACCATCAAAGTACAATTGGCAGCAATTTCTATGAATCCATAGACCCACCGTTAATGAGCAACAGATTGTGTAAGACCTTCCTGAAAGGTGCTGCTCTATTAAGACCTCCGATTTCTCATCCTGCACCTCCATGGGATCTCGATATAGTGTTGCGTGCCTTGACTTCTTCCCCCTTTGAACCGGCAGCTACATGTGATCTAAAGTTTCTATCATGGAAGACAGCCTTTCTAGTGGCGATTACTTCAGCCAGAAGGGTTTCAGAGCTTCAAGCTTTGTCAGTGAAACCTGCACTTGGTTTTTCATACATATCCCTCAGACCAAATCCTTCTTTTGTTCCTAAAGTTTGTTCTACTTTATGCTTACAACAATCGTTAGAGCTTCCAGTTTTTTTCCCAAAATACTCTAACAAAGCGGAGTTTATATTCCACACACTGGATGTCCACAGACAGTTACGTTTTTATTTAGATAGGACCAAACAAACAAGGAAAACAGATCAGTTGTTTGTATCCTTTGCAGAAAACAAATTGGGCAACGCTGTCACAAAGGTCACTATTGCCAAATGGATCAGGGGCTGTATTACTCAAGCTTATATTTATTGTAACAAAGAGCTTACCACCTCTGTCAAGGCTCATTCTACAAGGGCTATGGCTACTTGGGTAGCATTTCATTCTAAGCTTGCTATTGGTGACATTTGTACTGCGGCTACATGGTCTTCCCCGCACACCTTCGTTTCCCACTACAAATTAGATGTGGCATCTAGAGGACGAACTTCATTTGGTTCCACAGTGCTCAGGAGTGTTTTCCAATGAGCCACCCGGGATTTAGGTGCTAGGGACGCTGTCCCATCAGTCAGAATGTAGGTGAGATAGGATCACATAACATCTTTTAGTTATGTACTCACCATAACTTCAGATGTTTGGGATCCATCTCGCCTACATTCCAAATAACCCACCCTCCTTCCCCCTTCCTTGGAGATCAGAGGATATCAGAAGGTCCGAATCCTGTTGTTTCATCTTGAAACATCTAACAATGTTATATAAACAAGTTGTGCATGTGTGCATGAATGCGGACAAACAAGATCTGGGGAATTAGTGGTGGTGCATCCTGGGATAAAGATAGCTCAGCCAATTAGAGGCCTCGCTCTATAGCATAAGCGTGCCGAGTCGGAGCCGAGGGATCGGCTCCGAACCCATCAGTCAGAATGTAGGCGAGATGGATCCCAAACATCTGAAGTTATGGTGAGTACATAACTAAAAGTTCACTTACAACCTTAAAAGTATGTATGGCTTCTTTGTACCAAGGTCCCAGTAAAAGAACCTGTACCACTTTGGGATCTTAGCTTTG
>NC_056728.1:1973292579-1973440292 GCF_019279795.1 Protopterus annectens
CTGTTGAGGGATCTGGGCACCGGGGCTCTCTCATCAGCTCCAAGGGGTGAGTGGCATCAGACCCTTGTCTGACCCCATTCTCCCCCTCGGAGCTTCAGTGCAGGTAAGCTCAGCTCCAACATCAGCCTCGGAGCCATCACCCTTGACACAGAGAAGGACTCCTATCTCTTTGGAGCCAGAGCTTTCTTTGCCTAGAGGTTGTAATGCCTTTGAGGTCATGCCAAGTGTGCTGTCCCCTGAAATAGCTCTACTGCCAGCTCCACTGGCTCCATCCCCCATGGTGCCTATTCCAACCTCTACTCCTCCTCCAGACCCCAAGTGCAGGGAACCTATGCCCCAGGACACCCCATTGGGTGTTCCCTCTTCTTCTGAGGCCTCCCCTGATCACTCAGAGGAGCCTCCTCGGAAGAAGAAGTGCAAGGCGAAGCACATAGACTCCCCTGAGTCTGTCACCTCAGATACAGACTTGGATGAATCGGAAGGGTCCCCCTCTGAAGGGGTTTCCTTTTCAGACATCCTTGAAGTGCTTAGGCAGAGGAGAAACTGGACTTCCCTAGCCCCCAGCGAGGACAAGTCTGTATTCCTGGACGCATTTGGTTCCCTACCTTCCACCTCCTGGGTATCTCCTCCTTTCAATCCACTCATATCTGTAGTGGCTTGAAAGGCTTGGTCAGCTCCAGATTCTGTGGAACCTACTCCGAGGAGATTAAACAAATTTATTACAGTCCCCAGGACATGGTGGTAGCAGCAACCACCAAGAAAGAGTTAGCAGAATCCTCTTCATCTGTTCATCCTCCAAACCAAGAGCCTTGAACGATGGACAGATATGGAAAGCGAATGTTTGGTTCAGCGACCTTTGCAATGAGGTCCCTGAACTACCTATTTTACAAGTCTTCAAAGGGATCTCCTGAAAGAGTTTGGAGATACCCTTCAAGATCCTAGCAGCTGAGGGAGTACCAGCCAAATTAGCTTCCCAGCTTGCGACTCTTAATTCCATAGTCAACTCCTCCATGATGCTCATTTCCTATGCAGCCGATGGAGTGAGCAGAGCCGCAGGGACAGGTGTGGCTCTTAGGAGACATGCTTGGATGTGGCTGTGTTACTTTGCGGAATCCTTTTGAGCGTCCTTCAACAATACTCCCTTTGATGGCTCCTTTCTCTTTGGGCCTCAAGTGAAAGACACATTGACCAGGTGTGAGCAGGAAGGCAAGACTCTCTCTGCCATGGGAGTCCATTTTTCCACCCCTTCTAGACCTCATCCCAAGGGCCAGAAGAGCAGAAAGATGTGATTCCGAAAATCCCAGGGACCCTTGCCTGACATATGTGGTGATTTTTCCCCCAGGGACAGAGGAGGAAACAACAATAACAGACGCCGCCCTTGTGGCAGAGGGGGACCGTAAAACCAGGGTAACAGAGAAACCTTCTCTGACAAACCCTTCCGACATCCCTGAAGGATTGCCTGACTGCTCACCTATGGAGGCAGTCGGGGGAAGACTTTCTCTGTACCCACATGCCTGGCAAAATATAACAAGAGACAGATGGGTACTATCCATTATATATCCAGAGGTTACAGAATTCCCTTCCATCAAACCCCCATGGAATCAGAAAAGTCCATCCCAGATATCCTACCCAATCTGAGGGATCAAGCAGTCACAGAAGTTTCAAGACTGCTAGAAAAAAGAGCCATTCAAGAAGTCCCCGCAGACCAACTTGGATCCGGCACTTACTCAAGATTCTTTTTAGTACCAAAAAAGACAGGGGACTGGAGACGAATACTGGATCTCAGCAGATTGAACAGGTCTGTACAAAAAGAAAAGTTCCAGATGGTGACACTGCAGTCCATCTTACCTTTTCTGGGTCAGGACAATTGGATGTGCTCGATAGATCTTCAGGACGTGTACTACCATATCAAGATGGACAGATGCTCCAGGAGATTTCTTCACTTCTAGGTAGGGGCCAGTCATTACCAGTTCAGAGCTCTGCCCTTTCGTCTCACCTCAGCCCCCAGGGTGTTCACCAAGTGTATGGCAGTAGTCATGGCTCACCTGAGGCATCAAGGATTCCAGGTGTTTCCCTATCTAGATGACTGACTCCTGACTGCTACCACCAGGCATCAACTCTTAGAGGCATGGGATTATACAATCACATCATGCACTCAACTAGGCATTACAAAAAATTTCGAAAAATCTGCCTTGTTGCCATGTCAGTCTATCACATACATAGGAGCAGAGTTAAATACAAAAGAAATGTTTGCAAGACTACCACAGGAAAGAGTTTCCATTATTCGTCAACAAATGTCAGCTCTAATGCAGAGCAAAAGGACTCAAGTCAGATATGTCCTCCAAGCTCTAGGCTCCATGGCAGCTGCTATTCATCTTGTCCCGCTAGCGTGTTTCCACATGAGAATCCTTCAGTGGCTTCTTTTCACGCAGTGGTCTTTTCAGGAGCTACCCATATCTCACATGATCTTGATCACAGAAACATACAAAAGGTACCTTTCTTGGTGGATGGTCTCCCCACTAGTGATTCAGGGCAGACCCTTTATACAACCCCCTCCAGTAGCCACAGTGACCATGGACACCTCCCTGATAGGGGGGGGCATTATCTAGGCAGGACAGTCCAAGGCACTTGGCAACCTCACGAGTACTATCTGCATATCAATGTCCTAGAAATGAGAGCGGTGTTCCTAGCGTTGCAAGCCCTTCAGGACTCTCTTCCTTCCAGGACCATTGCAATCCAAACAGACAACATGTCAGTGGTGTGGTACATCAACAAACAGGGCAGGACACATCAACAAACAGGGCAGAACCAGGTCTTATCCCTTATGTCGAGAAGCACTCAGACTGTGGCAATGGGTGATTTCCTCCCAACTGTTTCTGATAGCGATGCACATCCCTGGGAAATCCAACATCATAGTGGACAGGCTCAGCAGAGCTATCCTCATGCCTCACAAGTGGTCTCTGAATATGGAAGTTGCGGATCTTATCTTCCTCAAATGGGAACAGCCTTGCTGCGATCTATTTGCCACTCCTCTCAACAACAAATGCAGCAGCTACTTCTCCCAACTTCCTCTTCCAGGTCATATACCCAGAGATGCTCTAGTCCACGATTGAACTCAGGGGCTCCTTTATGGTTTTCCCCCATTTCCCCTAAATCCAAGACTGATACAGAAAGCAAAATCATTGGGTTGCAAAATGATCCTCATTGCCCCATATTGGCCTCGACAGATAAGGTTCCTGTTCCTGCACCTCTACCTTCTGGATCAACCGCGGATTCCGGACCCGGTTCCAGATCTTCTGATTCATCAATCAGGTGGGTTGCACCAGTCCCTTCATACTCTCCAGCTCACAGCTTGGTTATGCCACTTCCAGCCTTAGCCAGGCTTTCTAGTATCTCCCCAGCAGTCCGTGATATTATTGTTTCCTTACATAAGTCTATTATGAGGAAAACGTATGCTAGTAAATGGAAACGTTTTTCTTACTGGGCAGAATCAAGAAATTTGGATCCCTTGTCAGCCCCAGTCCATGAAATTCTGGAATTTCTAGCATAACTTTTTCAGTCTGGTGCAGCTTCCACTACCATTAGAGTCCAGCTAGTGGCCATTTCTAATTTTCATATCGGTACGTTAAATTCTAGCATAATGTCTCATAAGCTCTGCAAGGCCTTTATGAGAGGAACATCTCTTCTTAGACCCCCAGTTAGAGATCCTCCTCCTCATTGGGATCTCAATTTAGTTTTAGCTTCCTTAATTTTGCCTACCTTTGAACCGGTAGCATCATGACCCTTAAAATTACTTTCTTGGAAGACACTTTTTCTGGTTGCTATCACTTCAGCTCAACGTGTCTCAGAACTTCAAGCACTATGTCTTCATCCTCCTTACCTGGTGTTTCACAAGGACAGAGTTTCTCTGAGGACCAATCCATCCTTTATTCCCAAAGTCTGCTCAGAGAACAATTTAAATCAATCCATAGATCTCCCAGTTTTCTTTCCCCATCACAGCAACAAGGCAGATTACAAGCTCCACCAACTGGATGTGCACAGACAATTGCGGTTTTACCTCCACAGAACTAAGTAACTAAGAAAGTCAGACCAGTTATTTCTTTCTTATGCTTTCAACAAGGCCTTCCAGTTTCTAAGGTGACCTTATCCAGATGGTTATCTGATACTATTGCCTTTATTTATCAGTTGCGCAATAAAGAGCAACCAGCTAAACCAAAAGGTCATTCTACTAGAGCATTAGCCACCTCTGTAGCTTTTCAGTCTAGGTTGCCTATAGATTCAATCTGTGCAGCTGCCACTTGGGCAAACCCTCATATCTTTATCTCTCATTACAAAGTGGATATGGTCTCCCAGATCAGGGCTTCCTTTGGTTCCACTGTTCTGAAGAGTCTGTTCCAATGAGCCACTTGGTGTCTTTAGGTGCTAGGGACGCTGTCCCAAACAGCAAGAATGAAAGCTAGATGGGACAACTTAACATAAAGAAGTTATGTACCTACCATAACGTTCCATGTTAGTTGTCTTCATCTCGCCTTTCTTCTTGCATCCCTCCCTCCTTCCCCCTTCCTAGAGGGTTGAGAGGAGTTCCTCTTGTTTTTCACTGGCTGAGTATTTTTTATTACTTTTCATACCAGGTATTCTTTGACTCTTTCCTTATTTAGGTATTTTGGACAACCAGTTTTTAGGTAACTGGTTCTCTACTTATGTCTAGTATGCGCTATCACAAACAAGATCTGGGTAGCTGACACTGGGCATGCTGGGATAAGGGGTAGACAGTTTGCTGTCCCATCTGGAGTGATTGCTCTCGAGCTATTGAAGATGGCCGAGTCAGAGCCGAGGATCGGCTGTCATCCCAAACAGCAAGTTTTGGTAGGTACGTAATGGTAGGTACATAACTTCTTTATCCACTAGCCAGATTTTACATGAGGATCCTTCAGTGGATGCTAGCTGCTCGTTTATCAATCCTTTATCAGTCAGTGTCATACCAGATAAAAATTACCCAGATGTGCAAAAGAGATCTGAATTGTTGGATTCAATCTGACCAAATACTTCAAGGCCGTCCTTTCATTCCCCAACAGTCCAAAGCCATAGTGACCACTGATGCTTTCCAGATTGGGAGGGGGCATTATCTGGGAAAGACAGTCCAGTGCACTTGGTCCCCCGAAGAGGCCAGTTTGCACATAAATATCCTGGAGATGAGAGCGGTGCTGTTAACATTGCAGGCATTTCAAGATGCTGTTCCATCTGGAGTGATTGCTATTCAAACAGACAACATCTCAGTTGTAAGGAACATCAACAAACAAGGGGGAGCCAGATCCTACCCATTGTTTCAAGAAGCTGTCAGGGTCTGGCAGTGGGCAGTCTCTTCCAACCGCTTTCTGTTAGCAATGCACATTCTGGGGAAATCCAGTGTAATAGCAGGCAATCTGAGCAGGTATGTTCTTCTTCCTCACAAATGGTCCCTCAACAAAATTGTGGTGGACAAGATTTTCCATCAGTGGGGCCGAGCCTTGCTGCAACCTCTTTGCTTCTCCCCTAAACAAGTGCAGCAACTACTTTAATTCCTCTACAGGGGAAGTCACAGAGGGATGCTCTACTTCACAACTGCCCCCCCCCCCCCCGATCTTCTATATGCTTATCTACTGATTCCATTGATTCCAAAATGTCTGCAGAAAGCTGCTAGGTCGAAGAGCACAGTAATCTTTATTGCACCCTATTGACCTCGACAAATTTGTTTTCCCTTCCTCTCATCTCACCTGGTTCAACCATAGTGGAACCTAGATTCAACTCTGGACCTCCTGCTTCACCCGAGAGGTATGTTGCATCCAGATATACCATACCTCAAGCTGACTAACTGGCTTCTCGAATTCCATTAATAGCCAGACAATCCATGCTCTCTTCACCTGTTTGCTGTATAATTGTATCTTCCCATAAAGCCTTGACAAGAAAAATATATGCCAGTAAACAGAGGTTTGTTATTTGGGCACAACAGTGCAACTTTGACCCTTTTTCAGCCCCTATCAATTATATTTTGGACTTTCAAGCACACTTATTTCTAAACGGTGCTAGTTCTTCAACTGTTCAAGTGCATCTGGCAGCAATTTCCAATTACCGCACTGGATTTAATGGCTCCTCCATAGCTTTTCACAAATTGAGGAAGGCCTTCTTAAGAGGTACTCTTCTCCTAAGGACTCCTTATAAAGACCCTATCCCTCCATGGGATTTAAATCTGATGCTGCAGTCTCTCATACAATCCCTTTTTAAACCAGCAGCTATATGTCGCCTTAAATATCATACATGAAACATAATTTTCTTGGTTGCCGTTACTTCTGCAAGAAGAATTTCTGAGGTCTAAGCATTATCCTTTCAACCTCCGTACTTAATTTTCCACAAAGATAGAGTGACTTTACGTACTAATCCATCATTTCTGCCAAAGGTGGTGTCAGAATCCAATATTAATCAAGCCATTAATGTACCAGTGTTCTTTCCTTAGTTTACCAACAAAGGAGAATATATCTTGCATTTACTGAATGTTTATAGACAGTTATGCTTTTATTTTCATAAGAATGGGAAAATCAGAAAAGATGACCAATTGTTCATCTCATTTTCTGAACCAACTTTGGGAAAACCAGTTTCTAAGATTATATTATCAAAGTGGTTGACATACTGCATTTCTTTCATTTATACTAAACTTGGCATTACTATTCCAAATTCCTCGATAGCAAACAGCACAAGATCCATGGTGACTTGCACAGTTTTTCAGTCAAAAATGTCCATGGATGATATATGTGCAGTAGCAACATGGGCTACTCCCCACACATTTGTCACTCATTAAAAGTTGGATCTGGTCTCCAGAGGTAGGGCAACATTTGGTTCTATGGTGCTCAGGAATATCCTTCCTTGAGTCCACCCTGGAAACACATAGTTAGGGACTCCGTTGAGGATAGAATGAAAATTGACAACATCAGATAAAGAAGTTATGTATTCACCATAACATTCTGTCTGTGTTGTCAGTTTTCATTCTTCCTCAACTCCCCTCCCACCAACCCCATCCTAAGGCTTCCAGATCCCTGAATACTTGTTTTTTACATATGACTTCTAGATATGGCTTCTCCACTTACCATTTTCAGCCTTTATTCTCGACTAAGAAGCAAACAAGATCTGAGGTATTTGGGGAGGTGCATTGTGGGTAAAGGAGAAACTTGAGAGATTTGGTTGATGCGAGTTTTGGCAATGGCCAAGTCGGATTCGATGGGTCGGGTCCGAATCCAATAGTTGAGGAAGAATGAAAATGGACAACACAGATGGAATGTTATGGTGAGTACATAACTTCTTTTTACTTACCATCACAACATATCTTCATGATCCATGCCCATCTACTTCAGTATCTCCACCCAGTTTCCAGAGACATTTAATAGTTGGGCCTACAGGTGATGTTTGAGGATTAGTTGTATGGGTTATGATTTTATGTTTCTGTTTGCTATTTTGGTGTATTTTATTTTAGAGATCTGAAGAAGAGAAGAGACATGGAGAGTTATGGTAGAGAGGAAGGAGTGTGAGCCTTAGGGAAGTTTTTTATGCTAGGGCAACTAGTACCTAAGGTAGCTAGTGGCAGTGGTTGAAGTAGTTGGTCAGGGGTCATAGAGCTCCACTGTTGTGGTGTGCACATATTTTTTGTTTGCTGTACATTTAAATGAGAGGAAACAGTAAAGTTTGCAGGATAATATTCTGCATGTGCTGGAATGTCTCCTTTCATGGAATTGCTGGGTTAATCTCCATTTCATTTAATTCTGCTTTTTATTAGTACTGTTTTGTACACAAATTTAAGATTAACCAAAATTTGGTTTAGAGCCAAGAATAATTTATACTGTGGTTAAGAATGTATTTACCGGATATGGTAGGCTTTAATATCCATCCATGTACTACAGGCTGTACACATGACATAATACCTGTATGACTGATTAGAATTTATGATGTACAGTAGTTGCAACATTTGAGTAAACTGCAGATAAGACAAGTGGTCTCTTTCTATCTGCAGTAATTGGTTTGTATAATAAGGTCTATACATGAAAGTTTGGTGAATGTACATGATAGAAATAAAAGATGAAATCCCCTGTTTGATAATATGATGTGGTGCATTTTTTGACTCATTTGTTAATTTATTTTCTAGTGGCCTTCTGAAAATTAATGAGTCCTGGTATGAAATTGCACCACTACAGTCATCATCTGAACAGCATCATGTGATTTATGATCTCAGAAATGTTCAGCCAGAACCAAGTTTTTGTGGAATAGATGGTGTGCATGAAGTAACAGATGATGAGTTTGGCACAGAGGATCTCTCTGAACATTTTCATACTGGAAATCAGTATTATGTTGTAAGTGATCTTTATTTTTTTATTTGGAAAATATTGTCGCTAATAGATTTTTGCATTCATCTCCTGAGCATTCTTTTAGTTTACTACTGAAGGGTGACTAAACTGCACATACCTCACTCATACTTCTCTCAACTGTTCCTGATTTTGTAGAACATCCTTAAATTTTTCTCATATTTTGCCATGTCCTTTATACATTTTAAGATTTTCTGGCAAATCACTGAGGATTAGTCTGTTAAAAAATACATGGCAATGCAAAACCTGTTGATCCAGTGCTGTCTGGTTTTGTCCAATTTATTGTTTGAGCTGTCAGATTTATTTATTTATTTTACATTTGTTAACCGGGATGGTCCGACTGGATACATGTCCTTTTTCAGCGGAGGCCCGGGGGGAAAAGCTCCAACAGAGTTACAATGATAATTAGGTACAGTAAATGAGCTGAAAGAACTTAACAAAAACATAGGCTATTTACATACAAGTACAAGACTGCCATTACTATTTCTGAGATTACTACAAATGTAACATTAATAACATATTAGCAAGGACGGCAGGCAGTATAATGACAGAGTTAGACAGGATACATATTTCTTTATCACAGTATACAAAGTACTTATCATCTTAGCTAGTTGTTTATGTTTTAGTTAATGGCACAGAGCTAGTCTGGGTTTGAGCAAGGACATAGCCAGTGTGACTTGAAGTGGAGTTTTAGACTATTTTTGAATTGACTTAGAGAAGTTGCAAGCGTGATGTTATTTGGGAGAGAGTTCCATATTTTACCAGTGGTGTTGGCAAATAGCGTCACCACCTAGGTTGAGAGATTTAGTTGTTTGGACAAGGAGTCTGTTTGCTGAGCGAAGGCAGCTTAGATTGGAGTAGGGAGTCATTAAGTTTTTTTAGTGCTGGGGTATTCTCAGGTTGTTTAAGGATTTTGAAGGCCTCTATGAGTTGGGACTGGTGAAGAAGGTGTGGGAATTCTATCCATCCAAGATTTTTCAGGTTAGTACAGTGGTGTGTTCTGTAGGGTAGGCCTGTAATGAACCTGGCAATGTGATTATAGCAGGATGAGAGCTTGGCCAGATCAGATTTGTTAAGGTGAGTGAGGACAGGAGAGGCATATAGTAGGGTAGAGAGAAGGTGTGAACGGGCTGTGGCTGCCCTGGCATTCGGGGTAAGGAAGGCTTTAATTCTATATAGGGTCCCAAGTTTCTTGTTGACTGACTTAATGGCTTGGTTGATATGTATATCAAATCTGAGTTTATTGTCAATGTTTACTCCTAATAGCTTTGTATAGGTGTCTGGGGAGATGATGGTCCCATTATCGGATTTTATAGTTAAGTTTTCAGTCGGAGATCTATTGGTTGGGTAGAAGAGAAGTAACTTGGTTTTGTTTGGATTTAAGATCAGGAGATGGTTGGCAAGCCAGTTTTTGACTTTGGTGAAGCTATGTTAGGTGGTAGTTAGTAGATTTGCAAGAGAGGCATTGGAACATATTATAGTTGAGTCATCTGCATATTGAATGCAGGTGGCTTCAGGGATGACTGTTTGGATGTCGTTTATGAAGACTGAAAAGAGAAGAGGTCCTAATATGGAACCTTGAGGAACTCCTATGGCATTTGGTAGTAGGCAGGAGAGCTTGTTTTGCCACATTACTGCTTGTTGTCTCCCAGTGAGGTAAGCTTGAAACCAGTCAAGGGCTGGAGTATCTAGATACAGGGTTTTTAAAGTATATAGAAGTAACTGATGGTTTACCATATTGAAGGCTTTCGATAGGTCCAGGAAGAGAGCGGAGGATATTTTTTTATTATTCCGGTTAAGATTAATGTTTTCAGTAAAAGAGAGGAGGGCAGTGGTTGTACTATGATGGGGTCTGAATCCATGTTGAGAGTCTGTGAGTAGTTTATTTTGGGTTAGATAGAGCATTAGTTGGTTGTGCATGCACTTTTCCATAGTTTTGGCAAGTGGTGATAGTATGGCTATAGGTCTATAGTTGGATAGTTCTGTGGATGAACCTCCTTTGTGGAGTGGAATAACATAGGATATTTTCCAAATTGAGGGGATTGAGGCCTCAGTTATGGTTCTGTTAATTAGGATTGAGATAGGGTAGGCTACGACATCTGCAGCAATTTGCAGGTGTTCAGCCAGCAGAAGATCGGCTGAAAGGGTGGTTGGCTTCAGTTTTTTCAAAAGGGATCTGATAAAGGATGTGGACACTGGCTGGAAGTTAAAAGAGAGTGGTGAGTCGGGTATAGTGTTTTTAGAAGTGTGGGGAGGAGAAAGTTGGTTAGCTAATGACTGGATGGTTTCTGTGAAGAAAGTATTGAATGAATTGGCTATATCTTCTTGGCTCTTGTCAGATAATGTTCCTGGGGTCGGAGTAGTGGATTTGCCTGGTTGGAGAAGTTTATTTATGCCTGCCCAGTACTTTTGAGGGTTATTCTGATGTTTATGTTGCAGATTGTAGAAGTAATTTTCTTATCTAGTATGATGGCATTTTTAGTCTCATTTCTAAGTTGTTGGAATTTGATACGATCTAGGGTAGTTTGGTAGTGCCATTTATCCCACACTTTGTCTCTAGTTGTTATTTTGGTTTTGGTGTCTGTTGTTAGCCAGGGTGCTAGTTGAGTTTTAATTCTTATTGATCGTTTAGGGGCATGCGAGTCAAGTATAGTAAGGAATGAATTGTTAAATGATGACACTGCCTCATCAAGGGGAAGGAACTTTAGTTTTGTCCAGTTACATGATTTGAGTTCAAGATGAAATTTAGTTGGGTCAAAGTTTTTCTTGGATCTGATAGACCTATAAATAGGTAAGCTTGTACAATTAATTTTGTCTTTCATGATGTATGTGAGCAGGTGATCACTAAGATCATTAGGGAGAGTTCCAGACATATAGTTCTGGGGATGACTGTTGGTGAGTATCCAGTCTAGTATGCTCTCTTTTTGGTTATTGTTACCTGTACGTGTGGTAGATGATATTATCTGAGAGAATCCATGTAGGTTAACAGGGATGGGGTTGGACTGTGCTGTGGATTGGTTCCAGTCAATATTAACATCGCCCAGGACAATGGTTTTTTGAGGGTAGTTGTTGGCTATCCAATGTAGAATGACCGCTAGTGTTTCTACATTGTTCCCAGGGGGAATATAGGTGACAATTAGGTTAATGCCCTTATGATTATTTAGTAGAATTTTTAGAGCTAGTATTTCAGCGTTAGAGACCTGGGGTGGTTGTATAGGGTTAGTTATGATGTTAAGTGTGCTATTATATAAGATGGCTATTCCACCTCCTCTTTTCTTTACTCTATCTGCCCTAAGTATATTGTAACCAGGAGGCAGGATCTCATTGTCTTTGGTTGATGGCCGGAGCCATGTTTCAGATAGACACATTATGTTGGGGAGGTATGTGGCTAGTACAGCATGCAGGCTATGTATCTTATTGTTTAGGCTTCTAATGTTTAAGTGGCATATTAGGAGGGAGTTGACCAGTCGGTGGGAGAGTGGTGGGCTGGTAAGATTTTGAGTTAAGGTTAGGACTGGATTAGGATG
This sequence comes from Protopterus annectens, assembly GCF_019279795.1. Lineage (NCBI taxonomy): Eukaryota > Metazoa > Chordata > Ceratodontiformes > Protopteridae > Protopterus > Protopterus annectens. Next base: position 1,973,304,491 of record NC_056728.1, read on the forward strand.
GATGTCCTCATCTTTGGTTATGTTTTTTCTTAGATACGCTAGTAGTCTAATAACTTTGAATAGTAGTTTTAGTTCATATTTGGATTTTGGTGTTGATTGGAGTGTTTTTTTTAGAAGCAAGTGGTTGGAATTTATAATTTTTTGGGTAGTGTAGTAGTGGGCAAGTTCCACAGTCAGTGGAGGTAGGGGGGTCTTGGTTTGGCATTTTGGATAAGAGAAACCTATGAATGTGAGATTTTCATAGCTAGTAAGAAAGTATGGCAGAATTAAGAGTGGTAAGATAAGAGGAAGGAGTTTATAATTATTTATAGACATGTTATATGTCATCAATGGGTGGGGTCAATGTGCTTCAGAGGAATAGTAGTGGTTAAACAGTAAAGTGGGGGGGAGGAAATTGGAGAGGAAGTTGTGTAGGTTGGAGAGGAAGTAGGGGTGTGGCCTAGTGGCTATAAATGTAGACATAGTGGGGGCGAGTGGGATTAGGGGGCAGGGAGGGGAGCGAATCGAGCCCGAGCGTAGCGAGGGTGAAGCGGAGCGGGGCTAACCCAGTCCCAGTTTTTGGTCCTATGAGTGGGGTAAATAGTCTGATAGTGTAAGTAAGCAGATTGGAGTACAGGCTTGAAATTCAACATAAACATATACAGTTGTAAAATGTCTAATACAATTCAACATAAATAGGCATTTACAGTTGTAAAACACTTACTGGAGAGACACTGAGCCTTCATGGGGCCTGTAGCAGAGTGGATTGCAGTTTTACAAATGGTGCCTGCCACAGGTAATATTTATTAACTCTGGGATTGTCTTAAGGTAATAAACAGGGAAGGGGAGGGGAGAACAAGGGTGTGAGCAGGCAGTTCTTTGTACTGCTGCTAATGAGCCAAAGCAAGACAAGTATGTGTTAAGAACAATCACAATTGACCAAGGACTGCTCTGAAACTGTAAGTCTTGTCTTAATTTCTCAGGTGGAAAACCAGGATAACCTTGTATCAGTAGGCTACTGTGGTATAGTTTAAACAAACACACAGTATAGATCAGTTATTGATACTATTTGCTAACAGAAGGGAATAAGATCCAATTTTGGCTCCTTATACCAGAGTACTGGATCTGAGAGTTCTGACTCCTCCCCTGCTCACAGTTCCCTTCCCCTAGATGACTTACCTCAGATCTCATTTGCCGCTTGTTTGACTAGAAGTGTTCTCCGAGGGCTCTGAGCATTCATGATAAGTGAAAACAACTTTTGTCTAAAATTTCTTACTCCTCCTTTTACCTATAAAATTAAGTACTAGGTCTAACATAGTTTTAGAGTTAGTTTAGGTAGATATACTTATGATACCCTGTTTTTCTGTGTAATACAGTGTGATATTATAGAATTTTCTAGTACTTTGATATAGATGTTATATGTATATAAATAGATATAGATTAGATATATATTCATAGTTTAGGTAGCTTATATATTTAACTTTATAGTGGGAGTTTTGAAGTGTAGATCTGATGTTGTCATTTTCATTCATTCCTCAATGATTGGGGTTGGATCCGACCCTCTGATCCAACCTGGCCACTTTTTACGGCTTGTGGAACACTGAAAGCTCTCAATGTCATTTGCTGCCTTCGTGTATGAATGTAGTCACTGTTAGCTCTCAAGCTTTGTGGTATTTGTGAGTAGAAAAGGCAGATTTATTATATTTTTCCTTTATCTTCCTCTTATAGTAGCCCTATCCTACCCGCCCTACACTTTTTATTGTAATGTTATTATCATTGTTGGTATTTTCTTGGTTTTCTTTCCTCACACCCCAGCAGTAGTCTCTGTTACCATTGGTGGTAACTTTTTTCCCTCAATTTTTTTCTTTAAAAAGAAAACTTTACTTTTCTCTTTCTCTTGGAGTATAGCCTTTGGACACATTTTATTGGAATGGTTGAAAACAATAAATAGATTTAAAAAAATGCAAGGCCTATGGCCACAAGATACCTTTGTCAGATGCACGATTATTGTGTCTGCTGTCCAGGCCCAGCTCATTTGAACGTGTCCTGTGATATTTGTAAGGCCTTTAATCCATGGACCTTGGTTCATAGAAAAAATAAACTTATTTTGAGAGGTTTGCTCCATTCCACTTCTTCTCAAACAGTACCTGGGGTTCAAACCACCAAGAAAACAGACAAGAAAGAGTCGAAGAAGTATACATCTGCTCTGAGCTCAGCTACTGGTGCAGAACCATCTCAAAAACTACCTAAACTACATAAACTATCAGGAGGCGAAACACTTGGATGCTGAAGCTTCCGAAGCCAAATCCACATCTCTGACCCATTAGGATCCAAAGGATCTTCCTCTGACCTGATAGGAGTCACTTCTGGATCTCATTCCCTCCCATCTCCTATACCCATTCCTGGAGAGATGTCACCACTCCAGGACCTCATCCATTGAGTCATCTTCTTGACCCTCCAGAAGTTTGACTGAAGCAGATGTGGATAGGATGATGAGGAAGTTTCTGTCGATGCAAATACAAATGGGGGTTCTCTCAGCTCCTGCCCCATTGGGTCTGGGGACCTTCATAAGTACTAGTCCACCAGTGGTATTTCCTTTTCCGATCCGGTCTTTAGTTCTGGAGCAGTTAGAACTGAGAATCCCAGATCCTTTCATATTGCATGCAAAGTTTGTTGTATCTTCTACTCCGTTAGTGTCTCTTGAGTGGACTGTCTCTGAGCATATCTGTGCTGGATGGTTCTTGGAGCAGTAGTGGCGACACCAGATCTGGGGTGTTAGACTTGACACCGAGACTGTTGGAGCTGTTTCTGCCACATGGAGCTTCGGCCCTCGACAGCCTGGCTTCTCTCCCCGCTTTGAGCGGTTTGCGTTTGGGTTGCAGGGAGGCGCAGGTAAGGAAGTACATCTTCTCTAAGCTACTGGCTTTTTCCTCTGGGGCATTCTGCCTTCGAGGTTGTGGAGAGAGTTTTCTCTGTTCCTAGAAAAAGAATGCATCTACCTTCTTCGGCTTCCACTTCCCAAACCTACTTGTGTTTATGTCAAGAGCCTCAAGATCCTACTCCACAAGGAAAGCCAGCTCAAAGTCTCCAGGATACCCCTCAGGGTATATTGATTTCTTCTGATACTTCTCTACAACACCCTGTCAAAGAAGTCCCTAGGAAGAGAAAGTGTAAAAGGAGGTACTTAGACTCCCCTCAAGAGTCTGTCATAGAAGATATTGATTTTGATGAGAGGAGGGTCCCCAGGATCACCACCTGATGATATCTCTTTTGGAGACATCCTAGAGATCCTAAAACAAAGAGGTGTTTGGTCCAACAACAACACTTCCCAAGAGGAATTAGTATTCCTGGAAGACTTTAGGTCGGGCCCATCTACCTCCTGGGTGACTCCACCTGCTGATGAGCTCATTGATTTGATCTCATGTCGGGTGTGGAAGGAACCTGACTCTGTTGAGCAGATCCCAGAAAGACCAGAGAGGATTCTGGCAATGCCAAAGGATAGCGAGTTTTGAAGTAGGGGAGTACCCATTGATACTTTGGTCATAGCAGAGGACACAAACATAGAACTTGCAAAATAAAGTTCCTCTGTTCCTCCTGCTAACAGCGAGTCTAGGGTGATAATTTGGGAAGTGTGACTATGCTTCAGCGACTTTTGCTATGATCACTGATCTATTTGGCACACAGTACTAGACTTCAGAGGGATTTGATTAAAAAACTCACCAAATCTTTCTCAGGGACTGTTACTTCTGAGGGAGAAAGTTCTATTGCTTAACAGCTGGCTACTCTACAGTCCATTTCAAATTTGTCCATGAGGCTCATGCCACATGCAGCTGAAGGTACCTCAAGGGTGACGGGTTCAGATATTTACATTAGCAGGCATGCCCGGATGCGCCATTGAGTTTTTGCAGAGCCCTTCAAGTCTTACTTCGTCAATGCTCCTTTTCAAGTAAGTTCACATTCTGGCCCCAAGTTTAAAGGCACACTATCCAGGTGTGTGCAAGAAGGTAAAACCCTGCCTGCTATGGCCGTATGTTTTTCAACTCCTCCTAGGACCTTTTCCAGGAATCAGCAGAGTGGTCAGAAAATGTGGTTCAAAAAGTCCCAGGGTCCCTCCCAAGATCCACGTGGAGATTGTTCCCCTGGAGGCAGAGGGGGAAACTGTAATGGAAGACGCTGTCCACACAGCAGAGACGGTCAAGAGAACCAAGGATCTAGAGATAACTTTTCTGACAGATCCTACCTGTGCTCCTGAATGGAGGCCCGATTATTCACCTCTGGAGGCAGTCAGGGGTCATTTTTCACTTCACCAAAGAGTCTGGCTATAGATTATAAAAGATTCATGGGTTCAGAGGATTATTTTCAGAGGTTATATAATTCCCTTTTTCTTTCCTCCTCCCAACACAGTGAACAAAATTCCTGATGTCTTGCCCAGTCAGAGGAAAGCAGCGCACTATAAATAAGAAAGCTGCTAGAAAAAAGACTGACCAGAAATAATTCAGAACTTACTCAAGATTCTTTTTAGTGCGAAAGAAAACAGGGGACTGGAGACCAGTTCTGGATCTCAGCAATCTGAACAAGTTAGTTCAGCACACAAAGTTCCAGATGTTCACGATTCAGTCTATTGTGCCATTCCTGCACCAGGAGGACTGGATGTGTTCAGTAAATCTTCAGTAGGATGCATACTGTCATATCAAAATGAACAGGCAACCCAGATAATACTTATGCTTCTGCCTGTAAGCCAGTCATTACCAGTTCGGAACTCTGGTCTTTGGTCTCACCACAGCCCCCAGGGTGTTCATCTATTGCATGGCAGTGGTAGCAGCTCACCTGAAACTGCAAGGATTCCGGGTGTTTCCTTATTTTGATGACTGGCTCATAACCGCTCCGACAAGCATCAGTTGATCAAAGTATGAGATTGTGTACTCCAGTTATGGTCTCAACTAGGAATTATTGTCAATCGCAACAAATCTCAACTAACACCAGCTCAGATACTGCAACTCATAGGGACTTTGCTCAACATTCTTCCTTGACAGCCTCTCACCCTCTTCTCAGGGTTCAAATAATATGATTCCAGGTCAGAAAGTTTATTCAAAATTGTTCTCTGTTGGCTTGAATGATCCTTCAAACATCAGGGTCAATGTCTGGTGCAATAATTCTGTTTCCATTAGCAAGATATCACATTTAAATCCTTCAGTGGAGACTAGCAACTCAGCGGTCTGTCCTTCACCAGTCTTTATACACTCAGATCTAGATAACTCAGGTATGCAAAAATTACCTTCTTTGCTGGATTTACTCTGATCAAGCTCTTCAAGGTCACCTCTTCATTCTTCCTCAGCCCAAGGGCATAGTGACCATAGATGCTTCCCAGATCAGGTGGCGGGGCACTTCTTGGGAAAGACAGTCCAAGGCACATGGTCTCCCAAAGAGGCAAATGCGCATGTCAGAGTGTCCTAAAAAGGAGAGCTGTCCTCCTAGCATTGCATGCCTTGCAAGACAATCTCTCCTCCGGGACTATTGCAATTCAGACAGACAATATGTCAGTGGTCTGGTATATTAACAAACAAAGAGGAAGCAAATCTTAACCCCTTTGTCAAGACGCATTGACAGTGTGGCAATGGGTGATTTCATCCAATTGGTTTCTAGTAGCAGTGCACATCCCAGGAAAATCCAGCGTGATAGCAGACAAACCGAGCAGGCCCATCCTGATGCCTTACGAGTGGTCTTTCAACATGAAAGTGGCGGAAAACATTTTCCATCAATGCGGCCAGCCTTGCTGCTATCTTTTTGCGTCTACCATTAACAACAAGTGCGACAAGTTCTTTAGCTTGATCCCCCCACCAGGGGATTCACCAAGTGACGCTCTCCTCCACGATTGGCCTCCTGTTCTCTACTATGCCTTTTCCCCAGTGCCTCTAATCCTCAAATTTCTTCAGAAAGCATCACAACTGAAGAACACAGTCATCCTCATTGCCCCTTATTGTCTTCATCAGATTTGTTTCCCTTTTCTTTGGCCTCATCTCCATTGCCAACCTTGGACTCTGCATCCAACTCGGGACATACTGTCTCACCCGACAGACTCAGTGCACCCAGACATTTTAGGCCTAAAGTTGACCTCATGGTTTCTCCAATTCTGTTGATAACCAGAAAGCACAGGCTCTCCTGTCCTGTCTGTCACATCCTGTTGTCATCCCACAAAACTTCCACTAGAAAAGTTTACAAAAGCAAATAAAAAAAGTTGTTTTTTGGGCACAGCAAAAAAATGTTGACACTTTTTCCACACCAGTTTCATAGTTTCATAGGTAGGTACTAGGTTGTTGGCCTTAGGGCCTATATAAGCCTAGCCAAAAAGGTACCCTGGCTTTCGCTACCCAAGAAAATTATTTACCTGTGCCCCTGTCGAGCAGAGCCACAGAAGTGATCCCCGGGGTGAATTTCTTATTTTCCATCCAATCATCAAGATTTTTCTTGAAGAGTGCTAATGAGGAGCTTTGTTTGATATAGATAGGTAGTTTTTTCCAGAGTATGGGAAGTCTCTGGGACAGGAATCTATCCCTCCAGCATGTTCTTTTTATTGTGGTGACAAGGTTTAGGTCCCTAGAGCGTGTAGCTCGGAGGGATTGGGATTTCTTTAAGTGGAGCATGTCCAACAGCCCTGGGTTTGACATAGCTTTGTATGTTAGGCAGAGATCACCTCTGAGTAGGTGATATAAGATGGAGTACAGCTGGAGTTTTTTAGACGGTCTGCGTAGGGCATCTGTTTCAGGCCAGTAATCCTATTTGTGAGGTATTTCTGCGGCCTTTCTAGTTGTTGTAGATGTCTTGTGAGGTACATACCAAAAGGAGTGTTGTACTCTATCATGGGTCTAATGAGTGACGAGTAGAGGGGAACAATGACCTCTTTTTTCTTGAATGAAAAACCTTTTGTGATGAGGTGTGCCATGTAGAAGGATTTCCTGACTACTATGGCAATGTGATTATCAAAGGAAACTACTGTCCACCTGTGTCCCAAGGTCTCTTATCATGCTTTCGGTGTTAAGTATGACTACCGCCTATGTGGTAGTTCATGGATACAGAGTTTTTACCAAAAGGGATGACAGTGCACTTTTTGCATTGAGCTTGAGGCCATGGCTTTGACACCAGGCATCTGTCTCAGTGAGGCCCTTTTGTAGGATGTCCACATATTTAGGAGTTTTGATAATGGCTTCTAGTTTGCAGTCATCTGCAAACTTCATTAGCCAAAGACCTTCTGTGTTAGCCTGTACTTCAGAGAAGTAGATACCAAACAGGAGAGGACCCAGGACTAAACTATGTGGTACTCCACATGTCACTGGTCTGAAGTCAGATTTGGAGTCTGCTACTTTCACAGTGTGGGTTCTGTCAGTGAGCCAGTTGTCAACCCATCTTGTGACATAGGGATTTATGCCTTGTTTAGTGAGTTTATCTATAATTCCAGACTGGGGGATGGTGTCGAAAGCCTTGGCAAGATCTAGATAGGCTGTGGAAACCACCTTACCTCATCTATGGCTTTGGTGACTGCTTTAAAGAAGTCTATCAAGTTTAGGAGACATTATCTGCCTTTTACACACCTGAACTGGGTGGGGTCCAGAGTTTGGAGATTACCAATGTCGTTGTTTATAAGTTCCATGATGATATGTTCTATGGCCTTGAAGACCAGGCTCATCAGGCTAATGGGGCGGTAGTTCCCAGGGTCCGTGGTGGATCCCCCTTTGTGGAATGGAATAACCATCACTGTGCACCATTCAGTGGGCACAAAGCCTGAGGTGAGGCTATGACTGAACATGGTACTTAGGCGGGGTGCCAGTTCATTCTGTAGTTCGTATAGAACACAGGCTGGGATATTGTCAGGTCCCATGGATACTGTGTTCTTGGGTTTTGAGAGTGTGGCTTTTACCTGTGCAGCCATGATCAAAGGAACTTTGCATTCTTCCAGTATAGAGATGGGCCCTTTAGCGGGTGAGAGAGGGGTAACGTTAACACTGATCCTATCTACCAGGATGTTCGTAATATCAGTTGGTTCTGTATATTTAGTGCCATTGTGCTGTAACTCAGAGCAGATCTGAGTGTTGCCATTGAGATTCTTGACATAGCTATAATATGCTTTGTGGTTGTCTTTAGAAACAAGTGGTCATTTTGTTTTCGTAACTAGCTTGGAGGATTTTATGAAGGATCTCAGCTTCTTACTCAGGCTGACCAGGGAGTTCCTCCAGTCATGGGATTTTACTGTTTTTTTGCAGCAGTTTCTTTCTTCTGTTGTAGAGTTTGTTTATGGCAAGGGACCACCAGATTGGCTTCATTTTTTGGAGGATAGCATCTTGGTTCTGTTAGGGATAGCATGATCCTTGTTCTCGTGTAAGTGCCTATAAAGTGCATTTGTCTAGCATTCAGCAGTCGTACCTCTATTGTCTGTCTGCATGGGTATCGTGAAGTTTGCCACTTCTGTCTTAAGAAGCATGAAGTTGGCTTTGGAGAAATTTTTTTACAGTGGTTTCTCTAATGGCAGGTGGGGGTGGGATGTGGATTTCTAGGGTGATTAGCTTGTGGTCGGATCTGACCAACAAGAAATTGACTGCTGGTGTGGAACACCGGTCGCCCATGTTGGCAATGACCAGGTCTAGGATATTGCTGCCCCTGGTGGGGGTGTGTTTAAGTTGATCCAAGGCATTGGAATTTATGAATTCCAGAAAATGTTGAGTAAAAGTGGTGGTACATGAGTAATTTTCCCAGTTAATGGTGGGGTAGTTGAAATTGCCCATTATTAGGATGTTAGGTTGTACTCTAATATTTTCCAGTGTATCAAGAAATGAGAAGTGGAAATCCTGGAGCATGGTGGGGGATCTGTAGCAAGCTACAATTTGGATTGTGGTCTTGCCCAGAGTTAGTTGCACTTGGATAATCTTGGATGCATTATGCTGAGCAACTAGCCTGGAGGTGTGGATATCCTTAATGAATATGGACACACCTCTGCCTTTAGTGTTTTGGTCCAGATTAGGTGGCAGAAAGGTGTGGTATGAATTATAGCCTGGTAATGCAGGGGTGCTCTCTGGAGCCTTGAACCAGGTCTCTATCACTGCACAGATGTCGATGTTCTCCAAAATAAGAAGTGCCTCGAGTGAGTGAATTTTGAGGTTTAGACTTCTAGCATTGAGTAGCATTACCCTCAGATTTTTCTTGCTTGTACCTGTTACGGTGGAGAATTTGTCATTTGAGCCTTGCCTAGAAAAGGCACTGCAGGGGTGGCAAGAGCCTTAGCCAGTATCCGGAATCCCAAGGGTGACAGGTGCAGGCCATCTCTGGCAAAGCATCGTGGCCTGTCAATTATGTTATCCCAGGCAGACAGATACTGGATCCCTTTAGAATGACACCAGAAGCTTAGCCAATTGTTGAATTCAGTCATTTTGTCCTTGTACTGTGGTATCATTCTGGGTGATGGCAAGATGCTACTCAGGGCTAGGGTCATACCTGCCTGGGCTACAAGATCAGAGAGCTCCTCCATGTCTCTTTTCATGTAGTCTAGGGAGGTACATCTCAGGTCATTCACACCAACATGGACAATGACAGAGTCATATTTGTACTTGTTGTGGAGTGACCTGAGTGCGTGCTTTATGTGGCGGATCCTGGCACCTGACAGGCAGCTGACAGTAATTTTCTTCTTGTTTAGCCTGGTGAGTGGAACATCAGTGTGCCTGACTATACAGTCACCTATGACTAGAGTGTTGGGTATGTTGTTATGCCATATGGACTGTGGTTGACTGGCACTCTGAGTTTGTGAGCTATGTGTCCACAAAAGGTTCAAAAGGTTTAAAATTCTTAGCTACAGTTTTGAAGAGGGAACTAGTTCTTCAACTGTTAAAGTACAGCTACCTGCCTTTTCTAATTTTCACATGGGAATCAATAATTCATCTTTAGTCTCTTCCAAACTTTGTAAGGCTTTTATAAGGGGTACCTTTCTTCTCAGACCTCCTTTTAAAGATCCCACCCCCATGGGATTTGAGTTTAGTGTTATAATCCTTGACTCAATTCCCCTTTGTACCATTGGCCAGCGCAAACTAAAATATTTAAGTAGAGAAAACTTATCTATGTAATGTGGTCCTATCTCGCCTACATTCATTACTGACAGGTTCGGAGCCGAGAATCGGCTCCGACTCGGCCGATAGTTACTAGCACAGAGTCTCTAATTGGCTGGGCTAACCCGGTATCCCAAGATGCACCATGCCCAACCCCCAAATCTCGTTTGCCGCTTGTTGAGTTAGGATGTGGTCTCGAGCTTGGCTGTGGCTAAGTACCCTATTTAGACTATTTTCATAGTTTTCTTCTGTTTAACTTTCAGAGCAAAAGCTATTTTCATAGCTACGTTGTGTATATTTTGTGTGTGAGTGCTATATATTGTGGTTTAGACTAGTTATAGTTTTGTGGTATCCTTGTGTTTGACGGGCTAGGCCTGTTTAAATTAGAGGGCCTTGCTCTCTCCTCTCTCTGTTACCTTTGTTCGGGTGTTGGGGCATTTAAGTTAGAGTCCCTTTTCTCCCTGCCTGCCCTGTTTACTATGTCGGGTAAGGACCAGAAGGAGCATAAACCTTCTGGTTTCAAGAAGTGCGCCAAATGCTCTTACAAGATGTCTTTGACGGATGGCCATGCCATCTGCGTGTATTGTTTGGGCGCCATACATTTGCAAGAATCATGTAGCATGTGTCACTCTTTTAGTTCTAGAGTCTTGCAAGAGAGAAAAAACAAAGTGATTCTCAAGGGCCTTGTAAAACCTGCCTTTGAAGAAACTTTGGAGTCTTCTTCCCCTAGTGGGAAATCTAAGCCTAAATCAAAAAAGAGGTATCCAGCTCCGTCTAGTTCTTTGGAGCCATCGGAGAAGAGATTGAAGACAGTTTCACCTTCCTCAGCTCCATTGGCCTCGGAGCCATAGGACAGTATTTAGGTGTCAGAGTCGACTCCCTCGGCTCCATTGGTGTCAGTGCCGCAGGAGGTTTCCGTGGTTCTGGAGCAGACATCAGTTCCAATTCTACTTGAGCCGATTCTGAGCCATTCTCCTAGTCTTATGCTGGATCCTTTGGAAAAGATTTCTCGACCCCCTTCTGTGTCCTCCAAGTCTTCCAGGTTGTCTGATTCGGATGTGGATAGGGTGGTACAGAGGCTCCTCCAGTCGCCAGTGTTGACTAAATTATTTTCGGCTCCGACCATGTCAGCTCTGGAGCCTGCACTCTTGTCAGTGCCGATCATTCCTCCTCCGAGCACCTCTGTGTCGTCGGAGCCAGAGTACGCTGCCTCGAGTCAGGTCCTTGGGTCAGCCCCGATACCCCCATTGGGCCTTTTGGTTCCGACCTCGGCTCCAACCTTCTCGGTTCCATCTTCTGGTTTCGGTACTCGGGTTTCCTCGGTCGGACCCGAGGGGGCTACATCAAGACTCCAAACCTCAGCTCCGAGTCTCCCTCTTGGTGCATCGGCTAGGGGAACCCCGACTCCGATTATGGTTTCGGAGATGGGTCGGTCCTCGGATTCTGGTGGACCCACCTTTGAGGCCATGAGGAGCGCACTGGCCAGGTCCTCAGTGACATCACTCGACTCAGCCACTCCTTCCCAGGACACCCTGGCTAGAGCCTCTGATGCCCCCCCTATCAGTGGACAGCGGAGCTCCAAGGCCTGAGGATACCCCCATGCGTGGTCCCCAGCTTTCAGAGGGCCCTTCAGAGTCCTTGCCTGAGGAGCCTCCCAGAAAGAAATTGTGCAAGAGGAAGCACATAGACTCACTGCACAAGTCAGTCACCTCAGATACCGACCTCGATGACGCAGAGGGGTCCACTAAATCATCCTCTGATGATGTCTCATTCTCTGACAGCATGGAGATTTTGAGGCAGAGAGGCGATTGGCCTTCCAAAACCCCCTCTGAGGAGGACTCGGTCTTCCTCAAGGCCTTCGGAGCCTGCCCTTCCACCTCCTGGGTGTCTCCACTCTTCAACGAACTGTTGGACTTATTTGTCAAAGGGTGTGGGAATACCCTGACTCCGTGGAACTGGTACCCAGCTGCCCAAACAAGTTTTTGTCTGCACTCCCAGGAAAAGAGTTCTTGACTAAAGGAGTTCCTATAGATGCCATGGTGGTGGCGTCTGCCACTCAGCAAAAAGTTGCAGAGGCTTCTGCTTCCATTCATCCTCCTAACAAGGAGTCCAGGAGTATGGATCAGTATGGGAAGCGTACCCTGTCTTCAGCGACCTTTACCCTGCGGTCATCGAACTATCTTTGTCACTTTACTCGGCTCCAAAGGGATCTCCTCAAAGAATTGGGAGAAACCCTATCGGGTAACTTGCCTGAGGCGGTGAATCAGACTGTCAACGCCCAGTTGTCTACCCTTTCCTCTATTGTCAACTCGTCCATGAGGCTCATATCCTATGCAGCCGAGGGGGCGGGTAGGGCAGCTAGCTCAGACGTAGCCCTCAGGAGGCAAGCCTGGATGTGCCTGTGTTACTTCGCGGAGGCCTTCAAGTCTTCCTTCACGGGCGCTCCCTTTGATGGGTCCTCACTCTTTGGACCCAAAGTGAAAGACCCTCTCACCAGATGTGAGCAGGATGGTAAGACTTTGTCTGCTGTAGAGGCCCATTTTTCGCTTCCCTCTAGGCCTTATCACAAGGCACAGAGGGGAGGGAAGATGTGGTTCAGGAAATCTCAGAAGTCTTTCCCTGCCAATCATGATGACCCCCCCCCTCCAGGGGCAGAGGAGGGGGGAATTACTCTGGAAGGTGTCGCCCTAGGGGTGGCAGAGGCCTCCGCAACTCAGGAGACCGCAAATCCTTTTGTGGATCCTCCTACCAACGTCCCTGAGGGACTGCCCGACTGTGCTACTCCGGAGCCAGTCGGGGGCCGTTTTTCGAGGCACCCTCAAGCCTGGGAAAGCATCACTCAGGATCGATGGGTGCTCCGAATAATTACCGGAGGTTACACCATTCCCTTTATCATGTTCCCTCCCTCATCCAAGAAAATCCCAGACGTTCCACCCAGTCAAAGGGATCAAGCAGTGCTAGAGGTCTCAAAGCTGCTGGAAAAAGGAGTCATCCAACCAGTCCCCTTAGACCAGATCAGATCAGGAACTTACTCAAGATTATTTTTGGTGCCGAAAAGAACAGGGGACCTGAGACCCATCCTGGATCTCAGCCATTTAAACTGCTTAATCCTGAAGTCCAAGTTCCGAATGGTCACTCTTCAGTCCATTTTTCCCTTATTGGAAAAAGGAGTATGGATGTGCTCCATCGACCTCAAGGTTGCCTACTACCACATCTAGATAAACAAGGCATCCAGGAGTCACCTACACTTCCTGCTGGGAGCCAGTCATTTCCATTTTCGTGCCCTGCCCTTTGGTCTCACCACAGCCCCCAGGGTGTTTACCAAATGTTTAGCAGTGGTGACAGCTCACCTGAGACGTCAGGGATTCCAGGTGTTTCCATATCTGGATGAATGGCTTCTCACCGCTCCCACCAGGCATCTACTCATTCGAGCAATGAAGACTACCATCACATTGGACCAATACCTAGGGATTACCTTCAACTGGGAAAAATCTGTCTTGTGGCCATCACAGCATGTTGCATTTATCGGCGCAGAGCTAGACTCCGTCCAAATGAGGGCTTTTCTTCCAGCAGAAAGAATAAAAGTGCTACAGGCTCACGTTTTGGCCTTACTACCCCTCAAGCCCTCAAGAAAGTCAAGGCAAGACTTGTTCTTCAACTACTAGGATCAATGGCGGCTACCATCATGCTAGTACCACTAGCCAGGCTACATATGTGGATCCTCCAATGGCTTCTGTCGGTCCAGTGGTCCTTTCAGGAATTTCCTCTGTCTCATCCGATTCTTATCATGGAACAATGCCGACAGGACCTATGTTGGTGGCTTCATTCACCCAATCTGGACAAAGGGAGCCCCCTGACCCCCCCTGTCTCCTACCGCCACAGTGACCACGGACACTTCCCAGATAGGGTGGGGGGGCATTATCTGGGCGGAACGGTCCAAGGCACGTGGCAGGACCACGAGGTACACTTGCACATCAATGTCCTAGAGATGAGGGCAGTGCTACTAGTGTTGCAAGCACTTCAGAGCTCTCTTCCCAAGGGAATGATTGCTATTCTTTCCGACAGCATGTCAGTCGTGTGGTACCTGAACAAGCAGGGAGGAACCAAGTCCTATCCCCTCTGCAGAGAGGCCATGAGAGTGTGGAACTGGGCAGTGTCTTCCCAATGTTTTCTATTGGCAACGCACATTCAGGGGAAGTCCAATGTGATAGCAGACAGGCTAAACAGAGCTATTCTGATGCCTCACGAGTGGTCCCTGAACGACCGAGTTGCAACTCAGATCTTCTCCAGGTGGGGTCAACCTTGCTGCGATCTGTTTGCCAGTCCCCTCAATGCCAAGTGCAGCAGGTACTTCACTCTGATCTCCCCTTAGGGGGAGTCACCCAGGGACGCTCTAGTCCATGATTGGCCCCCCGGTCTGCTTTATGCCTTTCCTCCGTTTCCTCTATTGTCAAGAGTGATTCAGATGGCAACTTTTTTGGGAAGCAAGATGATTCTAATTGCACCACACTGGCCCCGTCAAGTTTAGGTTCATAGGTTCATAGGTTCATACTAGGCTATCTGCCCTAGGGCATTTATAAGCCTAGCCAGAGTGTGTTTGGCTTTCACCACCCATTTTAAATTAATTTTGCTATGCCTTTTTTTGAGGTTAGTATACTGTGCCTCTGTCTAACAGTGACACAGAAGTGATAGCCGGGGTAAACCTACGATCTCCCATCCAGTCATCAAGATTCTTCTTGAAGAGAGTCAATGTGGGACTCTGCCTAACCTGGACTGGGATTTTATTCCAGAGTGAATGTAGCCTCTGGGTTATGAATCTGTCCCTCCAGCATGTCCTATTTATTTCAGTGCTGTGGTTCAAGTCTCTTGAGCGCGTAGCTCGATGGGATTTGGATTTTCTGAGGTGCAGCATGTCCATTAATTCCGGGTTGGACATGGCTTTATACGTCAGGCACAGATCGCCTCTGAGCAGGCGGTATGCCACTGAGTAGAGCTGGAGTTTCTTTAACTGGGCAGCATATGGCATCTGTTTGAGCCCTTTGATCCTCTTGGTGAGGTACTTTTGGGGTCTTTCCAGTTGCTGCAGATGTCTGGTAAGGTACATCCCAAAAGGGGGAATTGTACTCAATTATGGGCCTGATGAGGGATGAGTAAAGAGGCACGATGACCTCCCCTGATCTAGATGTGAATCCCTTCATGATTAGGTGGGCTATATAAAATGTTTTTCTAACCACTTTAGCCACGTGGTTGTCAAATGAGAGATTGCTATCAACTTGGGTCCCCAGGTCCCTAATGACTTCTTCTGTACTTAATGGATTACCACCTATGTGGTAATTTGTGGGCACTTTGTTTTTGCCAAAGGGGATGACTATACACTTTTTGGCGTTTAGCTTGAGGCCATGGCTCTGGCACCAGTTGTCTGTTTCTATGAGGCCCTTTTGGAGGATGCTTGTGTTGGCTGGAGAGTTGATTATGGCGCCCAGTTTGCAGTCATCTGTGAACTTGGTCAGCCACAGTCCTTCCATGTTGGCTTGTACCGCCGAAAAATATATACCGAACAAGAGAGGTCCCAGGACTGAGCCTTGTGGGATGCCACTTGTAACTGATTTGCAGTCTGACATGGCTCCAGCAATTCTAACCATGTGGGTTCTGTCCTTGAGCCAGTTTGCAACCCATCTAGTGACATAGGGGTTTATATTTAAGCTGGTGAGCTTATCTATAATGCCCGAGTGGGGTATTGTACCGAAGGCTTTTGCAAGGTCCAGGTAGGCTGTGTGGACTACCTTCCCCTCGTCAATGGCCTTGGTGACTGTTTTAAAGAAATCAACTAGGTTTAAGAGGCAGGATCTGCCCTTAACAAAGCCAAACTGGGTAGGATCCAGTGTCTGTAGGTCCCCAATATCTTTATTTATGAGGTCCATGATGATCCTTTCCATAGCTTTGCAGACCAAGCTAGTCAGGCTTATGGGGCGAAAGTTTCCAGGATCCGTTGAGGCACCACCTTTGTGGAGAGGGACCACTGTTGCTGTATGCCACTCTTTGGGTACATATCCTGTAGTAAGGCCAAGATTGAACAGTAGTTTTATGTTTGGGTTTAGCTCTTCTTGGAGTTCATGTAGGACGCAGCCCGGGAAACTATCTGGTCCCATTGATGCTGTGTTTTTTGCTTTGGAGAGGGCGGCTCTTACCTGAGCATCTGAGATGTCAGGGGGGCAGCACTTTGTTGGGATAGATATTTGCCCTTTTGGTGGGGGGGGGGGGAGTTTGCACTGAACCTGTCAGCTAGGATGTTGGCAATGTCTGTGTGCTCGGTGTATTTTTTGTCATTTTGGACTAATTCTGAGCATATCTGGGAATTCCCACCCAGGTTCCTAACATAACTAAAAAAAGCCTTGTGATTATCCTTAGAGTCCTGTGCAGTTCTTCTCTCGAAGCAGGCCTTAGACGATTTTATGAGTGCCCATAGTTTTTTGCTAATATTGATCAGAGATGCCTTCCCTTTTTGGGATTTTGCTCTATCATGTAGTAGCCTCCTCCTTCTATTGTATAGTTTGTTTATGGCTGGGGTACACCAGACAGGACGTCTGCCTTTGGAGGATTGGGTCTTGGTTTTATTTGGGATTGCATGATCCATGCATTCCTGAAGGTGTTCATAGAATGCGTTTATAAAGGATTCTGCGGTCTGGGACGTATTTCCACAGGCCCGGGGGCTTTGAAGGATTTTGCCTCGGTTTTGAGGCATGTGAAATTTGTTTTAGAGAAGTTTTTCACTGTGTTTTTTCTGGGCAGGGGGTGGGGTCGGGATGTGAATATCCAGTGAGATTAGTTTATGGTCTGATCTTACCAGTGAGGGATACACTTCTGGTCTGGAGCATAGTGTCCCCATGTTGGTGATGATCAGGTCCAGTATGTTTTCCCCTCTTGTGGGAGTGGTAACAAGTTGTTCCATAGCATTTGAGTTTATAAATTCTAGGAACCTTTGGGCTAGGGTGTTGAAGCTAGAGTAATGCTCCCAGTCTATGTTTGGGTAGTTGAAGTCACCCAATATAATGGTGTTTGGCGAGACCTTCATATTTACCAGTATTCTCAGGAAGGCCGAGTGGGGTTCCTGTGTTTGGGAGGGTGGTCTGTAGCAGGCTATAAACTGGAAGGCAGTTTTACCCACAGTTAGTTGCACATGGATAGTCTCTGATGCTTCGTGCTGTGCCACCAACCTGGAGGTGTGAGTATCTTTGACGAATATTGATACTCCCCCTCCTTTTGTGGTTCGGTCCAAGTTTTGGGGCCGAAAAGCATGGTATGAGGTATAACCTGGTAGTGCTGGGGTGCTCTCGGGAGCCTTGAACCAGGTTTCTGTTACTGCACAGATATCGATGTTCTCCATGCTAAGGAGAGTTTCGAGTGCGTGCATCTTGAGGTTTAGACTGCTGGCATTGAGTAGCATTACTCTTAGTTTCTTATCCCTTGTGATACCTATGGAGGTGGGTTTGTCTTTTGAGCCTTGCCTAAAAAAGGCACTATGGGGTAGCAAGAGCCTTTGCCAATATCCGAAAGCCCAGGGGTGACAGGTGCAAGCCGTCCCTAGCGAAGCATTGTGGCTTGTCGAGCATGTCATCCCAGGCTGACAGGCATTGGATCCCCTTTGAATGACACCAACACTTAAGCCAACTGTTGAAATTGATCATCTTGTCTTCATATTGTGGCATCATTCTTGGTGAGGGTAAGATGCTACTCAAGGTCAGGGTCATACCGGCCTGGGCTACATGCTCAGAGAGCTCCTCTATGTCTCTTTTCATGTAGTCCAGGGAGGTACGTCTCAGGTCATTCACACCAGCATGGACAATGACTGAGTCATATTTGTACTTGCCTTGGAGTGACCTGAGTGCTTGTGTTATGTGGCGGATCCTAGCACCCGACAGGCAGCTCCTGTGACCTTCTCCTTGTTCAGCCTGGTGAGCGGGACGTCAGTGTGCCTGATGATAGAGTCACCTATTACAAGTGTATCAGGTGTGTTGTTTAGCCTTAAGGGCTGTGACTGTTCGGCACACTGGCTTTGTGAGCTATGTGTTGCACGTGTTTTGTTTTGGGGTAGCGGTTGCTTGGGTGTCTGCTTTGGAGGTCTCTGCTGCTTAGGCAGATTTTTATTTAGAACCTCCGAGTATGTTTTTGTGTGTTTATGTGTTTGGTTTGTTGTCGTGGTAGGTCTGTGTGAGACTGGAATAGTAGTGAGTGTGGTTTCCTTCTCCTCCTGACTGGTTACACCAGTACTGAGTTGAGAGAGCTTAGCCTCCAGTTTGGCTATATGGTTGCATCTCTCATGTGTTGGAATTTGTTGGAAGGAGGAGAGGGTTGTCTGTGTACATGAGGCAGTTGTAACATTGCCCCTTAAGATTCCCAGATTCACCAGCTGGACCGGAGAGGAGATTGACAACTGACCTTTGGACATGCTAGAATAGTATTGGGAATTCCTTTATAATTGAAAAAAAGGGCCAGCGGGGAGTGAGGGTGTAGTGCTTTTAATTTTTAGTGCTGACATATATTTGCTTTAGTGAGCAAGTGCCAGGTAACTTAAGTGCAATGTGTTACAGATAACTTAAATGCAAAAACGACAAGCAGTAACTTTCTTTCAAGTGAAACAAAGAAATAAGTACAGTAAGCAATGCAGATATCACTAGTGATCCACAGAAGCGCTGAGAAGCCACGTATTAGGTGGAATTAGCGTTTCAGGAAATAACAAGCAAACAAACAACAAACATATAAACAAAGCTAGATTCAGCAGGCCTGGATCTAGTCTATGCTACAGCAAACAAGATGTACCAATTTCAGTAAGATACAGTTCAAATATTCAGGCACTATAAACCTTTAGCCAGAAATTCCCAGCTCAGAAGGGCAGAGTCCAGCCTCTTCTCCCACAAGAGTGCAGACCACAAACCTTCTTAATGTAAAATAACTGGCCTGAAGCCCAAGTGCTTAAACCAGAACTAATACACTTTTAGAATAACAGACACTGAGCTCTCAATCAGCAGTTCCCAACTTAGAAGGATGTAAGCTACCTGTCCTGCCACCACAGTGCGGGCCACAAACCTTCCTAATGTAAAACAACTGGTCTGAAGCCCAAGTGCTTAATCCAAAAGACTTAGAAATTATAGCTACACTTTAATCAAGTTACTACCAGCAGTAATAAATACAACTGAATACTTTAAAGAATGCCTGGATTAGTGCTCAAGTTATACAAGCAAAGCTAGATTCAGCAGGTCTGGATCTAGTCTATGCTACAGCAAACAAGATGTACCAATTTCAGTAAGAAGCACTTCAAATATGCAGGCACTATAAGCTTTAACCAGAAATTCCCAGCTCAGAAGGACAGAGTCCAGCCTCTCCTCCCACAAGAGTGCAGAACACGAACCCTCTTAATGTAAAATAACTGGCCTCAAGCCCAAGTGCTTAAACCAGAATTAATACACTTTTAGAATAACAGACACTGAGCCCTCAATCAGCAGTTCCAAACTTAGAATGATGTAAGCTACCTGTTCTGCCACTACAGTGTAGACCACAAACCTTCTTAATGTAAAACTGGTCTGAAGCCCAGGTGCTTAAACTAAAAGGCTTAGAATGAGTTACACCAAGCAGTAATAAATACAATTGAGTACTTTTAAGATGACGCAAAAGCAAAATAAAGTAGGAAAAAACACAAATACAGTAAAAGCAGATACATTTTTTTTTTTTTTGGAAAGAGAGAAAGGAGTAGCAGAAACTAAGCTGATTGGCCTTCTCAAAGGCTTCCTTTTCTTCAGAAGTACACAGTGGATGGCCCTTGGACTCTGGACCCAGCTCCAGACCTATTGAGTCATCTGTCGGGGCAGTTCCATCCATCACTACGAACCCTCAGTTTGACAGCTTGGTTTCTCCACTTCCATCCTTAATCAGACTACACTCTTTTTCGCCTGAGGTGGTACATATCCTGTCTTCCTCTCACAAGTCATCCACTAGAAGAATATACTCTAGCAAATGGAGGAGGTTTGCTATTTGGGCTCAAGCACATAATCTAGACCCCTTCACAGCCCCCTTGTCTGTGGTCTTAGATTTTTTGGCAATGCTCTTCAGACAGGGTTCCGCTCCCTCTACCATTAAGGTACAGCTGGCGGCCATCTCTAATTTCCACATTTCATATGAGCCTTCCTTTATGAGCCATAAACTTTGTAAAGCCTTCCTGAGAGGAACCTGGTTACTTCGTCCCCCAGTAGCACAACCAGTCTTGCCATGGGATTTAAACTTGGTGCTTCGAACCATAACTTCTGCTCCCTTTGAGCCGGCTGCCACTTGTGAATTAAAATATTTGTCTTGGAAGACAGCTTTTCTGGTCGCCATTACTTCGGCCAGGAGGGTATTGGAGCTTCAAGCCCTTTCCATTAAAAGCCCCTATTTGATCTTCCATAAGGATAGAGTTTCCTTGAGACTCAACCCTTCCTTCTTTCCTAAGGTATCTTCCACCTTTTGTCTTCATCAATCCATTGAGTTGCCAGTTTTCTTTCCAAAATTTTCAAACAAAGCGGAATTCAAATTTCACTAGCTAGATGTACATAGACAGCCAACAGTCCAATAAACAGTACGGTGCTAAAGTCCAACCAAAGCAGATAAAATGAAAAGTTCCTAAAAAAGCAAGGTTTGAACTGATAACGCTGATAAAAAACTTTTTATTGCTAAATCACAAGAAAAGCTGCTTTTAGGGATAACCCTTCATCAGATGAATACACAAATATTAAAAACAAAAATATATAAATAAAGCCTATGGCATTCAATGAAAAAGATTTTTAATATATTTTTAATACTAATTGGTATTACTTCATTGCATCATCTTGATGATCCCATACATCCATTGTATTGAGTTTCAGTCCACTTGTTCTCCACTAGCAAAGCCCCCACGTTAGGTCTGTTAGGTCTGACATTAACAACCTAAAACAAAAAGTGTGTGTGTGTGGCATTCAGTAGTGTGTGTCTGTAACATTCCTTTGCATCACAATTTCTGATCTGGAAAGGTGCTGGAAGAACTGACCTATGAACATATATTTAACATTACATATTATAAAAATGGGCATTGCTGACACATTCAAAAATAAGTAATGGTGGTAGTGCTTGTCCTTTAAAAAACCTTTAAAGAAAACTTTTGTTGTAATGGGATGTATAAATTGGGTATGGATATTTGTATTAACACAGGCACAGAGGCCACAGTTTGTTTTGTAAGACAAAACATTAAAATGAATAAAAAGGATATTGGATGTAAAATTATTCTAAAGGAGGTTTTTTTTTTCTTTTTATCTTTTATTTCTCCTAAACTTAAATTGGGTTTTATATATTATCATATATATATCACTATTTAAGATCACTACTATATTTCCTCACTATGTTATATATTCGCTGATGTTACTTGCTTTATGTTTGAAATAGACACAAATAAACTTAGGGAGCTTTTTTTATTTTGGATACAAACAATAGGTTATAGGTAATTATAGTAGAGTATGGTTAAAGAAAGAAATGAAGGAAACCACCTGGGATGAATGAAGTTGATTTAGAAGTTGATTTGAAAATAAAAAAGAAAAAAAAACATGGGGTGTTAGTTAATGTTTAATTACACAAGTAACATAAAATACAGCAGTACAATAATATGAAGAAAATTGGAATATCTTAACTAGTGATAATAGTATAAGTATATAGGTATGATGGATAGTTTTAGATATAACCTAAAAAAAGAAAAATGTAAAGAACCTGTAACCCGAACCCTTTGATATCCTGTTTTGCATTCTACAGGAACAAAACATTTGGAACCATTTAAAGCCTCTGTTTGCCTGTGTCTTAATAAATGTACATACATTATATTTACATCCCAATTTAAACATTCTTTTTAAAGGAAAAAAAACTTTATGCTTTTCATACATTACTCAACATTTTTTTGAATGATGTCAATGCCCATGTTTTGTGTTTAAGATAACAATATTTTATGTGCAGTTCCAGCACCTTTTCGTGCATTTTAAATTGTGAAAAGAAATTTTTAGCAAAAAGCTGTTGAATTAAGGAATTTTTTTTTTTTAAATTTAGGGTTTTTGGTAACACACTTTTCTGAGACAGGGGGTGATATCAAGCATCAGACCCAACTAGAGGGAACTAAGTGGATCATCAATTTGA
Organism: Protopterus annectens; assembly: GCF_019279795.1. NCBI lineage: Eukaryota > Metazoa > Chordata > Ceratodontiformes > Protopteridae > Protopterus > Protopterus annectens. The sequence goes on from NC_056728.1 coordinate 1,973,326,735, forward strand.
TGGCAAATAGGAAGCTCAAAGATCAGACAATAGCCTATATTAAGAAAATAAAACTGAAGCCATGATTTATTTTTTTTGTATTATATATAGTTGTTTTATTTGTTCATTGTTTATTTTTAATATTTTCTGATGAAGTTTGTTTATTATATGTGTGTTTATGAAAAAAAGTTTTAAAGTCGTAAAAGTTTTAAACGTTAATTTTTAGGAAATGTACATAGACAGCTAAGGTTTTATTTGCATAGGACGAAACTCCGCAGGAAATCGGATCAATTGTTTGTGTCCTTTTCAGATAACAAGAAGGGTAGCCCTGTGACTAAGAGTACTATTGCTAGGTGGATTACAGACTGTATTTCTTTTATTTATGAATCAGCAGGCAGAGTTTTACCTTTTCTGGTTAAGGCTCATTCTACCAGGGCTATGGCTGCCTCAGTAGCTTATCATGCTAGGCTCTCTTTGGATGACATCTGTGCTGCAGCCACCTGGACCTCTCTGCACACCTTTATTTCTCATTACAAGCTGGACGTGGCTTCTAGAGGCCAGGCTTCCTTTGGTTCCACGGTGCTCAGGAGTATTTTTCTGTGAGCCTCCCAGGATATAGGTGCTAGGGATGCTGTCCCGTCAGTAATGAATGTAGGCGAGATAGGACCACATTACATCAATTAGTTATGTGCTTACCATAACGATAGATGTATGTGGTCCATCTCGCCTACATTCTTACATACCCACCCACCTTCCCCCTTCCTGGTGGATTTGGAGGAAATTACGTTCTTAGACCCTTCCGAGGATGTTATTTTGTCTCTCTTCTTGCTTGTGTTATTTTCTGTGAGGCTGTGTATATAACACTGTTATATGGTTGGCAAACAAGATCTGGGGGTTGGGCATGGTGCATCTTGGGATACCGGGTTAGACCAGCCAATTAGAGACTTCGTACTAGTAACTATCGACCGAGTCAGAGCCGATTCTCGGCTCCGAGCCCGTCAGTAATGAATGTAGGCGAGATGGGCCACATACATTTATCATTATGGTAAGTACATGACTAATTGTTTTAGGGGCCAGTACCTCTACTAGAAGAGTTTCATAGCTTCAAGGACTATCCTCTAAGCTTTTTTTATGTAATTTTTCATAAGGATAGGGTATTGTTAAGAACTAATCCATCATTCCTTCCTAAGGTGGTGTCAGCATCCAATATCAATCAAACTATCAACCTCTCTGTTCTTTCCAGATTTCTCAAGCTAAGGAGAGTATATGTTGCACCTGCTAGATGTCCGCAGACAGTTATGTTTTTATCTTCATAGGACAAAGCTTTCAGGAACTCAGATCAATTATCCATCTCCTTCTCAGACTCAAAATTGGGCAGACCAGTTACTAAAGTGACCTTAGCCAAATGGGTAATGGATTATATTTCCTTTGTTTACAACAAATTGAGTTTGTCTTTATCAAAACCTCTAAAAGCTCATTCCACAAGTTCTATGGCAACTTATTCAGTATTTCTATCTAGCTCTTCCTTGGACGATATTTGTGCAACTGCAACTTGGGAAAACCCTCATATTTTTTTGCTCGTTAGAAATTAGATCTGGTCTGTAGGAGAAGAGCAGCCTTCAGCTCAACAGTACTCTGGAACATCCTCCCTTATAGTCCTCCCCAGATGAAGATAGCTGGAGACATCTGATAAAGAAGTAATGTACTTACCATAACATTCCACTTGTGTTCTCTATTTTCATTCTTCCTCAACTTCCCTCCCAGCAACCCCCTACCAGTCTAACTTCTGGAAGGGTCAGAAGATGCTAAAGGAACCAGTGTTCCTTTGTATGAGCCTCCAGGTACTGTTATAGATAAGTTTCTTTTAGTCACTGAAATCAGCAAACAAGATCTGAGGAATAGTAGAGGACTAATGTACTACTGGTAGGAGAGGATCTCAAGAGCTTTCAGTGTTCCACAGTTCCATGAGCTGTAAAAAGTGACCGAGTCAGATCTGAGGTTTGGATCCAAACCCAGTTGTTGAGAAAAAATGAAACTGGACAACACAGATGGAATGTTATGATGAGTGCATAACTTCTTTTTTTTTTTTAGTGTAACCTTTTTCAACAAATTCTTTCCAGATTTTTTTACTAGAATGTATAGTTTTTCAATGTGATAAATATTGCTTGGTTAGTTTTTCTAAAGTTTTGATCTGATGTCTGACAAGTCTACTGGATTCAAGAAATGTTGAGCTTGTGGACACAAGACCCCACCCCCATTCCATTTGCGTTTACTGTCTAGGTCTCTCTCATCTTCAGAACAGCTGCAGTATCTGTGCTGCTTTTGGAGCTAGAGCACTCTAAGGCAGAAAAGAGAAGCTTATCCTCAAGGGCTTACTTCCCTCTCAGACAGTGTCTGCATGCCCTCTGAATTAGAACAGCTGTCCACCTTTCATTCTATTGAGAAGAGGAAGGAAAGAGAGAGAGAGAAAGATCCAAAGAAAAACTCAGAGAAAACATGATTTGAAGAGACAAGAAGAGAGGATGGCAGAAAAGTAAAGAAAAGGTTCCTGGATCCAGCTGCTGTCCCCAAGTCATCAAGGCTGTTGGAGCCATCTGTAGCTCAGATGTGAACTACCTCTCCAATACCTACTTTATTCCCTGGAGCTGGTTAACCCCAGGTTGCATTCAGCCATACTCCAACACAAGCTACCATTGATACCGGCATATGTAGCTTCTTTATCAAGGTCTGATTGGTCCAGCAGAAATCTTATAGAGATGGATATCGACCTCATGATAAGAAAATCACTGAGGACACAGATTTAGCTGTGGGTCCTCCCGATCCGTCCCCCAGAGGAGGGCTGGGAATGGGCTCTTCCCATGGTTTTCACTAAGAAAGTCCTGAAGCTAGACCTCACTGTGGCAGAGGTGGAGGGAATTTGAATGAATTACACGTGAGAGGCAGAAGCAGACTGCAAAACCAGGGTTTCCTTGGCCCCTTCACTGAAAAGCCTTACCAGCATCCCTGAATGGTGGCTGAACTACTGCACTCTGGAAGCAGTCAAGGATGCTTAACCTTACACCCTTTAGCCTGACAAACCATAACATCCAGTTCATAAGTGATAAGGATATAGTATAGGTATAGTAGAGGACTAATGCACTATGACTAGGAGAGGATCTCAAGAGCTTTCAGTGTTCCATAGTTCCATGAGTTGTAAAAAGTGACTGAGTCAGATCCGAGGTTTGGATCTGAACCCAGTTGTTGAGAAAAAAATGAAACTGGACAACACAGATGGAATGTTATGATGAGTACATAACTTCTTTTTTTTCTTTTAGTGTAACCTTTTTCAACAAATTCTTTCCAGATTTTTTTACTAGAATGTATAGCTTTTCAATGTGATAAATATTGCTTGGTTAGTTTTTCTAAAGTTTTGATCTAATGTCTGACAAGCCTACTGAATTCAAGAAATGTTGAGCTTGTGGACACAATATCCCACCCCCATTCCATTTGTGTTTACTGTCTAGGCCCCCTCATCTTCTGTGCTGCTTTTGGAGCTAGAGCACTCTAAGGCAAAAAAGAAAAGCTTATCCTCAAGGGTTTACTTCCCTCTCAGACAGTGTCTGCATGTCCTCTGAATCAAAACAGCTGTCCACCTTTCATTCTACTGAGAAGAGGAAGGAAAAAGAGAGAGAGAGAGAAAGATCCAAAGAAAAACTCAGAGATAAGCCAGATTTGAAGAGACAAGAAGAGAGGATGGCAGAAAAGTCAAGGAAAAGGTTCCTGGATCCAGCTGCTGTTCCCCAAGTCATCAAGGCTGTTGGAGCCATCTGCAGCTCAGATGTGAACTACCTCTCCAATACCTACTTTTTCCCCTGGGGCAGTTTAACCCCAGGTTGCATTCAGCTGTACTCCAACACAAGCTACCATTGATACCAGCATCTGTAGCTTCTTCATCAAGGTCTGGTTGGTCCAGCAGAAGTCTTACAGAGATGGATATCGACCTTATGATAAGAAAATCACTGAGGACACATATTTAGCTGTGGGTCCTCCTGATCCGTCCCCCAGAGGAGGGCTGGGAATGGGCTCTTCCCATGGTTTTCACTAAGGAAGTCCTGAAGCTAGACCTCCCTGTGGCAGAGGTGGACGGAATTTGAATGAATTACACGTGAGAGGCAGAAGCAGACTGCAAAACCAGGGTTTCCTTGGCCCCTTCACTGAAAAGCCTTACCAGCATCCCTGATTGGTGGCTGAACTATTGCACTCTGGAAGCAGTCAAGGATGCGTAACCTTACACTCTTTAGACTGACAAACCATAACATCCAGTTCATAAGTGATAAGGATAATCACCAGAGGCTATATGATACCCTTTTTGTCTATTCCAGAAAAAAGATTAAAGATTCCTGGTACACCCCACACCCCATCCTCCATTTGGAATCTGTAGCAAAGGAAAAGTTAAAAGTATTCACCAAAAGAGTCATCCAGACGGTCTCCCCAGACTAGTTGGAATCCAAAGTCTATTCTGAGTTCTTTTTAGTTCCAAAGAAGACAGGGGACCTCAGCCAAATATTGGATCTCAGCTATCTAATTCAGTATGTCAAGCAGACAAAGTTCGGGACGGTCATAGTACATTCTGTACTACCTCTATTGAGGAACGATGTTTGGATGTGCTATACTGATCTTCAGGATGCCTGTTATCTTATCAAACTCCATAGGTGCTTAAGGAGGTTTCTTAATTTCCAGCAAGGAGCCTATCTCCACCAATTCAGGGAACTGCCATTTGGTCTCATGATAGCCCCCCTGTCCCCAGCATGTTCATCATTATTATAGGAGCAGCTCATCTATGACTGCAGGGGATCTAAATCTTCCCATACTTAGATAATTGGCTCCTATTTGCTACCTCCAAGGATCTACTACTGGTGCAACAGACATTCTTTCTTAGTCTTGAAGAGAAAACTGCCTCCCACACAGAAAGTAGAATTTATTTGGATGCCAGTCAGACACAGGACAATTGCAAAAGTACCCATTGCAAGAGTCCAGTCATTAATACTCATAGAATCTCAGGTAAAGTGGTATCCACATCCACAGGCAAAACTCTTTTTCTGTCTTTTAGAGCTGACGACCTCTGCTGTTACATTGATCCCATTAGTAAGATACCACATAAAAGTCCTGCAATGGACACTGGTCGTACAATGATTACAGAAGTTTCAACCCCTAGACACCAGAATCCGACTTACTCAAGAATGCAGGAACCATATAAGTTGGGGGATTTAGTTTCTGTCAGTAATACAGGGCAGACCTTTTTTCCATCCTGCTCTGAGGGCTACAGTCATCATAGCTGGGGGATGGCATTTTAAAGGGAAGACAGTGCAATGGATATGGTCATCTGTGGAAACCAAACTTCACTTGTCTTGGAGATGAGAGCAGTCCTTCTAGTGCTGCAGGCTTTTCATGACCTTCTTCCTAATGTTGTGATTTAATAAACAAAACCAACAACTGAAAACTTGTAAAAACAGGAAAGCATCCACAGAAACTCCTCCACACAAAAGGATTTATTAAACTTTAGCACTTTCGCCCGCCCAATGTCTGGACTTCATCAGAATGACAAAACAAACAACATAGTCAGCTAAAATACATAACAGACCCGCCCCCAATTGGCTACTGCGAAACAGTTAAAGTGAGGCCTATTGTAGATATCAAAGGGTCAAAAACATTTTTCATTGCTAACCGAGCCAGCCATTTTCCAAGCTCGCATCAGCTTCTAACTCTTGAGCTAAACTCTTACCCATAATCCCCCTCTCCCTGTTACCTCAGATTTTGTTTGCCGCTTGTCATTAAGCCATGTCAAGCTGCTTCTCTTGAGCTAAGTATAGATGTTAAGTTGTCTATCTCGCCTTTGTTCTTGCTGTTTGGGTTCGTAGTTGATCCTCAGCTCTGACTCAGCCATCTTCAATACCTTGAGAGCTGTTTACTGGCTCGAGGCTACCCCATATCCTATCATGCCCAGCGACAGCTACCCAGATCTTGTTTGCCGCTTCAGCTGTGAGACCAGCCCACCTCAACAGGTATCAGCTCCAACTGCCTCTATTTCCATTCCTCCTCTGACTCCATTGAGTTCAGAGCCAGAGATTGTTGATGTGCGGGTAGTGGAACTGTCGGCTCTGATCACCATCTCTCCTTCGGTTTTGACTTTGGCTCCGATTACCTCGATTGTGCCTTCTATCAAGGGAACTGGATGCCAGGGCTCTCTTGTCAGTTCTGAGGGAGGGAGTGGCATCGGACCCTTGTTCGACCCCATTCTCCCCCTCGGAGCTTCGGCGCAGGTGAGCTCGGCTCCAACATCGGCCTCGGAGCCATCACCCTCGGCGCAGAGAAAGATTCCTATTTCTTTGGAACCGGAGCTTTCTTTGCCTCAAGGTCGGGATGCCTTCGAGGTCATGCGGAGTGTGCTATCCCCCGAAACAGCTCCATCGGCTCCGTACCCCATAGTGTCTGTGCCAACCTCTGCTCCTCCTCCAGACCCCAAGTGTAGGGAACCTATGCCCCAGGACACCCCATTGAGTGTTCGCTCTTCTTCCAAAGCCTCCCCTGATCACTCAGAGGAGCCCCCTCGGAAGAAAAAGTTCAAGAGGAACACATTGACTCCCCTGAGTCTGTCACCTCCGATACAGACTTAGATGAATCAGAAGGATCCCCAAGGTCCCCCTCTGAAGATGTTTCCTTTTCGGACATCCTTGAAATGCTCAGGCAGAGGGGGAACTGGACTTCCCTAGCCCCTACCGAGGATGAGTCTGTATTCCTGGACGCATTCGGTTCCCGACTTTCCACCTCCTGGGTATCTCCTCCTTTCGACCCACTCATGTCTGTAGTGGCTTGAAAGACTTGGTCAGCTCCAGACTCTAAGGGACCAACTCTGAGGAGACCTAACAAATTTATTACAGCCCTCCAGGATAAGCAATTCCTTTCCAAAGGTGTGCCCGTTGATGCCATGCTGGTAGCAGCAGCCACCAAGAAAGAGTTAGCAGAAACCTCTTCATCTGTTCATCCCCCAAACAAAAAGTCTCGGATGACGGACAGATACGAAAAGTGAATGTTTGCTTCAGCGACCTTCTCAGTGAGGTCCCTGAACTACTTATGTCACTTTACACGTCTTCAAAGGGATCTCCTGAAAGAGTTTGGAGATACCCTTCAAGATCTTACAGTTGAGGGAGTACAAGCCAAAGTAGCTTCCCAGCTGGTGACTGTTAATTCCATAGTCAACTCCTCTATGAGGCTGATTTCCTCTGCAGCCGATGGAGTGAGCAGAGCCGCTGGCACTGGTGTTGCTCTCAGGAGACATGCTTGGATGCAGCTGTGTCAGTTTGCAGAACCCTTCCAAGCATCCTTCACCAATACTCCCTTTGATGGCTCCTTTCTCTTTGGGACTCAGGTGAAAGACATGTTGACCAGGTGTGAGCAAGAAGGCAGGACTCTTGCTGCTGTGGGAGTCCATTTTTCCATTCCTTCTAGACCTTACCCCAAGGGTCAGAAGAGCAGAAAGATGTGGTTCCGGAAATCTCAGGGATCCTTGCCTGACACATGTGGTGATTTTTCCTCCAGAGGCAGAGGGGGAAACAACAATAACAAACGCCGCCCTCATGGCAGAGGGGGGTCCGCAAAACCAGGGTGATAGAGAAGCCTTCTCTGACAAGCCCTTCCAGCATCCCTGAAGGGTTGCCCAACTGCTCACCTCTGGAGGCAGTCAGGGGAAGACATTTGCTGTACCCAAAAGCCTGGCAAAATTTAACAAATGACAGGTGGGTACTATCCATTATATCCGGAGGTTATAAAATTCCCTTCCATCAATCCCCCTTAAAGTCAAAGAAGTCCCTTCCAGATGTTCCACCCAATCTGAGGGAGCAAACAGTCACAGAGGTTTCAAGACTGCTAGAAAAAAGAGCCATTCAGGAAGTCCCCGCAGACCAGCTCAGATCTGGAACTTACTCAAGATTCTTTTTGGTACCAAAAAAGACAGGGGACTGGAGACTGATTCTGGATCTCAGCAAACTAAACAAATCTGTATGAAGAGAAAAGTTTTGGATGGTCATGCTACAGTCCATTTTACCCTTTCTGGGTCAGGACAATTGGATGTGCTCGATAGATCTTCAGGACGCGTACTACCATATCAAGATGGACAAATGCTCCAGGAGATTTCTCCATTTCCGGGTAGGGGCCAGTCATTACCAGTTCAGAGCTCTGCCCTTTGGTCTCACCTCAGCCCCCAGGGTGTTCATCAAGTGTATGGCAGTAGTCACGGCTCACCTGAGGCGTCAAGGATTCCAGGTGTTTCCATATCTAGATGACTGGCTCCTCACTGCTACCACAAGGCATCAACTCTTAGAAGTGCGGGATTATACAATCACATCATGCACTCAACTAGGCATCACAATAAATTTCAAAAAATCTGCCTTGTTGCCCTGTCAGTCTATCACTTACATAGGAGCAGAATTAAACACAAGGGAAATGTTTGCAAGATTACCACTGGAAATAGTTTCCACAATTCGCCGACAACTGTTAATCCTAATGTAGAGCAAAAGGATTCAAGTCAGATATGTCCTTCAAGCTCTAGGCTCCATGGCAGCTGCCATTCTTTTAGTTCCATTAGCAAGTTTCCATAGTAGAATTCTTCAGTGGCTTCTTTTCACACAGTGGTCTTTTCAGGAGCTACCCATGTCTCACATGATCCTGATTACAGAAACATGCAAAAGGCACCTGTCTAGGTGGATGGTCTCCCCACTAGTGTCTCAGGGCAGACCTTTCATACAGCCCCCGTCGGTAGCCACAGTTATCATGGACACCTCCCTGATAGGGTGGGGGGGGGTATTATCTAGGCAGGACAGTCCAAGGCACTTGGCAACCTCACGAGTAATATCTGCACATCAATGTCCTAGAAATGAGAGCCATGCTTCTAGCGTTGCAAGCCCTTCAAGACTCTCTTCCTTCTGGGACCATTGCAATTCAAACAGACAACATATCAGTGTTGTGGTACATCAACAAACAGGGTGGAAGCAGGTCCTACCCCCTGTGTCGAGAAGCACTCAGTTTGTGGCAATGGGCGATTTCCTCCCAACATTCTCTGATTGTGACGCACATCCCCGGGAGGTCCAACGTCATAGCGGACAGGCTCAGCAGAGCTATTCTCATGCATTACGAGTGGTCTCTGAATCAGGAAGTTGTGGATCTTATCTTCCACAAATGGGGACAGTCTTGCTGCGATCTGTTCGCCACCCCTCTCAACAGCAAATGCAGCAACTACTTCTCCCTTCTTCCGCTTCCAGGTCACATACCCAGAGACGCTCTAGTCCACGTTTGGCCTCAGGGACTCCTTTATGCTTTTCCCCCATTTCCTCTAATACCAAGACTCATACAGAAAGCAAAATCACTGGGTTGCAAAATGATCCTCATTGCCCCATATTGGCCTCAACAGATATGGTTTCCATTCCTGCACCCCTACCTTCTCGATCACCCCTGGATTCTGGACCCGATTCCAGATCTTCTGATTCATCAATCAGGCGGGTTGTACCAATCCCTCCAAACACTACAGCTCACAGCTTGGTTACTCCACTTCCAACCTTAGCCAGGCTTCCCAGTATCTCCCCAGCAGTCCATGATATTATTATTTCCTCACATAAGTCTATTACAAGGAAAATGTATGCTAGAAAATGGAAACGGATTTCTTACTGGGCAGAATCTAAAAATGTGGATCCCTTCTCAGCCCCAGTCCATGAAATTCTTGAATTTCTAGCACAACTTTTTCAGTTCGGTGCCACTTCTGCTACTATTAGAGAAAAGTTAGCGGCCATTTCACATTTTCATATTGGATTGTTGAATTCTAACATCATGTCTCAAGCTCTGTAAGGCCTTTTTGAGAGGAACATCTCATGTTAAGTTGTTTATCTCACCTTCATTCTTGCTGGTTGGTTGGGTTCGGAGCCGATCCTCGGCTCTGACTCGGCCATCTTCAAAAGCTCAAGAGCTGCTTACTGGCTCGAGGCCCCCCCATATCCCATGATGCCTGGTGCTAGATACCCAGATCTCATTTGCCGCTTCTGCTGCAAGGTTGCTTTTGCTGGCTCAGGTCATATTTTTCTATTTTATTGTTAGCTTTTATAAAAATTTGTATTGTAGTTAGTCTTTAGAATAGTTATAGTAGTTCTAGTAGTCTAGTTAACTATTTGTATTTTAGTCTCCTTTCCCTCGGAAACTCGTTTTTTGTTAGAGAGTCCCCCCCCTTTTGTTTTCTTCAAGGTAGCCATATTTAGTTAGAGGCTAATCCTTGTTCAATATTTATATAGTAGTTTTATTAGAATTTGTTATATATCAGCAGATTTTTTTTACTATTTCTTAGATATATAGTGTGTGTGTGTGCTGTTAGTGTGTGGTAACTTGTGTTGAGTGCTGTGTGTTTTATTGGTTACCTACTTCCCTTCTGTTGCCTTTTTTTCTGTGACTGATATTTCCTTTTACAGGAATGTCCAAAGATACGAAAGTATCTGGATTCAAGAAGTGTGACTCATGCTGTCAGAAGATGTCACCGACAGATGGTCACACTTCTTGTGTCTACTGTTTGGGCGCCCTACACCTGCAGGACTCTTGTTCGGTGTGCCACGCCTTTAGTCCAAGAGTCCTGCAGGAGCGTATGAATAAGCGAATCCTTAGGGGTTTGCTCAAACCTGAAGGGTCACCGCCTAAGGCCTAGCCAGTGAAACCCTCTAAGCCAACAAAGCCATCGGCTCCCAGGTCGGAGCCATCGTCTGGTGTGGCGTCTGCTTCAACTTCGGTTCCGGCTGGAACCGAAGTACCTGCCTCCCAGTCGGCCCCGATTCTGGTGTCCGAACCATTAGAGAGCCAAAAACACTCTAGATATCCATCCCTAGAGTCGATACACTCGGCTCTGGGGTCACCTCTGTTACAGTCAGAGCAAACTCACCGATCCCACTCTTCTCAGTCTTCTAGACTATCTCACCATGATGTGGAGAGAGTGGTGAGCAGGCTTTTAAATCGCAGGCCCTGGCTAAAATGTTATCCAGCCCCCACTCATCAGGGTTCGGCTCTGCCCGTCTCTACAGTAGTTCCTCCTTTGACTCACCCCTTGAGTTCGGAGCCAGAGCTTGTTGGGGCTCGGATCATGGCACCGTCGGTGCCGATACCTACCCTTTCAGTTCTGTTGTCTGCTCTGGTCGCCTCCATGGTGCCGTCCTTGGAGGGATCTGGGTGCCAGGACTCCTTCGTCGGCTCTGAGGGGGTGAGTGGCATCGGACCCTTGTTCGACCCCGTTCTCCCACTCTGAGCTTCAGCGCAGGTGAGTTCGGCTCCTACATCATCTTCGGAGCCATCTCTCTCATTGCCCAGAAGGATTCTGGTCTCTTTGGAGCCGGAGCCTTCTCCGCTATCGGGAAGGGGCGCCTTCGAGGTCATGAGGAGTGTGCTGGCCCCTGAGTCGGCCCCACAATCAGCCTCATTGGCTCCTCCCCCCATGGTGCCTGCATCTACCCCTCCTCCAGACCCCAAGCATGGAGAACAAGTGCTCCAGGGCACCCCATTGGGTGTATATTCCTCTTCCGAGGCCTCCCCTGATCATTCAGAGGAGTCCCCTCGAAAGAGGAAATGCAAGAGGAAGCATGTTGACTCCCCTGAGTCTGCCACTTCAGTTACCGACTTAGAGGATTCAGAAGGGTCCCCGAGATCCCCCTGTAAGGATGTCTCTTTTTCAGACATCCTTGAGATACTTAGGCAGAGGGAGAACTGGACTACCCTTAACCCTTCCGAGGATGAGTCGGTATTCTTAGACACGTTTGGTTCCCGACCCTCCACCTCCTGGATGTCTCCACCTTTCGATCCACTCATGTTGGTGGTGGCTCAGAAGGCATGGTCAGCCCCAGACACAGTGGAACCAACCCCCCAAAGACCCAAAACATTTATTACTGCACCACAGGACAAGCAATTTCTGACAAAGGATGTTCCTGTTGATGCCATAGTGGTAGCAGTGGCCACAAAAAAGGAGTTGGCTGAAACTTCTGCATCTGTCCATCCCTCTAATAAGGAATCTAGGACAATGGACAGATATGGGAAGCAGATGTTTTCCTCAGCGACCTTCTCCATGAGGTCGCTGAACTAATTCTGCCACTTTACCCGCCTTCAAAGGGATCTCCTTAAAGAGGTAGGAGATACCCTTCAAGATCCATCAGCTGTGGGGGCCCAGGCTGAGATTGCCTCCCAACTGGCGACTCTTAATTTGGTAGTAAACTCCTCCATGCGGCTCATCTCTTATGCAGCCGATAGTGCGAGTAGGGCCACAGGCACAGGCGTGGCCTTGAAGAGGCATGCTTGGATGCGGTTATGTAACTTTGCGGAACCCTTCAGGGTGTCTTTCACCAACAACCCCTTTGATGGTTCTGCTCTTTTTGGACCACAGGTGAAGGATACCCTTACCAGGTGTGAGCAGGAAGGCAAGACTCTCTCTGCTGTGGGAGTCCATTTTTCCACTCCTTCTAGACCGTATCCCAAAGGTCAGAAGAGTGGGAAGATGTGGTTCCGGAAACCCCAGGGAGCCGTGCCTGACACACGTGGAGAGTTTACCTCAAGGGTCAGAGGAGGGAACAACAATAGACGCCACCCCTGGGGCAGAGGGGGTCTGCAAAATCAGGGCAACAGAGAATCTTTCTCTGACAAGCCCTTCCAGCATCCTTGAGGTGCTGCCCGGCTGTCCACCTTCGGAGGCAGTCGGAGGAAGATTATCGCTGTACCCAAAAGCCTGGCAAAGTATAACACAAGACAAATGGGTACTGTCTATCATATCCAAAGGCTACAAAATCCCCTTCTTTTGCACCCCCTACATTCCCAACAAATCCCTTCCAGATGTTCCACCCAATCTAAGGGATCAGGCAGTTCAAGAAATATCAAAACTGCCAAGAAAAAGAGCCATCCAGCCAGTCCCAGCCGACCAGCAAGGATCCGGAATTTACTCAAGGTTCGTTTTGGTACCAAAAAATACAGGGGACTGGAGACCCATTCTGGACCTCAGCAGACTAAACAGGTCTGTTCAAAGAACGAAGTTCCAGATGGTCACGCTACAGTCCATTTTACCCTTTCTGGGTCAGGACAATTGGATGTGCTCCATAGATCTTCAGGACGCGTACTACCATATCAAAATGGACAGATGCTCCAGAAGATTCCTCTGCTTCTGGCTGGGAGCCAGTCATTATCAGTTCAGAGCTCTGCCCTTTGGTCTCACCACAGCCCCCAGGGTGTTCACCAAATGTTTGGCAGTAGTTACCGCTCACCTGAGATGGCAAGGATTCCAGGTGTTTCCATATCTAGATGATTGGCTCCTTACTGCTACCACCAGACATCACCTGCTGCTAGCCAGAGACTACACTATCCAAACTTGCTCCAAACTAGGCATCACAATAAATTTCGAAAAGTCTGCATTGTCGCCTTGTCAATCTATTACCTTTATAGGCGCAAACTTAAAAAGGATATGTCAGTGAGACGTCCATTAGACAGAGTGCTAGACATTCACCGACATGTGCAGGTCTTATTAGGATGCAAGAAAATTCAGGCTAGATTCATCCTAAAAACCTTGGGTCTCATAGCAGCGGCTATCATACTAGTTCCCCTTGCTCATTTTCATATGAGGACTCTTCAGTGGATGCTGTCCACTCAATGGTCTTTCCAGCAACTTCCAATGTCTCACAAGATAATGATCACACAGATATGCAAAAACCAACTTGCGTGGTGGATGGTTTCCCCATCAGTACCCCAGGGCAGACCATTTGCTCTTCCTCCTCCAGTGGCTACGGTGACCACAGATGCCTCCCTGATCGGGTGTGGGGGGGGGCATTTTCAGGGCAGAACAGTCCAAGGCACCTGGCAGCCTCACGAGTACCATCTGCATATCAATGTCTTGGAGATGAGGGCCATGGTTTTGGCGTTGCAAGCTCTTCAGAACTCTCTTCCCACCGGGACCATTGCAATTCAAACAGACAATATGTCGGTAGTGTGGTACATCAACAAGCAGGGCAGAACCAGGTCCTACCCCCTATGTCGAGAAGCACTCAGACTCTGGCAATGGGCGATCTCTTCGCAATGGTTTCTGATAGCAGCGCACATACCTGGGAAGTCCAAAGTTATAGCGGACAGGCTGAGCAGAGCAATTCTCGTGCCTCAAGAGTGGTCTCTCAATCAGACAGTGGCGGGCCAAATCTTCCGCAAATGGGGTCAGCCTTTCTGCGACCTTTTTGCCACCCCCTTCAACAGCAAGTGCAACAATTTCTTCTCTCTCCTCCCTCTTCCCGGACACTCCCCCAGAGACGCTCTAGTTCACGATTGGCCTCAGGGACTTCTTTATGCATTCCCTCCATTTCCCCTGATTCCCAAACTAATAAAGAAAGCTACCACATTGAGATGCAAGATGATCCTCATTGCCCCTTACTGGCCTCAACAAATTTGGTTCCTGTTCCTGCATCATCACCTTCTGGAGCAGCCCTGTACCCAGTTCCAGACCTCCTGATCCATCAATCGGTCGGGCTGCACCAATCCCTTCAATCTCTCCAGCTCACTTCTTGGTTGCTCCACGTCCGACCTTAGTCAGGCTTCCGAACATCTCCCACTCAGTGCGTGAAATCATCTTATCATCGCATAAGTCTACCACCAGAAAGACTTATGTTAGTAAGTGGAAATGTTTCTCTTTCTGGGCAGAGGCTAGGAATATAGATCCCTTTTCGGCCCCTGTGCACCATATTTTGGATTTTTTAGCGGAACTTTTTCATGCTGGATCTTCTTCTGCCACGATTAGAGTTCAGTTAGCTGCAATTTCAAACTTTCATACAGGTCTATCAGATACTAGTATTATGTCCCATAAGCTTTGTAAAGCTTTTCTCAAAGGGACTACTTTACTCAGGCCTTCAGTGAGAGATCCCCCACCTCCATGGTATCTACATTTGATTTTAGCTTCCCTGATACTGCCCCCCTTTGAACCTGCAGCTTCTTGTTCTTTGAAGTTTCTTTCTTGGAAAACCCTTCTGGTTGTAATTACTTCAGCCAGAAGAGTTTCTGAACTTCAGGCTCTTCGTGTTCGCCCTCCTTATGTAGTTTTCCACAATGACAGAGTTTCTCTCAGGACTAATCCTTCCTTCCTTCCAAAGGGTTCTTCTGACAATAATTTGAATCAGTCTATTGATCTTCCTGTGCTTTTTCCAAATTATTCCAAGGCAGAGTACAAATTGCATCAGTTGGATGTTCATAGACAGTTACTTTTTACTTGCATAGAACTAAGAAAATCAGAAAATCAGACCAGCTGTTCCTGTCCTATGTGGAGGGTAAACAAGGTCTACCAGTGTTGAAAGTAACCTTATCTAGGTGGTTGACGTCTATTATTACATTTATATATCAGCTAAGGAATAAAGAGCTTCCTGCTAAACCAAAAGGTCACTCCACTAGAGCTCTAGCTACTTCAGTGGCTTTTCGGGTAAGATTGCCAATGGAAACTATTTGTGCGGCAGCTACATGGGCCAGTACTCATACCTTCATTTCACATTATAAGCTGGACGTGGCCTTCAGGAGCAGAGCTGATTTTGGTTCCACTGTTCTGAAGAGTCTGTTCCGATGAGCCACCCAGGATTGAGGTGCTAGGGACACTGTCCCAACCAGCAAGAATGAAGGCGAGATAGACAACTTAACATTAAAAAGTTATGTACCTACCATAACGTTCCATGTTAGTTGTCTTCTTCTCGCCTTCTTTCTTGCATCCCACCCTCCATCCCCCTATCCTAGTAGACTGAGAAGAGTTCCTTATGTTTTTTCTCACTGGCTGAGTCTTCCCTGGCTATTCCTTCTGACTAGTAGTCTCTCCAGTAGGATTTATGCATTCTAGGATAGGATTCTTGTATTATTATGTCTGCAGTTAGACTTACTAAACGAGATCTGGGTATCTAGCACCAGGCATCATGGGATATGGGGGAGCCTCGAGCCAGTAAGCAGCTCTCGAGCTTTTGAAGATGGCCGAGCCTCGGCTCCGAACCCCAACCAGCAAGAAAGAAGGTGAGAAGAAGACAACTAACATGGAATGTTATGGTAGGTACATAACTTCTTATTTTTTGACCCCCAGTTAGAGATCCTCCTCCTCCTTGGGATATTAATTTAGTCTTAACTTCCTTAATTTTACCTCCTTTTGAACCAGCAGCATCATGTTCCTTAAAGTTTCTGTCTTGGAATACAATTTTTCTGGTTGCTATCACTTCAGCTAGGCGTGTCTCAGAACTTCAAACACTGTGTTCGTCCTCCTTACCTGGCGTTTCACAAGGACAGAGTTTCTCTGAGGACCACTCCTTCCTTTCTTCCTAAAGTCTACTCAGAGAACAATTTAAATCAATCTATAGATCTCCCAGTGTTCTTTCCCAATCACAGCAACAAGGCAGAATACAAGCTCCACCAACTGGATGTTCACAGACAATTGTGTTTTTACCTCCATAGAACTAAAGAACTAAGAAAGTCAGACCAGTTATTTCTCTCTTATGCCTTCAACAAACAAGGCCTCCCAGTTTCCAAGGTGACCTTATCCAGATGGTTATCTAATACTATTATCTTTATTTACCAGTTACGGAATAAAGAGTAACCAGCTAAACCAAAAGGTCATTCTATTAGGGCATTAGCCACTTCCATAGCTTTTCAGTCTAGGTTGCCCATAGATTCAATCTGTGCATCTGCCACGTGGGCAAAGCCTCATACCTTTATCTCTCATTACAAGGTGGATATGGTCTCCCAGAGCAGAGCTGACTTTGGTTCCACTGTTTTGAAAAGTCTGTTCCAATGAGCCACCCAGGATGTTAGGTGCTAGGGACACTGTCCCAAACAGCAAGAATGAAGGCGAGATAGACAACTTAACATAAAAAAGTTATGCACCTACCATAACGTTCCATGTTAGTTGTCCTCATCTTGCCTTCCTTTTTGCATCCCTCCCTCCCTCCTTCCCCCTTCCTAGAGGATTGAGAGGAGTTCTCTTGTTTTTCACTGGCTGAGTATTTTCTTTATTATTCCTCTGGCCAGGTAGTTTATAACCACTTCTGTAATTAGATTTCTTGGGCAACCAGTTTTAGATAACTGGTTTCTCAACTTATGTCTGGGATTCACTATCACAAACGAGATCTGGGTAGCTGTCGCTGGGCATGATGGGATAAGGGGTAGCCTCGAGCCAGTAAACAGCTATTGAGCTATTGAAGATGGCCGAGTCAGAGCCAAGGATCGGCTCCGAACCCAAACAGTAAGGAGGAAGGCAAGATGAAGACAACTAACATGGAACATTATGGTAGGTATATAACTTCTTTTTATTTGTTGTCAGAATAATAATTTATATAACTTTTTCTGTCAGAAAAGTTTCTGTTTGTTGTCTCTTACCCTATCGCATCTAGCGACCATAATTTCTTGAGTTTTCTTCTCTTTTCTCTACACCTTTTACCATGAGGTATTTCTCCCATACCATCACTGGTAATCTTCCTTTTTTCATACCTTCGGGTATTCCTTTGTACCATTGCTGGTAACCTTTCTACTTTCCCTTTTTTCTATCATGGCAGATAAGAAAGGTAGTCCGGGTTTTAAAAGGTGTTCTGATTGTGGACACAAATTACCTACATCTGATGCACACTCTTTGTGCGTTTATTGTTTGGGGGCATCCCATTTATCTGTTGACCCGCCCTGTACTATCTGTGAAAATTTTTCTAACAGAACCTTGTTAGAAAGAAAAAACAAGTTGTTGCTGAAGGGACTTCTTAAATCTCCCTTTTCAGAGGCTATTTCTGGGTCGGAGGCCTCAACCCCTCCTAGAGCCCATAAGAAAATTTTGGATGTTCATACTAAGGCCAAGTCTTTGCCTTTGTCCACGGCTGGGGACTCCCGCCAACCAAAACCTGAAAAGGCTAAAGTTTCAGCTGCGGAGCTCACTCAGTCAGCCCCAGTGCTTTCGGTGCCTAGACTTTAGGCACTGAGGCCTTCGGCTCCATTAGTGATCTCGGCTCCATCTTCTCCTGCAGCCTTCACTATATCAGCACTGAGGGGCTCCTCGGTTCAGTCTATTATGACTACTGTATCAGCACTGACCGCTCAGTTGGCACACCCCTTGACCACGTCGGCTGTGACATCTTACCAGGAACCAACGCCTCAGTTGTTGGCTCCAATTTTGTCGGTTCCAGCTTAGGTACCGACAACCACTTCGGCACCGATCCTTGGGTCAGTGCAGACCGTGACCTCGGCACCAATAACTTCCTTTGTGCAGACATGTGTAGTTCAGTCTCTCTCAGCACCATTGTTCTCAGTGCAGACTGGTGAGGTGGGCACCGAGTTTGTCTCTTCTGTGGACAGGCCTGTTTCTTCCTCATTCTCCGTGAGGTCCACTAGAAGCCTTTCCGAACACAATGTGTTGCATCTTGTGGATCAAGTGCTTTTGGCCAGAGGTATCCCACCCCCAGGACCTATCCTTTCTTGGGAGGTGATTACCCATCCCCAAAGACCCCTTCTTATTCTCCTCCTTCATTGCCTTTGAAATCCATTGATATAGCTCAGTCTTCCCCCTCTGTGGTTCCCTTTATGGATCTCACTAAGGAACCGCAGTTGCCTTTGTGGCAGGAAAGTTTTGCTATGACCCAGGATGACAGTTGTGACACGCGTAATTTACTGCTTCACAGCCATCCAGGGACTCCGAGTCGGCAGGCTGAGCCACTTAGGGGAGGGGTGACCCATATCCTGGACACTCACTCCTCTTCAGGTGGACCAGCCTTTCAACTGATGGAGAAGGCTTTCATTTCTGCTGGCGATACTGGGCTGTCTATCCCCCCACCCTCCTCTAGTACACTGGTTTCACAAGTCACACCTAGCGGACACCGAGTGCAAGGACCTCAGGACATATTCCCACAGGAAACCTCTTTTCCACCGTCTTCCCCAGCTTCTCCCTCTGAGGAAGTCCACTGGAAAAGTTCATGTAAGAGGAAGCACATGGGTTCTACAGAGGAGTCCCTTACTGAAGACACAGACTTTAATTAGAGGGAAGGATCCCCTCGGTTACCCTACTCTCTGAGGTATCCTTCAGTGATATCCTCAAAATCCTTAAACAGAGAGGTGACTGGCAGCCCTCTAATCTGACCTCTGAGGAGTCTGTGTTCCTGCAGGCTTTTCACGCCTGGACCCCTACCTCCTGGATTACTACACCTGCCGATGAACTTGTGGCGGCCGCGACAAAAAAGTATCTGGCAAAAGAAGAAAGCCAGACTGTCCATCCACTGAACAAAGAGTCCTGGGCCCTGGATAGGATAGGGAAGCACACCTTTGCATCAGCGACCTTTACTATCAGGTCCCTGAATTATATGGCACACTTTACCAGGCTTCAAAGGGATCTTATTTCCGAGCTCTCTGAAACCTTTGCTGGTGCCGTGTCTGATGAGGTCCGTGACAAACTGGCCTCTCATCTGGCCACCATTGAGTCAATATCTAACTCCTCTATGCAACTGATATCTCACACATCAGAAGGATCAGCTAGAGCGGCGGGTTCAGCTGCAGTCTTGAGACGACACACCTGGATGCGCTTGGCGATTTTGCAGAACCCTTTAAGGCTTCCTTTCTTAATGCTCCCATTGAGGCCTCTTCATTGTTTGGACCCAAAGTTAAAAGCACACTCGCCAGATGTGAACAGGACGGTAAGACCCTTTCTGCAGTAGGTGTCCATTATTCTTCCCCTCAATGTGCTTTCTCCCGAAACCAAAAGAGTGGGAAGATATGGTTCAAGAAATCTCAGGGTCCTTTTCGTGACACACAAGCCGAGTTCTCCCCTAGAGGCAGAGGGGGAAATTCACAGGGAAGATGCTCCTTTCGGGAAAGAGGGGGTCCGGGTAACCAGGGTTCCAGGGAATCTTTCCCTGGCCAATCCTACCAGTGCTCCTGAAGAGTGGCCCAACTACTTTCCTCTGGAGGTGGTTGGGGGTCATTTCTCCTTGTACCCTTCTGCCTGGCTAACCATCACCACCAATTCTTGGGTACAAAGGATTATAAACAGAGGTTATCATATCCCCTTTGATATTTGTCCTGTCCCTTCAAAAAACCTTCCCGACGTTCCACCCAGTCAAAGGGAAGAACTAGCACTAGAGATAGAAAAGCTGCTAAGAAAGAGAGTCATCCAAATAGTCCCTCCAGACCAGATAGGATCCGGATTCTACTCAAGACTATTTTTGGTGACAAAGAAAACCGGGGACTGGAGACCAATTTTGGATCTCAGTGTATTGAACAAGTTTGTGAGAGTACAAAAATTCCAGATGGTCACAATACAGTCTATCCTCCCGCTTTTGGAAAAAGATGATTGGATGTGCTCGATAGATCTTTCAAGATACGTACTACCACATAAAGTGGACAGGCCATCAAGAAGATTTCTGCACTTCCGTGTAAGAGCCAGTCACTAACAGTTCAGAATACTACCCTTCGGACTCTCTGGAGCCCCCAGAGTGTTCACAAAGTGCATGGCAGTCATCACAGCTCACTTGCAACTTCAAGGATGCCAGGTGTTTCCATACCTAGACGACTGGCTCATTTCCGCCCCCACCAGACATCTACTGAAAGAAGCCCTGGCATACTCTCTCCTCACTGCACAAAGGCTAGGCATAATCATAAACTGGCAAAAATCCAATCTCACCCCATCTCAGTCGACAGAATTCATAGGGGTTATCTTGGACACAAAGAACTGCAGAGCTGCCATTCCAGAGCACAAAATTTTAAGGATAAAGCAACAACTGGTTCCAATCCTTTCAAGGGAGAAATCCACAGCTCACTGTGTTCTACAGCTGTTGGGTTCCATGACAGCCTCCATCACCATTGTCCCCCTAGCCAAGTTTCATATGAGGCTTCTACAATGGCTATTGCTCACCCAATGCTATATTTTTCAGTATCCTCTTTCAGCCAAGATTCGAGTAACCTACAGGTGCAAACGGGATTTAAATTGGTGGATGACACAATCTGTCACAATGGTCTCGCCCCTTCTGCCCCCAGCAACCCAAGGCCACAGTGACCACGGACACCTCCCTGATGAGGTGGGGGGGCTATGTCAGGGATAGACAGTCCACAGAACTTGGTCCAAGCTGGAGGCCCATCTGCATATAAATGTTCTAGAACTGAGGATGGTGCTTCTGGCATTGCAAGGATTCCATCCCCTGCTGCTGTCTGGGATGATTGTGATTCAATCAGACAACATGGCAGTGGTCTGGTACATCAACAAGCAAGGTGGAACCAAATCTTACCCCCTTTGTCGAGAGGCCATGAAGATATAGCAATGGGTGATGGCTACCAACCGTTTTCTTCTAGCAATGCACATTCCTGGGAGTTCCAACGTGATAGCAGACAGACTCAGCAGGTGCATTCTATAACCTCACGAGTGGTCTCTGAATCCCTTGATAGTGGCTGAGATCTTCCACCGCTGGGGCCGTCCTTGCTGTGACCGCTTTGCATCCCCGACCAACTACAAATGCAGCAACTACTTCACCCTGATTCCCCCTCTGGGACAGTCACCCAGGGATACTCTAGTCCACGATTGGCCCTCGGGTCTTCTTTATGCATTCCCACC
Organism: Protopterus annectens; assembly: GCF_019279795.1. Classification (NCBI taxonomy): domain Eukaryota; kingdom Metazoa; phylum Chordata; order Ceratodontiformes; family Protopteridae; genus Protopterus; species Protopterus annectens. The sequence goes on from NC_056728.1 coordinate 1,973,348,321, forward strand.
CTTTCCCCTCATTCGCCAGTTTCTGAAGAAAGCCCGTCGGTTGAAGAGCAAGGTGATCCTCATTGCACCATATTTGCTTCGTCTCATTTGGTTCCCCTTCCTTTCGCAACACCTACTGGATCGGCCATGGATTCTCCATTCAACCCCGGAGCTGATCTCACACCCACAGAACCTGATTCATCCCAACTTGAACAGCCTGAAGCTCACAGCTTGGCTACTCCAATTCCCTTGATTGCCAGGCAAAAGGATCTTTCTTTACCAGTATGTGACATTCTCATTGCATATCATAAGTCTTCCACTAGAATTACTTATCTAAGCAAGTGGAAAAGATTTATCTGTTGACTGAAAGATAAACAAGTAGATCTCTTCTCAGCACCAGTGTCGGTAATACCAGACTATCTGGTCGACCTTTTCCAGTCTGGTCTATCGGCCTCTACCATTAGAGTTAATTTGGCTGCAATTTCTAATTTCCATGAGGGTGTCCAAGATTCCTCTCTTATATCTCACAAATTGTGCAAGACCTTCATCAAAGGTGTGAATCATCTGAAGCCACCTTTTAGAGAACCTATTCAACCATGGGATCTATCATTAGTTCTACAAGTTCTAACAATGCCACCCTTCGAACCAGCTTCTTCTTGCAACCTCAAGTATTTGCCATGGAAAACCTTGTTTTTGGTCGCCATTACTTCTGCCAGACATATCTCTGTACTTCAAGATTTATGTATCAAGAGTCCATACTTGCTTTTTCATAGAGATAGGGTGTCTTTGAGAACTAACCCTTCATTCTGCCAAAAGTGATCTCTGAAATGTCTATTACTCAAACCATTGAATTGCCAGTTTTCTTTCCCAATCATTCAGAGGAGACTGTTGCCTACATACCCTAGATATCCACAGGAAAATCCATTTTTACTTAAACAGGACTAGATCCTTTCTTAAATCTGACCAGTTATTTTTGGCCTATTCTGGACTTAGATCAGGATCTGCTGTTGCTAAGGTCACATTAGCTAGATGGTTGAAGGACTGTGTGACCTTTATTCATACACTTCTTTACATGACATCTGTGCAGCTGCAACTTGGGCTACACCTCATACCTTCATCAGTCATTACAAATTGGATTTGGCATCCAGGGGAAGAGCATCTTTTGGTTCTATGGTGCTCAGGACTGTCCTTCCATGACAGCCTCCCAGGAATAGAGGTAGCTGGGGACTCTGTCCCATGCATAAGGAATGAATGAGGATTAACAATATCAGATAAAGAAGTTATGTCTTACCATAATGTTCCATCCGTATTGTTGATCCTCGTTCAGTCATTACAACCCTCCTGTCTTCCCTCTCCTGTGGTTTCTAGTGGAACCGGTTCTCTTAGGTTATTTGACCAGAGGTAGCCTCTACCTTCTTTTGACTTGCAAACTCAATCTGAGGTAACAGGGAGAGGGGGATTATGGGTAAGACTTTAGCTCGAGAATTTGTAGCTGACGCGAGCTTGGAAAATGGCCGGCTCGGTTCCGAGGTCGGAACTGATACCCATTGTCAAAGGAAAAAACTTTCAAAAAAGACCAATTCACGTAAGGTTCAAGCAAGGCACCCTTTATTAACTTGCAGCAAGGAGACAAAGCATGCAGGCAGAATGATTTGTCTGAACATTAATAATTAGTATGGTATTTTTATACAGTTCTTTCTATGTCACACAGAAATGTTACTTCTATTGCTGACGTAGTTAGACACAGCTTTCTGTATTGTTCTACAGAGAATGTTACTAGACTAACTGCCGACTAGTTGAGAATAACTGCTGATTTGCAAAATATTTGAGAAAAACAACCTGGCCTTGGGGCTTATTTTAGCCCACCACACACTTTCAATTCTTCAATTGTGCAGTTCTAATATATGTGTTACATTTTGCCTAGATTCAAGGTACATTTCTAGCTTAGGTACAAGTAATGCTGACTACGGTTTATACTTTCAAGCATCCTTTGTTTTCATTATCAATAGCTTCTAGCAGCTGTGTACTTTCTCATGGCATAAGCAGAAAATCAATAACTCTTTGTTAAGTCTCATGACACTAGTAGAAATGAAACACTTATTATTATTTTCATGACATTAGCAGAAATCAAATGCTCCCTGTTATGTTTCTAATAGCTGTGCAGATTCATGCAGTGTGAACAGAATAAATGTATTAACCCTTTTAAACCTCGAATGCACTAAGCATATTACTAATACATATTTTTCTAACATTTCCCCCCCTTTTAATACTTTTATTCTATTTTCAAAATAAGCATAAAGAGTTTTTTTTTCTTCCCCTAACCTCTTCCTACTCAGAATTTGCAGTTAAGAGAGTCATTCAGTTTAAACTTATGAAAGCATTTTCAATTTTTCAACAATTCTTCAAGTTCAGCACCTTGCTATAAGGTTTCTGAAACTGACATGTCTATAAAGTCTTTAATCAGTCTTTTCATGCAGGGGATGCAGCAGCACACACATATCACCAGTAGGATCATTCCTACACAGATGGCAATCAGGATGGTCATCAGGATACTGCCCCACCCCCCAAACAATCTCTGGAAAAAGTCCATCAATGGATTTGTTCCTGGCTTGGTCATAGCCGACACTTGCTGAATTACCTCAAGGTGATTGTCTATCTCGTGTTTGTGGTCAGGAATATATGAACAGTACTCCTCCTGGATTAAAGCGCAAGTACCTCCTCTCACCGCTAGGGTGAAGTCAAGAGCCATGCGGTTTTGAAGCACTACAGTTCTCATGGCAGTTAGTTCATCTATCACCAATTCTAGAGCACAGAAGGTTGCATTGCTCATTATTTCAAGAAGTTTAGACAGTTTTCTCAGTTCCCAGATTGATTTTGTTGCTCCATATGCTGGCAGTACACCTGCCCACAAGATGATGGTATTACTCAAGTCCATATGCGACAGTCCATTTTTCCCTAGGCCCACAGCATGATGGTTTTTCCAGCCCGCATTGATTTGCCCCACTGGATTGACAGGCTTCTTGATTTCTCATCGAACATTCTGAATTTTCCCCTGAGGTAAAACTGCTGTGTGTCGTATGGCCGGAACCAGGTACCCCAAATAACTGCCGGACCAATTCTCTGGTAACCAGTTGTATGCTTTCCTACCACATACAAAATAACAGTCTTCTACTTTGGTAGTAACTTTACTATGTCCTGGCTCTGGATGAAACATTTTTTTGTCAACTATAATCAGTTGTTTATAAAGGTCAGCATTATGTTTTACTTCATCAGTTGTCCTATGCATCAGTTCAAAAAATAAATCATAGCTTGTGTTGCAATAGGAACCTGTGTTATCAGTTTTATTGTAGCATCTATAGGGAACAGTCACATTGCAATTGCTCCAACCCACCTGAACTGTATCATTTTTGTAAAAACACACAGTCTCCTTCTGTCAGACAGACAAGTGCAATTCTACTTTATCTTGTGATGTAACATCTGATATATCATAAACTAAATTTTCCCAGGTCTTGTTGGCTCCTAGGGGACTGAAGTTAACAATAACTCCCCCGTATGCTGTTGGCAAAGCTGTGCAAATCCAGCAATTCGAAACATTGAAGGTCTCAGCATACACATATTTGATTGCCTGGTAAGTGTTGAAGTTTGGGTGCCACTCTACGTGCAACTCTCCACGCCTATTCAGTTCAATTTGTGTGGCTGGGAAAAGGAATGGCCACAACAAAAAGATTATTGTCACTAGTACAGTCAACAGGATGATTATGCAATACTTCTGAGGAAACGGTTGTTATGCATTCCTGTTTTCTACGACTCCTCCGAGTAGTTTTATTTGGATTTTTCTGGAGTCCATCATTTTCACTTTTGGCATGTGATCTTACTCTCTGCCCTAATAGGACCTTCAGCACCAATGTTTTTTTCACTGGGGTTGAGACTGATCAGTCCTATTGATCTGACCCCCCTTTGTAGCCAGACTTTGTGCTGAGGGCCCCGATGGAGAGGTAAGATTTTTGTCCAGTTCAAAGTTCTTAACTAGTTTGCAGTGCATCAGGTGGATCCACGAAGCTCGCTCTGCTATCTTGACTGCAGTGGGTGTCGAAAGAAGCACCTGGTATGGACCTTCCCACCTTGGTGATGACCAATTCTTCTTCTTTATATTCTTCACCCACACCCACTCCCCAGGAATCACTGCCACTTCCGATGTTTCGGTTTGTTCTTTATCTGAAACAGAATTTGACTGCAACAGATGTTTAGAATTCATGACTTTCTTCATATATTCAGCTAGTGTAAAGTCAGCTTCCTGGTCTGAGGACATGAGAAGTTTCCACTGGGGTGTATAATAAGCCCTTCCAAATAGTTTTTCAAAAGGAGTCAATCCTTTTGCAGTCGGAACAGTTCTCATGCTCAACAGTGCCAGGGGCAAACAATACAGCCAATTCTTTCCTGTCTCAGCTATTAATTTTCTCGATTTGTTTTGTAATATACCATTATGTCTTTCAACTAGCCCTGCAGATTATGGATGGTATGCACAATGATTTTTTAAAGAAATACCAAAATGCTTACTTAACTGCTGTATGGTTTGGTTTACAAAGTGTGTACCATTGTCACTGTAGATCCTTTCCAGAATGCCGAATCTAGGGATGATTTCTTTGACAAGTACTTTTGCCACCATGGCTGCATCTGGATTTTTGTTTGGAAAGGCTTCCACCCATCTGGAAAACATATCTACAATGACAAGACAATACTTCTTATTTTCACATTTGGTCAATTCTATGAAATCCATACAGATAGTGTGAAACGGATATGGTGGTGTAGGGAAACTCCCTTGCTTGGGCTTTAACGCCCCTTGTGCATGATGTTTGTTGCAAATTTGACACGTCAAACACAATTTTTTAGAGTAGTTTGTAAATCTGTACGTTGTGAACACCTGGTTCACCAGCTGTACCATCCCCCCTGTTGAGACATGGCACTGCCCATGGCTCAACAAAGCTGCATATCTAAACAAATTAGATGGTAGTATCGGTTTCCCTTCTTTAGAGATGTACAGCCCCTTTTTGAGAATTGCTCCTCGTTTTACCCATCTTTGTTTTTCAGCTTGCGTAGTGAGTGTCTGCATTGTTTTTAACATTTCTAAGTCTAAAATCTCAGAGGGTTGTAGTTCCTCATTTAAAAGAAATACTTCTGTAGCTGCTTGTTTTGCAGCTGTATCAGCTCTCGCATTACCTTTGAAATCCTATCTTGTTGCTTGGTGTGAGCTGTGCATTTAGAAATGGCTATTTTCTGAGGTAACTGAATAGATTCTAAAATATCTAAAATAAACTGTGCATGATTTATAGGTTTGATAGTAGATGTTATCATTCCTCAGTTTTTCTACTGTTGTGCAAAAACATGTACAGTAGAAAAAGCGTACTGGCTGTCAGTAAAAATGTTTACACATTTACCCTTTGCTAAGGTACATGCCCGTGCCAAGGCAATTAATTCTGCTGCCTGTGCAGATAAGTTGTGTGGTAAAGGTTTTGCTTCTATAATCTCAGTGTCAGAAACTACTGCATATCCTACTAGGTTCTGTCCTGCAGGACCCCTTTTGCATGAACCATCCACATAGTATGTCACCTCGGCATCATCCAAGGGGACATCCGTGAGATCTTTTCTAGGTAGTGTCTTTTGCTCAATTACCTGCATGCAGCTGTGCAGTGTGCCATCTGCAGGGGTCGGGAGCAGAGTAGAAGGGTTCAGAGTCGTGCATCATTCAATTGTCATGTGAGGTTGGCTCAACAATATAGTCATACAGGAAAGATGCCTAGCAGGGGAAAGATATGCTACCTTCTCTTGCAGTAAAATAATCGTGACTGCATGAGGCACTCTCAAAGTGAGCGGGTGGAATAAAACTACTGAGGCCGAAGCCTGTACTGCCATTGCAGCTGCAACTACTGTTTGTACACAGTGGGGTAAGGACTGTGCCACTGGGTCTAGTTGTGATGAATAGTAAGCAATGGGGTGTTGCTTGTCCCCACGCTGCTGTGTTAACACTGATGTCATATAATCTTGCTTACAATCTACAGTTTGGAAAAAACGTTTATGGTAGTTTGGTAATCCCAGAACTAATGAGGATGCTATTAACTGTTTCAGTTTGCAGAAAGCAGATTCTGCCTCTGGTGTCCATTGTAACAAATCCTGTGCTGCCATAGGCTTCTTATATATAAGATCAGTTAGCGGTGCAGATTCCAAGGCATGTTTGGAATCCAGCTCCGGCAAAAATTAGTTGTACCCAGAAATGACATCATTTCCTTCTTGGTAGTGGGTTTTGGTGCTTGCAAAATTGCTACTTTTCTGTCCTCATCTAATGTTCTGCCTTCCTTGGATATTACATATCCCAGGTATTTAACTTGTTTTTTCCAAAGCTGCAGTTGATTTTTATTTACCTTATGTCCTTCAGTGGCTAAAAATCGTAATAGCGCTATGGTATCCTCTCTACAATCCTGCTGGGTGGGGGCTGCCAGCAAGATGTCATCAACATAAAGTAAAATCTGACTGCCTCTTGGTGAGGTACATCCCGCCAAGTTGCTTGCCATTTCTTGTGAGAATATTGCTGGACTTTCATAATATCCCTGTGGTAGTCACGTATATGTGTATCTTTTCCCCTGAAATGTGAATGCAAACTAATACTGGCTGTCAGGGTGTATCGGTATCGAAAAGAACACATTGCTGATATCTACCACAGAAAAATACTTCTGTTGAGGTTTTAAATCATTCAACAGGGTGTGTGGATCTGGCACCATGGGTGCCCTTGGTATTACTGCATCATTTACTGCTTGTAAATCTTGGACCATATGCCATTCTCCATTGGCCTTTTTAACAGGAAATAAGGGTGTGTTACATGGTGAATCGGGATATTCTACTAATATCCCTTCTTTAAGTAAGGCTGCTATAATAGGCTTTATGCCTGCTTCTGCATCTTTTCTTAAGGGATACTGTCTTTTCTGTGGTCTAAATGCTGACTTTGGCATGATAATAACTGATCCCGCTATATGAATAAGTCCTACATCTGATTTTCCTGTTGACCAGAGAGTCTCTGGTATATTTTGTAACACGTTCTCTTCCTCCTTTAATAGGAGTGCTAATCAGCTGTCCTTGCTAGACTGCAAGTGTACAGCTGGGTTGGTCTGAGTTATCCAATTCAACTTCTGTATTTGTATTCCCTGCTCTGACAGTTCTAATTCTGTCTGTTTCTCCCATCGCATGACTTTTTCCTCCTAGGTCTGCCCATTTTATGTTTTTGTTCTTGGTTAGGCTAACGTGGTAATCGATTAGATTTATAAAGTGCAAAGAACTCCTGGGGCAATGAACAGCTGGCTACACTGTTCACTTTCTGTGTCCCAGTACAGGTTACGTAATATCAATCTGTTTGCATGATTTTTAAACAATTCTTGCTCATATTCCTTATCAGGTCCTGGTGTGTTATAATAATACAGGGTACAGTGCAACAGGTGTTGCTTATCACTGTCAAGGGAGGGGAACTTGCTGATGGCTACATTCATTAATTCTTCAGTCACAGTCCCTGGACCAGTCGTAACCAAGTCCGGGCTGTACCAATAAAAATTTCACCCTCCGATTGCACTGCAAAGGTATCAGTTTGTCGCTGTGCTTCCATACCCTGAATGGTTGGGACTACTGCTATACCAAATAGTCGCATGAGGTCTCTGCCCAAGAGGTTTACTGGGCATTTTGCAGAAACAACAATTTTGCTTTTCTGAGTCAATAATGAAACTGAGTCAGTTATTGCAATTTTATGGGAGAGGGGCTCCCGATACAGTTGTCCATTAGTTGCTTTTACCAGTATGTGATCAGGTGACTCTGTGTTTTCTGGTAGTTTGGAGGGATGTATCAGGGTTCGTGATGCCCCTGAGTCACACAAGAATTTGAATTCCCTACCTTCTACCAAAAGTGTAACTTTTGGTTTCGTGTCTGCTAAATAGATCTCCAAGCTCAATAAAGCTAGGTCTAATATTTCATTTTCTTCATTGTCACTAACTTCTTGCACTTCCTCTATCCCCTCTGTCACATCCTCTACTCCCTCTATCACATCCTCATTTGTCCATTTTTTGCTATCCCCTTCTAGTGATTCCTGACTACCATATAGTCAGTCCTCACCCTCCTTGTCTTCTGTTGTTGCCTTCTTATTTTTCCTGCAATCCTTTGCCAAGTGTCCCTTTTTGCCGCATTTGAAACATTCTCCCCTTTTCTTTCACCCTTCAAAGTCCTCTGATCGCTGATCAGATTGTTTGTTTCCCTGTGCATTTTTCTTGCCCATTTTCCCAGACTGTACTACATAAACTTCTGCTCCATCTTCTACAGAAAATACTTGAGCTTTCTTTTTCTTTTTGCTATTAAAATGTCTTAAGGCATGCCTAGCATATTCAAGTAATGACTGTAACCTGCTGGTACGATGGTCTACCATGTGTTTTGTAATAAAACTGCTTATGGGTGCAATACTGCCTTTTAAAAATGCATTCTTTAACTGCTGTTCATATGGGGAATCTTGTGTTTGATCTTCAGGAACCTGCATTCCACAGTGGTTATTAAAACATTCTAGTAGTCTGGCATAATACCGGTCAGTTGTTTCACCTTCTTGTTGGATACATTGATTAATGCAAGTCCAGTCTGCCCTAGGCTTCCATTTTTCAGAAATGTGGTCTGTAAGACCTTTTACTCTGTTGTCTAATTCTGGGCTGCTATGTGGGAGGGGTCGTTGTGCAGCATCACGGGGATTCCAGTTGCCACTAATCATGTGCCAATCTGGCCCCACAATTTGTCTAACTACTTTTTCTACCTCTTCTCCGTTTAGGTTATAACTCAGCTTCATTCCTTGTAAATCTTCTGAGACTTTTCTAAAATTAACTTTTGGATGGGGAATTCCCTCAGTGGCTTTCTGGATATCTTCCGGAGTCCAAGGTCTATACACTAAAATAGTTGGGTCCTGATTATCTTGTCCTGCCTGAGGATTGGGTACTTCTATGAGTGGGCATATTTCTTCTTCACTCATAGATTGTGAATTTTTAACCATTTGATATAACTCAATGCCTTCATTTGAGTTACCTGCCCTTGTTCAAGACCTGGTCCCGATGGGATCTCTAATAAATGGTTTTACTTTTACAATGTCTCTATTTTCAATGATGACAGAATATCATGGGGGTGGACTAACGTGTTCACTTGCTTCATATTCTGGTAAGGGAGGTGGAGGGGCCAATGCTATTACTAAGTTATTGTCCTCCTTATCTAAAAACATTGTTTTTGAATTGTTGTTCTTTTGTTCCCTGCGATTTACTTCCTCAATCCACCTGTGTGCCTGAGGAATTTCTAATTTGCGTTGCTTTTTTACCCGACCTTTGGAATCAGTTTTGAGCTGTTTGACAAGTTTGATACGTGAGGATTTTTTTAATTTTCTGTCGAATTCGTACTTATTAACCCATTTTGAATAATATTTAATATTGTCGGCGCTCTGCGACTGCATGTATTTTGCGCCTTCTGTTAACGGCGGATTTTGGGGTCTTTTTGTGCAATTATTACCCATTCTGTTCTACCCTTTTGATCATTACATAACTTCTCTTATTTTTAACATCATATCACAGATTTTGTTATAGTCTCCAGAATGACTGCCTACTTATTCTGTTTCTCCTGATCTATGACAAGTCAGTAATCTTTTCTGTCCCTGACTTGTAAAATACAGTCCTGACAAAAACAATACAAATCTAGTCCCTGATCTAAAACAGAAAACAGAAAAAAGTAGATTCACCTTACCTGAGCCTACGTGATTGATCACCTGATTCACGGAGATCCGTCCTTCAGTCGCAGATCAGAAAGTGGCTGGCCTCTTTTGAACGACAATTCAGTCGGAGGGCTTTTCAAATAAGAAGAACCAATTTGGTTTCTTCCCCATACGGTTTCAACCACCTGGCCCGTCTGATCCGAGGTGAATAGAGGGTTCCGGTCTGAAGGACCAATCTGTCAAAGGGAAAAACTTCAAAGACCAATTCACGTAAGGTTCAAGCAAGGCACCCTTTATTAACTTGCAGCAAGGAGACAAAGCATGCAGGCAGAATGATTTGTCTGAACATTAATAATTAGTATGGTATTTTTATACAGTTCTTTCTATGTCACACAGAAATGTTACTTCTATTGCTGACGTAGTTAGACACAGCTTTCTGTATTGTTCTACAGAGAATGTTACTAGACTGATTGTTGACTAGTTGAGAATAACTGCTGATTTACAAAATATTTGATAAAAACAACCTGGCCTTGGGGCTTATTTTAGCCCACCACACACTTTCAATTCTTCAATTGTGCAGTTCTAATATATGTGTTACATTTTGCCTAGATTCAAGGTACATTTCTAGCTTAGGTACAAGTAATGCTGACTACGGTTTATACTTTCAAGCATCCTTTGTTTTCATTATCAATAGCTTCTAGCAGCTGTGTACTTTCTCATGGCATAAGCAGAAAATCAATAACTCTTTGTTAAGTCTCATGACACTAGTAGAAATGAAACACTTATTATTATTTTCATGACATTAGCAGAAATCAAATGCTCCCTGTTATGTTTCTAATAGCTGTGCAGATTCATGCAGTGTGAACAGAATAAATGTATTAACCCTTTTAAACCTCAAATGCACTAAGCATATTACTAATACATATTTTCTAACATTTCCCCCCTTTTAATACTTTTATTCTACTTTCAAAATAAGCATAAACAGTTTTTTTTCTTCCCCTAACCTCTTCCTACTCAGGATTTGCAGTTACAAGAGTCATTCAGTTTAAACTTATGAAAGCATTTTCAATTTTTCAACAATTCTTCAAGTTCAGCACCTTGGTATAAGGTTTCTGAAACTGACATGTCTATAAAGTCTTTAATCAGTCTTTTCATGCAGGGGATGCAGCAGCACACACATACCACCAGTAGGATCATTCCTACACAGATAGCAATCAGGATGTTCATCAGGATACTGACCCCCCACAAACAATCTCTGGAAAAAGTCCATCAACGGATTTGTTCCTGTCTTGGTCATAGCCGACACTTGCTGAATTACCTCAAGGTGATTGTCTGTCTCGTGTTTGTGGTCAGTAATATATGAACAGCACTTCTCCTGGATTAAAGCGCAAGTACCTCCTCTCGCCGTTAGGGTGAAGTCAAGAGCCATGCGGTTTTGAAGCACTACAGTTCTCATGGCAGTTAATTCATCAGTCACCAATTCTAGAGTGGAAAAGGTTGCATTGCTCATTATTTCAAGAAGTTTAGATAGTTTTCTCAGTTCCCAGATTGATTTTGTTGCTCCATATGCTGGCAGTACACCTGCCCATGAGATGATGGTATTACCCAAGTCCATATGCGACAGTCCATTTTTTCCTACGCCCACAGCATGATGGTTTTTCCAGCCCGCATTGATCTGCCCACTGGATTGACAGGCTTCTTGATTTCTCGTCAAACATTCCAAATTTTCCCCTGAGGTAAAACTGCTGTGTGTCATATGGCCGGAACCAGGTACCCCAAATAACAACTGCCGGACCAGTTCTCAGGTAACCACTTGTATGCTTTCTTACCACATACAAAATAACAGTCTTCTTCTTTGGTAGCAACTTTACTATGTCCTGGCTCTGGATGAAACATTTTTTTGTCAACTATAATCAGTTGTTTATAAAGGTCAGCATTATGTTTGACTTCATCAGTTGTCCTATGCATCAGTTCAAAAAATGAATCATAGCTTGCGTTGCAATAGGAACTTGTATTATCAATTTTATTGTAGCAGCTATAGGGAACAGTCACATTGCAATTGCTCCAACCCACCTGAACTGTATCATTTTTGTAAAAACACACAGTCCCCTTCTGTCGAACAGACAAGTGCAATGCTTCTTTATATTGTGATGTAACATCTGATGTATCATAGACTAAATTTTCCCAGGCCTTGTTGGCTCCTAGGGGGACTGAAGTTAACAATAACCCCCTGTATGCTGTTGGCAAAGCTGTGCAAATCCAGCAATTTGAAACATTGAAGGTCTCAGCATACACATATTTGATTGCCTGGTAAGTGTGGAAGTTTGCGTGCCACTCTACGTGCAACTCTCCACGCTTATTCAGTTCAGTTTGTGTGGATGGGAAAAGGAATGGCCACAACAATAAGATTATTGTCACTAGTACAGTCAACAGGATGATTATGCAATACATCTGAGGAAACGGTTGATGTTAAGTTGTCTATCTCGCCTTCATCTTGCTGGATGGGTTCGGAGCCGACCTCGGCCACTCTAAAAGCTCGAGAGTTGGTTCCACCCGCTCGAGGCTCTATATCCCACAATGCTAGGCGAGTTACCTCAGATCTCGCTTTGCGCTACAGCATCGAGGTGTTGGTTTTCTACCGCTTGTTGGTAAGTGTATTTTTGTGAAATTAGCATACTTAAAACCCTATATTTTTAGGTTTAAATATATTTCCTTAGTGTAGTGGATTTTACCCTGTTATCCAAAATCCCATTTTTTCCCACAAGAACTTTTAAAGTTCTCTCTCGGCCTTCTGGCCTTTCCCCATCCCCTAGTGGTGTGTGTGTTACTCTTAACTAAACTTTAGTAAATTGTTTATTTCTGAGTTTTAAAAGTAAAATTAGTGTAATCAGTGTGTCTGTTTGTGTGTGTGTGATTACACTTTTTTGTATAAGATGTCTAAAGACACAAAGGTCTCAGGCTTCAAGAAGTGTGATGCGTGCTGTCAGAAAATGTCTCTGACAGACGGTCACACTTCTTGTGTCTATTGCCTGGGGCTTTTTCTGCAGGACTCCTGTGCTGTATGCCATGGCTTCAGCCCCAGGGTCCTGCAGGAAAGAAAAATAAGTTGATCCTGGGTCTCCTTAAGTCTGAGGATTCCCTTTCTGACTCTGGGAAGGCCACTAAGGCTTCTAGGACCGCGGCTGCAGCTTCTGAGCCGAGACCAAAAGCTACAAAGGCTATGTCTGCATCGGCCGGCTGGAGCCGAGTCTACAGCTTCTGTGGTTCCTCGGCTCGGCTGGAGCCGAGGTAGTAAAATTCCCTGTCGGCTCCGACCAGACCTTCGAGCCGACATCTAGGAAGAGATCCAGGTCACCATCCCTTGGCACCGTTCATTCGGCTCCAGCATCTCCTCTGCTGTCTGAACGAGCCATAAATCTCACTCCTCTAGGTCATCGAGGCTGTCAGATCATGACCTCCAGAGGGTAGTGAGTCGACTTCTTAAGTCCGAGGCACTGGCCCAAATGCTTCAGAGCCCGACTCATCAGTCGATGCCTGCCCCTGTCCATCAATATATTCCTCCTCCGACTCCGTTGAGCCGGGGTGCGGCTGCGTGAACTGAGACTGTGGCAGTGTCGGAGCCGATACAGGTGTCTTCTTCGAGGATTCTCGGCACCAGACTTCCCTCGTCGGCTCCGGGGTGAGTGGCATCGGACCCTTGTCCGACCCGCTCTTCCTCTCGGAGCTGGAGGCTGTGAGTTCGGCTCCATCGGCCTCGGAGCCATCACTGTCGGTGCCGAGGGAGGTTCTCAGCTGGCAGCTTCTGAGGGGACCTCTGGCTTTGCCTGACAGGGGTGCTCGAGGTCATGCGGAGTGTGTTAGAGCCTGGCTCTACTCCACAGTCGGCTGGCCCCTCCCTCTACGGTGCCTCAGGTCAAGTCGACTCACTCCCTCATCCCGGACCGCAGAGAGCCAACTCCTCAGGAACCCCTGTGGGATTTCATCCTCTTCGAGGCCTCTCCTGATTTGGCAGAAGAGCCCCTCGAAGAGGAAGTGTAAGAGGAAACACATTGACTCACCTGAGTCCATCACATCTGACACAGATTTAGATGATTCCAGGGTTCCCCCCTTCTGAAGATGTCTCTTTGCAGACATTCTGAAATCCTCAAACAGAGGGAAATTGGCCAGCCCTCAGCCCTTCGGAGGATGAATCTGTGTACCTTGAGGCGCTCGCTCGTCCTTCCACCTCCTGGGTGTCTCCCCTTGACCCCTCATGCAGGTGGTAGCTGCATGGACGGCTCCTGATTCAGTGGACCCCACTCCCAGGAGACCCTCAAAATTTATAACGGCACCATCAGACAAACAGTTCTTGACAAAGGAGTTTCTGTGGATGCTATGGTGGTAGCTGCTGCCACTAAGAAGGAACTAGCTGATCCTTCAGTACCTGTCCATCCACCTAACAAGGAATCTAGGTCCATGGACAGATGTTCTCCAGCGACATTTACTATGCTCTTGAATTACCTGTGCCATTTCACTCATCTTCAAAGGGACTTGATTAAAGAAGCGGTGACATGTTGAAGGACCCTACAGCTGCGGGTTTTCAAGATAAGATGAACACAGCTGGCCACCCTAACTCCATAGCCAACTCCTCCATGCCTCCTTTCTTACGGGCTGATGGAGCCGCAGGGACAGGTGTGGAGGCATGCCTGGATGCGGCTATGCAATTTTGGACCCTTCAAGACGTCTTTCACTAACTCCCGTTTGATGGATCATCTCTTTGGTCCTCGAGTGAAAGAAACCTTGACTAGGTGCGAGACTGATGGCAAGACTCTTTCTGCCGTCGGAGTCCGTCCTTCTAGGCCTTACCCCAAAGGCCAGAAAAGTGGGAAAATGTGGTTCCGTAAACAATCTCAAGGGACTTCAAAGTCGTGAATAACAATGGTAGACGCCGCCCCGAGGCAGGGCCGGGGGGAACCAAGGCAATCGAAGCCTCTCTGATAAGCCTTTTCAGCATCCCTGGACTGCCCACCTTCGGAGGCAGTCGGGAAGATTGTCACTGTACCCAGAAGCCTGGCTATCCCTCACTCAAGACAAATGGGTACAGTCCGTCATTTCAAGGCTATTCTATCCCTTTCTTCGATTCCAATCCAATCAAAAAATCCCTTCCAGATGTTCCACCGCTCAAAGGGATCTAGCGGTTTTGGAAATTTCAAAACTGCTTGCAAAAGAGCAATTCAGCCAGTTCCAGCAGACCAGAAAGGATCCGGAATCTACTCAAGGTTCTTTTTAGTTCCAAAGAAAACAGGGACTGGAGACCAATTTTGGATCTCAGTATCTTGAACAGATCAGTCAAGAAAACAAGATTTCGGATGGTCACGCTGCAGTCCATCCTTCCCCTATTGGGAAAAGGAAACTGGATGTGCTCTATAGACCTTCAGGATGCGTACTATCACATAAAATGAACAGACGCCCAGAAGATTCCTCCGCTTCAGGCTGGGAACCAGTCATTTTCAATTCAGGGCCCTGCCCTTTGGTCTCACCACTGCCCCCGGTGTTTACCAAATGCATGGCAGTGGTAGCTTCTCACCTGAGACGACTAGGATTCCAGGTGTTTCCATATTTGGACGACTGGCTCCTCAGAGCTCCCACCAAGCATCTCCTTCTGATGGCCAGGGATTACACTTTTCGCATTTGTCAAAAGTTAGGCATTTCAATAAATTGCGAAAAGTCTGTTTTGTCGCCTTGTCGTACTATTACTTTCACAGGCGCAAATCTAGACACAGTAGACATGTCTGCAAGACTAACACATCAAAGAATAACAGACATTCACAAACTGGTCTCACTCCTTTTCAACAACAACAAAATCAAAGCCAGGTTGGTACTGAAAGTGTTGGGAATTATGGCGGCTGCCATACCTCTGCTTCCATTAGCCAGATTCCACATGCGGATCCTTCAATAGATGCTCTTTCACAATGGTCATACCAGCATCTTCCAATGTCCCACACCATTATGATCACGCGCAGAAATCATCTCATGTGGTGGATGTCTTCCTCAGCTCTTGTTGGGAAGACCCTTTGTTCCACCCTCCGGTTGCTACTCTGACAACGGATGACTCCCTGATCGGGTGGTGGGGGGAATACCAGGGCAGGACGGTACAGGGCACATGGCAACCAAACGAATGCCACTTGCACATAAATGTTCTGGAGATGAGAGCAGTGCTTTTAGCGTTGCAAGCCCTTCAAGACTCTCTTCCCTTGGGAACGATTGCAATCCAGACAGACAATATGTCTGTAGTGTGGTACATCAACAAACAAGGCGGAACCAGGTCATACCCCCTGTGTCGAGAAGTACTCAGATTGTAGCAATGGGCAATTTCTTCTCAGCGGTTTCTGATAGCAACGCACATCAGTCCAATCAAATTGCGGACAAGTTGAGCAGAGCTATCCTCATGCCTCACGAGTGGTCTCT
Organism: Protopterus annectens; assembly: GCF_019279795.1. Lineage (NCBI taxonomy): Eukaryota > Metazoa > Chordata > Ceratodontiformes > Protopteridae > Protopterus > Protopterus annectens. The sequence goes on from NC_056728.1 coordinate 1,973,364,507, forward strand.
GAAAGACTCTGTAGTGAGAGAAATTTTCCTCAAGTGGGGTCAGCCTTGCTGCGATCTTTTTGCTACTCCCCAAAACAGCAAGTGCAGAGAATATTTCACTCTATTCCCTTTACCAGGCCAACCCAGCAGAGACGCCTAGTCCAAGTTTGGCCCCGGGACTTCTTTATGCATTTCCTCCTTCCCACTAATCTCTCAAGTGATACAGAAAGCTATCGCTCAGAAGGCCTCATTGATCCTCATTGCTCCTTACTGGCCTCGACAGGTGTGGTTCATCAATTTCTATTGAGCGACTGGCATCTGGACCTAGTTCCAGATCTTTTGATCCATCAGTCGGGTCAGGTACACCTCCCTCTCTGAACCTCACTGCTTGGTTCCTCCAGTTCCAACCTTAGCCAGGCTTCCTCAATTATCTCACTCTGTTCGAGATATTTTGATAGCTTCCCATAAATCTTCCACTCGGAAGATTTATTTGAGTAAGTGGAAACGCTTCACTTATTGGGCTCAAGGAAGGGACATAGATCCTTTCATTGCTTCCATCCAAATAGTCCTTGATTTTCTAGCTGAACTCTTCCATGCAGGTTCATCTCCCACTACTCTTAAAGTTCAATTGGCAGCTATTTCTAACTTTCATGTGGGTATTTCTGAATCTGCCTTAATGTCCCACAAGCTTTGTAAAGCATTTTTGAAAGGAGTTTTTCTTCTCAGACCTCCTATAAGAAATCCTCCTTCTCCTTGGGACCTAAATTTAGTTCTGGCTTCTTTGATTCTTCCACCTTTCGAACCTGCAGTCTCCTGTTCCTTAAAATTGCTATCATGGAAGACTCTCTTTCTGGTAGCTATTACTTCAGCTAGAAGAGTTTCAGAACTTCAAGCACTCAGCTGTCGACCTCCTTATCTATTATTTCATAGGGACAGGGTATCCTTACGAACAAACCCGTCCTTTTTGCCTAAGGTAGTCTCGACGTCAAATCTAAATCAAAGCATTGACCTCCCTGTCTTTTTTCCAGAATATTCCAATAGATCTGAACAAAAATTACACTGCCTAGATGTTCATCGTCAATTGAGGTACTATTTAGATAGAACAAAACAATTCAGAAAATCTGACCAACTGTTTGTCTCCTATGCGGAAGGCAGAAAGGGACTTTCAGTTTCAAAGGTATCATTATCCAGATGGCTAACATCTTTGATTTCCCTTGTGTATGAAATTAGACACCAAAAGCTGCCTAATAAACCTAAGGCCCATTCCACCAGAGCTTTGGCTACTTCTTTAGCCTTCCAAGACAGACTGCCTATTGACACCATTTGTGCAGCGGCTACTTGGGCTACTCCTCACACTTTCATTTCTCATTATAAGTTGGATTTAGCTTCTAGGCATAGAGCTAACTTTGGTTCCACTGTTCTCAGGAGTCTGTTCCGTTAGGCCACCCAGGACAAGGTGCTAGGGGCGGTCCCATCCAGCAAGATGAAGTAGATAGACAACAACATATAGAAGTTATGTTCTTACCATAACGCTCCATGTTAGTTGTCTTCTCGCTTCTTCTCAACCCCTCCTTCCCCTGGCCTGGACAGACCTAGAGGAGTTGTGATTGTGACCTCTCTTTCTACCACCTCTTTACTTAGGCATATGCTGTTTGCATATTCCCTGAATCAGGATGTAGGTCACCCTTCTTCTCCCTGTTGTCAGAGGTGGACTCTGTTTTAGTTTTTCTGTTATATACTGTTTCTATTATAAGCTGGGGTTAGCTTACAAACGAGATCTGAGGTAACTCTCGCCTAGCATTGTGGGATATAAGGGGAGCTCGAGGCGGTGGAACCAACTCGAGCTTTTAGAGACCCATCCAGCAAGAAGAAGGCGAGAAGAAGACAACTAACATGGAACGTTATGGTAAGAACATAACTTCTATTTCTGCATTCCTGTTTTCTCCGACTCCTCTGAGTAGTTTTATTTGGATTTTTCTGGATTCCATCATTTTTGCTTTTGACATGTGATCTTACTCCCTACCCTAATAGGACCTTCAGCACCGATGGTTTCTTCACTGGGGTTGAGACGGATAAGTCCTATTGATCTGATCCCCCGTTGTAGCCAGACTTTGTGCTGAGGGCCCCGATGGAGAGGTAAGATTTTTGTCCAGTTCAAAGTTCTTAACTAGTTTGCAGTGCGTCAGGTGGATCCATGAAGCTCACTCTGCTATCTTGACTGCAGTGGGTGTCAAAAGAAGCATCTGGTATGGACCTTCCCACCTTGGTGATGACCAAGTCTTCTTCTTTATATTCTTCACCCACACCCACTCCCCGGGGATCACTGCCACTTCCGATGTTTCGGTTTGTTCTTTATTTGAAACAGAATTTGACTGCAGCAGATGTTTAGAATTCATGACTTTCTTCATATATTCAGCTAGTGTAAAATCAGCTTCCTGGTCTGAGGACATGAGAAGTTTCCACTGGGGTGTATAATAAGCCCTTCCAAATAGTTTTTCAAAAGGAGTCAATCCTTTTGCAGTCAGAACAGTTCTCATGCTCAACAGTGCCAGGGACAAACAATACAGCCAAATTATTTCCTGTCTCAGCTATTAACTTTCTCAATTTGTTTTTTAATATACCATTATGTCTTTCAACTAGCCCTGCAGATTGCGGATGGTATGCACAATGATTTTTTAAAGAAATACCAAAATGTTTACTTAACTGCTGTATGGTTTGGTTTACAAAGTGTGTACCATTGTCACTGTAGATCCTTTCCAGAATGCCAAATCTAGGGATGATTTCTTTGACAAGTTCTTTTGCCACCATGGCTGCATCTGGATTTTTGGTTGGAAAGGCTTCCACCCATCTGGAAAACATATCTACAATGACAAGACAATACTTCTTATTTTCACATTTGTTCAATTCTATGAAATCCATACAGATAGTGTGAAACAGATATGGTGGTGTAAGGAAACTCCCTTGCTTGGGCTTTAACGCCCCTTGTGCATGATGTTTGTTGCAAATTTGACACGTCAAACAAAATTTTTTAGAGTAGTTTGTAAATCCGTACATTGTGAATGCTTGGTTCACCAGCTGTACCATCCCCCCTGTTGAGACATGGCACTGCCCATGGCTCAACAAAGCTGCATATCTAAACAAATTAGATGGTAGTATCGGTTTCCCTTCTTTAGAGATGTACAGCCCCTTTTCGAGAATTGCTCCTCGTTTTACCCATCTTTGTTTTTCAGCTTGTGTAGTGAGTGTCTGCATTGTTTTTAACATTTCTAAGTCTAAAATCTCAGAGGGTTGTAGTTCCTCATTTAAAAGAAATACTTCTGTAGCTGCTTGTTTTGCAGCTGTATCAGCTCTCGCATTACCTTTTGAAATCCTATCTTGTTGCTTGGTGTGAGCTGTGCATTTACAAATGGCTATTTTCTGAGGTAACTGAATAGATTCTAAAAGATCTAAAATAAACTGTGCATGATTTATAGGTTTGCCAGTAGATGTTATCATTCCTCGGTTTTTCCACTGTTGCGCAAAAACATGTACAGTAGAAAAAGCGTATTGGCTGTCAGTAAAAATGTTTACACATTTACCCTTTGCTAAGGTCCATGCCCGTGTCAAGGCAATTAATTCTGCTGCCTGTGCAGATAAGTTGTGTGGTAAAGGTTTTGCTTCTATAATCTCAGTGTCAGAAATTACTGCATATCCTACTAGGTTCTGTCCTGCAGGACCCCTTTTGCACAAACCATCCACGTAGTATGTCACCTCAGCAACATCCACGGGGACATCCATGAGATCTTTTCTAGGTAGTGTCTTTTGCTCAATTACCTGCAGGCAGCCATGTGGTGTGCCGTCTGCAGGGGTCGGGAGCAGAGTAGAAGGGTTCAAAGTCATGCATCGCTCAATTGTCATGTGAGGTTGGCTGAACAATATAGTCATACAGGAATGATGCCTAGCAGGGGAAAGATATGCTACCTTCACTTGCAGTAACATAATCGCAACTGCATGAGGCACTCTCAAAGTGAGAGGGTGAAATAAAACTACTGAGGCCGAATCCTGTACTGCCATTGCAGCTGCAACTACTGCTTGTACACAGTGGGGTAAGGACCGTGCCACTGGGTCTAGTTGTGATGAATAGTAAGCAATGGGGCGTTGCTTGTCCCCATGCTGCTGTGTTAACACTGATGTCATATAACCTTGTTTACAATCTACAGTTTGGAAAAAACGTTTATGGTAGTTTGGTAATCCCAGAACTAATGAGGATGCTATTAACTGTTTCAGTTTGCAGAAAGCGGATTCTGCCTCTGGTGTCCATTGTAACAAATCCTGTGCTGCCATAAGCTTCTTATATATAAGGTCAGTTAGCTGTGCAGATTCCAAAGCATAGTTTGGAATCCAGCTCCGGCAAAAATTAGTTGTACCCAGGAAGGACATCATTTCCTTCTTGGTAGTGGGTTTTGGTGCTTGCAAAATTGCTACTTTTCTGTCCTCATCTAATGTTCTGCCTTCCTTGGATTTTACATATGCTAGGTATTTAACTTGTTTTTTCCAAAGCTGCAGTTTATTTTTATTTACCTTATGTCCTTCAGCGGCTAAAAATCGTAATAGCGGTATGGTATCCTCTCTACAATCCTGCTGGGTGGGGGCTGCCAGCAAGATGTCATCAACATAAAGTAAAATCTGACTGCCTCTTGGTGGGGTAAATCTCGCCAAGTTGCTTGCCATTTCTTGTGAGAATATTGTTGGACTTTCACAATATCCCTGTGGTAGTCGCGTATATGTATATCTTTTCCCCTGAAATGTGAATGCAAACCAGTACTGGCTGTCAGGGTGTATCGGTATCAAAAAGAACACATTGCTGATATCTACCACAGAAAAATACTTCTGTTGAGGTTTTAAATTATTCAACAGGGTGTGTGGATCTGGCAACATGGGTGCCCTTTGTATTACTGCGTCATTTACAGCTTGTAAATCTTGGACCATACTCCATTCTCCATTGGCCTTTTTAACAGGAAATAAGGGTATGTTACATGGTGAATCCAGAGATTCTACTAGTATCCCTCCTTTAAGTAAGGCTGCTATAATAGGTTCATAGGTTCATAGGTTCATACTAGGCTATCTGCCCTAGGGCATTTATAAGCCTAGCCAGAGTGTGTTTGGCTTTCCCCACCCATTTTAAATGAATTTTGCTATGCCCTTTTTCGACGATAGTATACTGTGCCTCTGTCTAACAGTGACACAGAAGTGATACCCGGGTAAACCTACTATCTCCCATCCACTCATCAAGATTCCTCTTGAAGAGAGTCAATGAGGGACTCTGCCTAACCTGGACTGGGATTTTATTCCAGAGTGAAGGGAGCCTCTGGGTTATGAATCTGTCCCTCCAGCATGTCCTATTTATTTCAGTGCTGAGGTTCAAGTCTCTCGAGCGCATAGCTCGATGGGATTTGGATTTTCTGAGGTGCAGCATGTCCATTAATTCCGGGTTGGACATGGCCTTATACGTCAGGCACAGATCGCCTCTGTGTAGGCGGTATGCCACTGAGTAGAGCTGGAGTTTCTTTAACCGGGCAGCATATGGCATCTGTTTGAGCCCTTTGATCCTCTTGGTGAGGTACTTTTGGGGTCTTTCCAGTTGCTGTAGGTGTCTGGTAAGGTACATCCCAAAAGGGGCATTGTACTCAATTATGGGCCTGATGAGGGATGAGTAAAGAGGCACAATGACCTCCCCTGATCTAGATGTGAATCCCTTCATGATTAGGTGGGCTATATAAAATGTTTTTCTAACCACTTTGGCCACGTGGTTGTCAAATGAGAGATTGCTATTAACTTGGGTCCCCAGGTCCATAATTACTTCTTCCGTACTTAATGGATTACCACCTATGTGGTAATTTGTGGCACTTGGTTTATGCACTTTTTGGCATTTAGCTTGAGGCCATGGCTCTGGTACCAGTTGTCTGTTTCTATGAGGCCCTTTTGTGGGATGCTTGTGTCGGCTGGAGAGTCGATTATGGAGCCCAGTTTGCAGTCATCTGCGAACTTGGTCAGCCACAGTCCTTCCATGTTAGCCTGTACCTCTGAGAAATATATACCGAACAAGAGAGGTCCCAGGACTGAGCCTTGTGGGATGCCACTTGTAACTGGTTTGGAGTCTGACATGGCTCCATCTATTCTAACCATGTGGGTTCTGTCCTTGAGCCAGTTTGCAACCCATCTAGTGACATAGGGGTTTATATTTAAGCTGGTGAGCTTATCTATAATGCCCAAGTGGGGTATTGTACTGAAGGCTTTTGCAAGGTCCAGGTAGGCTGTGTGGACTACCTTCCCCTCGTCAATGGCCTTGGTGACTGTTTTAAAGAAATCAACTAGGTTTAAGAGGCAGGATCTGCCCTTAACAAAGCCGAACTGGTATGATCCAGTGTCTGTAGGTCCCCAATATCTTTATTTATGAGGTCCATGATGATCCTTTCCATAGCTTTGCAGACCAAGCTAGTCAGGCTTATGGGGCGATAGTTTCCAGGATCCATTGAGGCACCACCTTTGTGGAGAGGGACCACTGTTGCTGTACGCCACTCTTTGGGTACATATCCTGTAGTAAGGCTGAGATTAAACAGTAGTTTTATGTTTGGGTTTAGTTCTTCTTGGAGTTCATGTAGGACGCAGCCTGGGACACCGTGTGGTCCCATTGATGCTGTGTTTTTTGCTTAGGAGAGGGCGGCTCTTACCTGAGCATCTGAGATGTCAGGGGGGCAGCACTCTGCTGGGATAGATATTTGCCCTTTTGGCGGGGGAGGGGGGAGAAGTTTACGCTGAACCTGTCAGCTTGGATGTTGGCAATGTCTGTGGGTTCGGTGTATTTTTTGTCATTTTGGACTAATTCTGAGCATATCTGGGAATTCCCACCCAGGTTCCTAACATAACTAAAGAAAGCCTTGTGATTATCCTTAGTGTCCTGTGCAATTTTTCTCTCGAAGCTGGCCTTAGATGATTTTATGAGTGCCAGTAGTTTTTTGCTAATACTGATCAGAGATGCCTTCCCATTTTGGTATTTTGCTCTATCATGTAGTAGCTTCCTCCTTCTATTGTATAGTTTGTTTATGGCTGGGGTCCACCAGACAGGACACCTAACTTTGGAGGATTGGGTCTTGGTTTTATTTGGGATTGCATGATCCATGCATTCCTGAAGGTGTTCATAGAATGCGTTTATAAAGGATTCTGTGGTCTGGGCCATATTTTCCACAGGCCCGGGGGCTTTGAAGGATTCCACCTCGGTTTTGAGGAGTGTGAAATTTGCTTTAGAGAAGTTTTTCACTGTGGTTTTCTGGGCAGGGGCTGGGGTCGGGATGTGAATATCTAGTGAGATTAGTTTATGGTCTGATCTTACCAGTGAGGGATACACTTCTGGTCTGGAGCATAGAGTCCCCATGTTGGTGATGATCAGGTCCAGTATGTTTTCCCTCTTGTGGGAGTGGCAACAAGTTGTTCCATAGCATTTGAGTTTATAAATTCTAGGAACCTTCGGGCTAGGGTGTTGGAGCTAGAGTAATGCTCCCAGCCTATGTTAGGGTAGTTGAAGTCGCCCAATATAATGGTGTTTGGAGAGACCTTCATATTTTCCAGTGTTCTCAGGAAGGCCGAGTGGGGTTCCTGGGTTTGGGAGGGAGGTCTGTAGCAGGCTATAAACTGGAAGGCAGTTTTACCCACTGTTAGTTGCACATGGATAGTCTCTGATGCTTCGTGCTGTGCCACAAACCTGGAGGTGTGGGTATCTTTGACGAATATTGATACTCCCTCTCCTTTTGTGGTTCGGTCCAAGTTTTGTGGCCGAAAAACATGGTATGAGGTATAACCTGGTAGTGCTGGAGTGCTCTTGGGAGCCTTGAACCAGGTTTCTGTTACTGCACAGATATCAATGTTCTACATGCTAAGGAGAGTTTTGAGTGTGTGCATTTTGAGGTTTAGACTTCTGGCATTGAGTAGCATTACTCTTAGTTTCTTATCCCTTGTGATACCTATGGAGGTGGGTTTGTCTTTTGAGCCTTGCCTAAAAAAGTCACTATGGGGGTGGCAAGAGCCTTTGCCAATATCTGAAAGCCCAGGGGTGACAGGTGAAAGCCATCCCTAGCGAAGCATCATGGCTTGTCGAGCATGTCATCCCAGGCAGACAGGCATTGGATCCCCTTTGAATGACACCAATACTTAAGCCAATTGTTGAAATTGATCATCTTGTCTTCATATTGTGGCATCATTCTTGGTGAGGGTAAGATGCTACTCAAGGTCAGGGTCATACTGGCCTGGGCTACATGCTCAGAGAGCTCCTCTATGTCTCTTTTCATGCAGTCCAGGGAGGTACGTCTCAGGTCATTCACACCAGCATGGACAATGACTGAGTCATATTTGTACTTGCCTTGGAGTGACCTGAGTGCTTGTGTTATGTGGCGGATCCTAGCGCCCAACAGGCAGCTCACCATGACCTTCTCCTTGTTCAGCCTGGTGAGCGGGACGTCAGTGTGCCTGACGATAGAGTCACCTATTACAAGTGTATCAGGTGTGTTGTTTAGCCTTAAGGGCTGTGACTGTTCGGCACACTGGCTTTGTGAGCTATGTGTTGCACGTGTTTTGTTTTGGGGTAGCGGTTGCTTGGGTGTCTGCTTTGGAGGTCTCTGCTGCTTAGGCAGATTTTTATTTAGAGCCTCCAAGTATGTTTTTGTGTGTTTATGTGTTTAGTTTGCTGTCGTGGTAGGTCTATGTGAGGCTGGAATTGTAGTGAGTGTGGTTTCCTTCTCCTCCTGACTGGTTACACCAGTACTGAGTTGAGAGAGCTTAGCCTCCAGTTTGGCTATATGGTTGCATCTCTCACATGTGTTGGAATTTGTTGGGAGGAGGAGAGGGTTGTCTGTGTAAATGAGGCAGTTGTAACATTGCCTCAAGATTCCCAGATTCACCAGCTGGACCGGAGAGGAGATTGACAACTGACCTTTGGACATGCTAGAATAGTATTGGGAATTCCTTTATAATTGAAAAAAAGGGCCAATGGGGAACAAAGTACTCAAGGGGAGTTTGTGAGGGTGTAGTGCTTTTAATTTTTTAGTTCTGACTTATATAATTGCTTTAGTGAGCAAGTGCCAGGCTTTAGAGTGGGAATAGGGTGTTTATTATGAGAACTAGATCAGTTCTAAGGGAAAAAGTGAAGAGCAGATTTTCTGGAGCCGAGAATGGTTTGAAACCCAATTAAGCGGTGCTGCCCGATGCTGCCCTATGTGCAAAATTGTGCAAAGCCGCGCTAAAGGGGGGTTTATACAGGGGGACTTGAAAATAGCTAGAAATTAGCCCAAACAGCCAATAGACTACCAGATTTTTGTGCTGGGAACACTCCTCCAGGGACAGATAGGCTGCTCCAAGCTCCCCACTGCCCCTGGTGAGCAAAGAAGCCTCCCTTTATCCAAGAAAGGAAATGGGCAACACAGGAACTTTCCAAAAGTCCAGAATACAGTAAAGCCTGTATTTAGACTACTCTAGGTCAGGAAAGATGGGAAACAAGGAACATTTTTTTTTTTTTTGCAACAAACAGCAGGAAAATGCAATAAATATGTAACACAGGCTAGCGCACTTGAGTGTGTAGCCTCAACAGGTAAATGCAACAAACAGGACAAACTTTAAAAGTGCAGGTGCAAAAACAACTTTAAACAGTTTAAAACATTCAAGAAGCAGAAATACTTGCAGTTTAGCTAGATCAGACAGTCACCCCAGTAGTAGCAGGAAAAAAAAAACACTTTTATCAGGTTAGCAGTCGCTCTTTTAGCCTCTCTGCTGCTAGAACCACTCTGCAGGACCACGAGGAGCTTGGCTGAGTAGTAACAAGCGCACAAACCGCTCCAAAGCGGGTTTTATACAGGAGGACTTGAAAGAGCTAGAAAGTGGCCCAAAACGACCAATAGACTACCAGATTCTTGTGCTGGGAACACTCCTCCAGGGATAGATAGGCTGCTCTAAGCTCCCCACTGCCACTGGTGAACAAAGAAGCCTCCCTTTATCCAAGAAAGGAAATGGGCAACACAGGAACTTTCCAAAAGTACAGAATACAGCAAAGCCTGTATTTGGACTACTCTAGGTCAGGAAAGATGGGAAACAAGGATATATTTTTTTCTTTTTTGCAACAAACAGCAGAAAAATGCAATAAATATGTAACACAGGCTAGCGCACTTGAGTGTGTAGCCTCAACAGGTAAATGCAACAAACAGGACAAACTTTAAATTACAAGCGCAAGACCGCGCTAAAGCTGGCTTTAAAGCAGGGGGTTAGAAAAAGATAGGAAATGGCCTAAAACGGCCAATAAGCTACAGGTCACTGGGCTGGAACCACTCCTCAAGGGACAGATAAGTGGCTCATAGCTCCCCACTCTCACTGGTGAACAAAGAAGCTTCCACCTATCCAAATAAGGATATGGGCAACACAGGAAATATGACACAGCCCAGAGATCAGCAATACCTGAAGACTGGACGATTCTAGTTCAGTAAAGGGGGGAAACTAGGATTTTTTTTTTTTTTTTTTTTTTTACAAAGTAGCAGAAAATAGGTACAGAAACACAGTAAATGCTTTAATTCGGCTAGCGCACTTGAGTGTGTAGCCTACCAGTTAAACTAAGGAAAAACAAACTTTAAAAGTGCAAAAAAACTCAGAAATACAGGCCAGAATGCTATAAAACAACTTTGCAGAGCTTATTCAGTTAAAGAAACAGAGAAGTCTATATATACAGAAAAGCAGCTAAAACACACAAACACTTCAGATGCAGTGCAACCTGGAGCACTTGAGTTGTAGCAATATTAAGGCAATTACAGTTATAATAAATGCTCTGAAATATACTCTATATTTCCAAAATGTTTGAGAAGCACAGTCAGAACACAAGGAGGTTCAGGCAAAAAAAAAGTTTTTTTTTTTTTGGAAGGGAAAAAGGAGAAACAGAAGGCCTTATCAAATGTTCTCTCTGTACTAGGTAGAATGAGCTAATGACACTAGACTGGGAGGAGTGTCACAGATCAGATTTACAGTAGGGGTGGGCAACTGCAAAGCCACCAAGTATAAGAGCAAGACACCAACTGGGCAGGAGGGTGGGGACAATAGCCTACAGCCAGTAGCACTAGAGAAAGCCACAAACAGATAAAGATTTGTAAAGATACAGAATGCTTTTAACTGCAGACAAATCAGTTACTTGTGCAGATTAGTTAATAGCAATAAAATACACTCAAAGACTAAAAAGCAGACAATAAAAGTGCTATATATTAATTGTTAAAAACAATAATCTGTATAAATAATCGAAAAAAAACAGGATACTTATATATCTCAGCTAACAGCTGCGGTCAACAACTCTTATCCACTCTGCTCAGTGTGTATAGACAGAAACCCTATCAAAGTTAGGGCTTAAATACCAGAAGAACAACTTTTTTTTACAAGAACACAAAAGAACCAGCCCCACTCAGCAGACTATTAACACAATATAGCCAAGTTAAAGAGAGGCTTCAGCTAGAAACAATAGCCTACAGCCAGTAGCACTAGAGAAAGCCACAAACAGATAAAGATTTGTAAAGATACAGAATGCTTTTAACTGCAGACAAATCAGTTACTTGTGCAGATTAGTTAATAGCAATAAAATACACTCAAGACTAAAAAGCAGACAATAAAAGTGCTATATATTAATTGTTAAAACAATAATCTGTATAAATAATCGAAAAAAAACAGGATACTTATATATCTCAGCTAACAGCTGCGGTCAACAACTCTTATCCACTCTGCTCAGTGTGTATAGACAGAAACCCTATCAAAGTTAGGGCTTAAATACCAGAAGAACAACTTTTTTTTACAAGAACACAAAAGAACCAGCCCCCACTCAGCAGACTATTAACACAATATAGCCAAGTTAAAGAGAGGCTTCAGCTAGAAACAATAGCCTACAGCCAGTAGCACTAGAGAAAGCCACAAACAGATAAAGATTTGTAAAGATACAGAATGCTTTTAACTGCAGACAAATCAGTTACTTGTGCAGATTAGTTAATAGCAATAAAATACACTCGAAGACTAAAAAGCAGACAATAAAAGTGCTATATATTAATTGTTAAAAACAATAATCTGTATAAATAATCGAAAAAAACAGGATACTTATATATCTCAGCTAACAGCTGCGGTCAACAACTCTTATCCACTCTGCTCAGTGTGTATAGACAGAAACCCTATCAAAGTTAGGGCTTAAATACCAGAAGAACAACTTTGTTTTTTTACAAGAACACAAAAGAACCAGCCCCACTCAGCAGACTATTAACACAATATAGCCAAGTTAAAGAGAGGCTTCAGCTAGAAACAATAGCCTACAGCCAGTAGCACTAGAGAAAGCCACAAACAGATAAAGATTTGTAAAGATACAGAATGCTTTTAACTGCAGACAAATCAGTTACTTGTGCAGATTAGTTAATAGCAATAAAATACACTCGAAGACTAAAAAGCAGACAATAAAAGTGCTATATATTAATTGTTAAAACAATAATCTGTATAAATAATCGAAAAAAACAGGATACTTATATATCTCAGCTAACAGCTGCGGTCAACAACTCTTATCCACTCTGCTCAGTGTGTATAGACAGAAACCCTATCAAAGTTAGGGCTTAAATACCAGAAGAACAACTTTTTTTTACAAGAACACAAAAGAACCAGCCCCCACTCAGCAGACTATTAACACAATATAGCCAAGTTAAAGAGAGGCTTCAGCTAGAAACAATAGCCTACAGCCAGTAGCACTAGAGAAAGCCACAAACAGATAAAGATTTGTAAAGATACAGAATGCTTTTAACTGCAGACAAATCAGTTACTTGTGCAGATTAGTTAATAGCAATAAAATACACTCGAAGACTAAAAAGCAGACAATAAAAGTGCTATATATTAATTGTTAAAAACAATAATCTGTATAAATAATCGAAAAAAACAGGATACTTATATATCTCAGCTAACAGCTGCGGTCAACAACTCTTATCCACTCTGCTCAGTGTGTATAGACAGAAACCCTATCAAAGTTAGGGCTTAAATACCAGAAGAACAACTTTTTTTTACAAGAACACAAAAGAACCAGCCCCCACTCAGCAGACTATTAACACAATATAGCCAAGTTAAAGAGAGGCTTCAGCTAGAAACAATAGCCTACAGCCAGTAGCACTAGAGAAAGCCACAAACAGATAAAGATTTGTAAAGATACAGAATGCTTTTAACTGCAGACAAATCAGTTACTTGTGCAGATTAGTTAATAGCAATAAAATACACTCGAAGACTAAAAAGCAGACAATAAAAGTGCTATATATTAATTGTTAAAAACAATAATCTGTATAAATAATCGAAAAAAACAGGATACTTATATATCTCAGCTAACAGCTGCGGTCAACAACTCTTATCCACTCTGCTCAGTGTGTATAGACAGAAACCCTATCAAAGTTAGGGCTTAAATACCAGAAGAACAACTTTTTTTGCAAGAACACAAAAGAACCAGCCCCACTCAGCAGACTATTAACACAATATAGCCAAGTTAAAGAGAGGCTTCAGCTAGAAACAATAGCCTACAGCCAGTAGCACTAGAGAAAGCCACAAACAGATAAAGATTTGTAAAGATACAGAATGCTTTTAACTGCAGACAAATCAGTTACTTGTGCAGATTAGTTAATAGCAATAAAATACACTCGAAGACTAAAAAGCAGACAATAAAAGTGCTATATATTAATTGTTAAAAAATAATCTGTATAAATAATCGAAAAAAACAGGATACTTATATATCTCAGCTAACAGCTGCGGTCAACAACTCTTATCCACTCTGCTCAGTGTGTATAGACAGAAACCCTATCAAAGTTAGGGCTTAAATACCAGAAGAACAACTTTTTTTACAAGAACAAAAAAGAACCAGCCCCACTCAGCAGACTATTAACACAATATAGCCAAGTTAAAGAGAGGCTTCAGCTAGAAACAATAGCCTACAGCCAGTAGCACTAGAGAAAGCCACAAACAGATAAAGATTTGTAAAGATACAGAATGCTTTTAACTGCAGACAAATCAGTTACTTGTGCAGATTAGTTAATAGCAATAAAATACACTCGAAGACTAAAAAGCAGACAATAAAAGTGCTATATATTAATTGTTAAAAACAATAATCTGTATAAATAATCGAAAAAAAACAGGATACTTATATATCTCAGCTAACAGCTGCGGTCAACAACTCTTATCCACTCTGCTCAGTGTGTATAGACAGAAACCCTATCAAAGTTAGGGCTTAAATACCAGAAGAACAACTTTTTTTACAAGAACACAAAAGAACCAGCCCCACTCAGCAGACTATTAACACAATATAGCCAAGTTAAAGAGAGGCTTCAGCTAGAAACAATAGCCTACAGCCAGTAGCACTAGAGAAAGCCACAAACAGATAAAGATTTGTAAAGATACAGAATGCTTTTAACTGCAGACAAATCAGTTACTTGTGCAGATTAGTTAATAGCAATAAAATACACTCGAAGACTAAAAAGCAGACAATAAAAGTGCTATATATTAATTGTTAAAAACAATAATCTGTATAAATAATCGAAAAAAACAGGATACTTATATATCTCAGCTAACAGCTGCGGTCAACAACTCTTATCCACTCTGCTCAGTGTGTATAGACAGAAACCCTATCAAAGTTAGGGCTTAAATACCAGAAGAACAACTTTTTTTTACAAGAACACAAAAGAACCAGCCCCCACTCAGCAGACTATTAACACAATATAGCCAAGTTAAAGAGAGGCTTCAGCTAGAAACAATAGCCTACAGCCAGTAGCACTAGAGAAAGCCACAAACAGATAAAGATTTGTAAAGATACAGAATGCTTTTAACTGCAGACAAATCAGTTACTTGTGCAGATTAGTTAATAGCAATAAAATACACTCGAAGACTAAAAAGCAGACAATAAAAGTGCTATATATTAATTGTTAAAAACAATAATCTGTATAAATAATCGAAAAAACAGGATACTTATATATCTCAGCTAACAGCTGCGGTCAACAACTCTTATCCACTCTGCTCAGTGTGTATAGACAGAAACCCTATCAAAGTTAGGGCTTAAATACCAGAAGAACAACTTTTTTTTACAAGAACACAAAAGAACCAGCCCCCACTCAGCAGACTATTAACACAATATAGCCAAGTTAAAGAGAGGCTTCAGCTAGAAACAATAGCCTACAGCCAGTAGCACTAGAGAAAGCCACAAACAGATAAAGATTTGTAAAGATACAGAATGCTTTTAACTGCAGACAAATCAGTTACTTGTGCAGATTAGTTAATAGCAATAAAATACACTCGAAGACTAAAAAGCAGACAACAAAAGTGCTATATATTAATTGTAAAAACAATAATCTGTATAAATAATCGAAAAAATACAGGATACTTATATATCTCAGCTAACAGCTGCGGTCAACAACTCTTATCCACTCTGCTCAGTGTGTATAGACAGAAACCCTATCAAAGTTAGGGCTTAAATACCAGAAGAACAACTTTTTTTTACAAGAACACAAAAGAACCAGCCCCCACTCAGCAGACTATTAACACAATATAGCCAAGTTAAAGAGAGGCTTCAGCTAGAAACAATAGCCTACAGCCAGTAGCACTAGAGAAAGCCACAAACAGATAAAGATTTGTAAAGATACAGAATGCTTTTAACTGCAGACAAATCAGTTACTTGTGCAGATTAGTTAATAGCAATAAAATACACTCGAAGACTAAAAAGCAGACAATAAAAGTGCTATATATTAATTGTTAAAAACAATAATCTGTATAAATAATCGAAAAAAACAGGATACTTATATATCTCAGCTAACAGCTGCGGTCAACAACTCTTATCCACTCTGCTCAGTGTGTATAGACAGAAACCCTATCAAAGTTAGGGCTTAAATACCAGAAGAACAACTTTTTTTTACAAGAACTCAAAAGAACCAGCCCCACTCAGCAGACTATTAACACAATATAGCCAAGTTAAAGAGAGGCTTCAGCTAGAAACAATAGCCTACAGCCAGTAGCACTAGAGAAAGCCACAAACAGATAAAGATTTGTAAAGATACAGAATGCTTTTAACTGCAGACAAATCAGTTACTTGTGCAGATTAGTTAATAGCAATAAAATACACTCGAAGACTAAAAAGCAGACAATAAAAGTGCTATATATTAATTGTTAAAAACAATAATCTGTATAAATAATCGAAAAAAAACAGGATACTTATATATCTCAGCTAACAGCTGCGGTCAACAACTCTTATCCACTCTGCTCAGTGTGTATAGACAGAAACCCTATCAAAGTTAGGGCTTAAATACCAGAAGAACAACTTTTTTTACAAAGAATACAAAAGAACCAGCCCCCACTCAGCAGACTATTAACACAATATAGCCAAGTTAAAGAGAGGCTTCAGCTAGAAACAATAGCCTACAGCCAGTAGCACTAGAGAAAGCCACAAACAGATAAAGATTTGTAAAGATACAGAATGCTTTTAACTGCAGACAAATCAGTTACTTGTGCAGATTAGTTAATAGCAATAAAATACACTCGAAGACTAAAAAGCAGACAATAAAAGTGCTATATATTAATTGTTAAAACAATAATCTGTATAAATAATCGAAAAAAACAGGATACTTATATATCTCAGCTAACAGCTGCGGTCAACAACTCTTATCCACTCTGCTCAGTGTGTATAGACAGAAACCCTATCAAAGTTAGGGCTTAAATACCAGAAGAACAACTTTTTTTTACAAGAACACAAAAGAACCAGCCCCCACTCAGCAGACTATTAACACAATATAGCCAAGTTAAAGAGAGGCTTCAGCTAGAAACAATAGCCTACAGCCAGTAGCACTAGAGAAAGCCACAAACAGATAAAGATTTGTAAAGATACAGAATGCTTTTAACTGCAGACAAATCAGTTACTTGTGCAGATTAGTTAATAGCAATAAAATACACTCGAAGACTAAAAAGCAGACAATAAAAGTGCTATATATTAATTGTTAAAAACAATAATCTGTATAAATAATCGAAAAAAACAGGATACTTATATATCTCAGCTAACAGCTGCGGTCAACAACTCTTATCCACTCTGCTCAGTGTGTATAGACAGAAACCCTATCAAAGTTAGGGCTTAAATACCAGAAGAACAACTTTTTTTACAAGAACACAAAAGAACCAGCCCCACTCAGCAGACTATTAACACAATATAGCCAAGTTAAAGAGAGGCTTCAGCTAGAAACAATAGCCTACAGCCAGTAGCACTAGAGAAAGCCACAAACAGATAAAGATTTGTAAAGATACAGAATGCTTTTAACTGCAGACAAATCAGTTACTTGTGCAGATTAGTTAATAGCAATAAAATACACTCGAAGACTAAAAAGCAGACAATAAAAGTGCTATATATTAATTGTTAAAAACAATAATCTGTATAAATAATCGAAAAAAACAGGATACTTATATATCTCAGCTAACAGCTGCGGTCAACAACTCTTATCCACTCTGCTCAGTGTGTATAGACAGAAACCCTATCAAAGTTAGGGCTTAAATACCAGAAGAACAACTTTTTTTTACAAGAACTCAAAAGAACCAGCCCCACTCAGCAGACTATTAACACAATATAGCCAAGTTAAAGAGAGGCTTCAGCTAGAAACAATAGCCTACAGCCAGTAGCACTAGAGAAAGCCACAAACAGATAAAGATTTGTAAAGATACAGAATGCTTTTAACTGCAGACAAATCAGTTACTTGTGCAGATTAGTTAATAGCAATAAAATACACTCGAAGACTAAAAAGCAGACAATAAAAGTGCTATATATTAATTGTTAAAAACAATAATCTGTATAAATAATCGAAAAAAACAGGATACTTATATATCTCAGCTAACAGCTGCGGTCAACAACTCTTATCCACTCTGCTCAGTGTGTATAGACAGAAACCCTATCAAAGTTAGGGCTTAAATACCAGAAGAACAACTTTTTTTACAAGAACTCAAAAGAACCAGCCCCCACTCAGCAGACTATTAACACAATATAGCCAAGTTAAAGAGAGGCTTCAGCTAGAAACAATAGCCTACAGCCAGTAGCACTAGAGAAAGCCACAAACAGATAAAGATTTGTAAAGATACAGAATGCTTTTAACTGCAGACAAATCAGTTACTTGTGCAGATTAGTTAATAGCAATAAAATACACTCGAAGACTAAAAAGCAGACAATAAAAGTGCTATATATTAATTGTTAAAAACAATAATCTGTATAAATAATCGAAAAAAACAGGATACTTATATATCTCAGCTAACAGCTGCGGTCAACAACTCTTATCCACTCTGCTCAGTGTGTATAGACAGAAACCCTATCAAAGTTAGGGCTTAAATACCAGAAGAACAACTTTTTTTTACAAGAACACAAAAGAACCAGCCCCCACTCAGCAGACTATTAACACAATATAGCCAA
Source organism: Protopterus annectens (assembly GCF_019279795.1). Classification (NCBI taxonomy): domain Eukaryota; kingdom Metazoa; phylum Chordata; order Ceratodontiformes; family Protopteridae; genus Protopterus; species Protopterus annectens. Next base: position 1,973,382,964 of record NC_056728.1, read on the forward strand.
GTTAAAGAGAGGCTTCAGCTAGAAACAATAGCCTACAGCCAGTAGCACTAGAGAAAGCCACAAACAGATAAAGATTTGTAAAGATACAGAATGCTTTTAACTGCAGACAAATCAGTTACTTGTGCAGATTAGTTAATAGCAATAAAATACACTCGAAGACTAAAAAGCAGACAATAAAAGTGCTATATATTAATTGTTAAAAACAATAATCTGTATAAATAATCGAAAAAAAACAGGATACTTATATATCTCAGCTAACAGCTGCGGTCAACAACTCTTATCCACTCTGCTCAGTGTGTATAGACAGAAACCCTATCAAAGTTAGGGCTTAAATACCAGAAGAACAACTTTTTTTTACAAGAACTCAAAAGAACCAGCCCCACTCAGCAGACTATTAACACAATATAGCCAAGTTAAAGAGAGGCTTCAGCTAGAAACAATAGCCTACAGCCAGTAGCACTAGAGAAAGCCACAAACAGATAAAGATTTGTAAAGATACAGAATGCTTTTAACTGCAGACAAATCAGTTACTTGTGCAGATTAGTTAATAGCAATAAAATACACTCGAAGACTAAAAAGCAGACAATAAAAGTGCTATATATTAATTGTTAAAAACAATAATCTGTATAAATAATCGAAAAAAACAGGATACTTATATATCTCAGCTAACAGCTGCGGTCAACAACTCTTATCCACTCTGCTCAGTGTGTATAGACAGAAACCCTATCAAAGTTAGGGCTTAAATACCAGAAGAACAACTTTTTTTACAAGAACTCAAAAGAACCAGCCCCACTCAGCAGACTATTAACACAATATAGCCAAGTTAAAGAGAGGCTTCAGCTAGAAACAATAGCCTACAGCCAGTAGCACTAGAGAAAGCCACAAACAGATAAAGATTTGTAAAGATACAGAATGCTTTTAACTGCAGACAAATCAGTTACTTGTGCAGATTAGTTAATAGCAATAAAATACACTCGAAGACTAAAAAGCAGACAATAAAAGTGCTATATATTAATTGTTTAAAACAATAATCTGTATAAATAATCGAAAAAAACAGGATACTTATATATCTCAGCTAACAGCTGCGGTCAACAACTCTTATCCACTCTGCTCAGTGTGTATAGACAGAAACCCTATCAAAGTTAGGGCTTAAATACCAGAAGAACAACTTTTTTTTACAAGAACTCAAAAGAACCAGCCCCCACTCAGCAGACTATTAACACAATATAGCCAAGTTAAAGAGAGGCTTCAGCTAGAAACAATAGCCTACAGCCAGTAGCACTAGAGAAAGCCACAAACAGATAAAGATTTGTAAAGATACAGAATGCTTTTAACTGCAGACAAATCAGTTACTTGTGCAGATTAGTTAATAGCAATAAAATACACTCGAAGACTAAAAAGCAGACAATAAAAGTGCTATATATTAATTGTTAAAAACAATAATCTGTATAAATAATCGAAAAAAACAGGATACTTATATATCTCAGCTAACAGCTGCGGTCAACAACTCTTATCCACTCTGCTCAGTGTGTATAGACAGAAACCCTATCAAAGTTAGGGCTTAAATACCAGAAGAACAACTTTTTTTTACAAGAACTCAAAAGAACCAGCCCCACTCAGCAGACTATTAACACAATATAGCCAAGTTAAAGAGAGGCTTCAGCTAGAAACAATAGCCTACAGCCAGTAGCACTAGAGAAAGCCACAAACAGATAAAGATTTGTAAAGATACAGAATGCTTTTAACTGCAGACAAATCAGTTACTTGTGCAGATTAGTTAATAGCAATAAAATACACTCGAAGACTAAAAAGCAGACAATAAAAGTGCTATATATTAATTGTTAAAAACAATAATCTGTATAAATAATCGAAAAAAACAGGATACTTATATATCTCAGCTAACAGCTGCGGTCAACAACTCTTATCCACTCTGCTCAGTGTGTATAGACAGAAACCCTATCAAAGTTAGGGCTTAAATACCAGAAGAACAACTTTTTTTTACAAGAACTCAAAAGAACCAGCCCCCACTCAGCAGACTATTAACACAATATAGCCAAGTTAAAGAGAGGCTTCAGCTAGAAACAATAGCCTACAGCCAGTAGCACTAGAGAAAGCCACAAACAGATAAAGATTTGTAAAGATACAGAATGCTTTTAACTGCAGACAAATCAGTTACTTGTGCAGATTAGTTAATAGCAATAAAATACACTCGAAGACTAAAAAGCAGACAATAAAAGTGCTATATATTAATTGTTAAAAACAATAATCTGTATAAATAATCGAAAAAAACAGGATACTTATATATCTCAGCTAACAGCTGCGGTCAACAACTCTTATCCACTCTGCTCAGTGTGTATAGACAGAAACCCTATCAAAGTTAGGGCTTAAATACCAGAAGAACAACTTTTTTTTTACAAGAACTCAAAAGAACCAGCCCCCACTCAGCAGACTATTAACACAATATAGCCAAGTTAAAGAGAGGCTTCAGCTAGAAACAATAGCCTACAGCCAGTAGCACTAGAGAAAGCCACAAACAGATAAAGATTTGTAAAGATACAGAATGCTTTTAACTGCAGACAAATCAGTTACTTGTGCAGATTAGTTAATAGCAATAAAATACACTCGAAGACTAAAAAGCAGACAATAAAAGTGCTATATATTAATTGTTAAAAACAATAATCTGTATAAATAATCGAAAAAAACAGGATACTTATATATCTCAGCTAACAGCTGCGGTCAACAACTCTTATCCACTCTGCTCAGTGTGTATAGACAGAAACCCTATCAAAGTTAGGGCTTAAATACCAGAAGAACAACTTTTTTTACAAGAACTCAAAAGAACCAGCCCCACTCAGCAGACTATTAACACAATATAGCCAAGTTAAAGAGAGGCTTCAGCTAGAAACAATAGCCTACAGCCAGTAGCACTAGAGAAAGCCACAAACAGATAAAGATTTGTAAAGATACAGAATGCTTTTAACTGCAGACAAATCAGTTACTTGTGCAGATTAGTTAATAGCAATAAAATACACTCGAAGACTAAAAAGCAGACAATAAAAGTGCTATATATTAATTGTTAAAAACAATAATCTGTATAAATAATCGAAAAAAACAGGATACTTATATATCTCAGCTAACAGCTGCGGTCAACAACTCTTATCCACTCTGCTCAGTGTGTATAGACAGAAACCCTATCAAAGTTAGGGCTTAAATACCAGAAGAACAACTTTTTTTTACAAGAACTCAAAAGAACCAGCCCCACTCAGCAGACTATTAACACAATATAGCCAAGTTAAAGAGAGGCTTCAGCTAGAAACAATAGCCTACAGCCAGTAGCACTAGAGAAAGCCACAAACAGATAAAGATTTGTAAAGATACAGAATGCTTTTAACTGCAGACAAATCAGTTACTTGTGCAGATTAGTTAATAGCAATAAAATACACTCGAAGACTAAAAAGCAGACAATAAAAGTGCTATATATTAATTGTTAAAAACAATAATCTGTATAAATAATCGAAAAAAAACAGGATACTTATATATCTCAGCTAACAGCTGCGGTCAACAACTCTTATCCACTCTGCTCAGTGTGTATAGACAGAAACCCTATCAAAGTTAGGGCTTAAATACCAGAAGAACAACTTTTTTTTACAAGAACTCAAAAGAACCAGCCCCACTCAGCAGACTATTAACACAATATAGCCAAGTTAAAGAGAGGCTTCAGCTAGAAACAATAGCCTACAGCCAGTAGCACTAGAGAAAGCCACAAACAGATAAAGATTTGTAAAGATACAGAATGCTTTTAACTGCAGACAAATCAGTTACTTGTGCAGATTAGTTAATAGCAATAAAATACACTCGAAGACTAAAAAGCAGACAATAAAAGTGCTATATATTAATTGTTAAAAACAATAATCTGTATAAATAATCGAAAAAAACAGGATACTTATATATCTCAGCTAACAGCTGCGGTCAACAACTCTTATCCACTCTGCTCAGTGTGTATAGACAGAAACCCTATCAAAGTTAGGGCTTAAATACCAGAAGAACAACTTTTTTTTACAAGAACTCAAAAGAACCAGCCCCCACTCAGCAGACTATTAACACAATATAGCCAAGTTAAAGAGAGGCTTCAGCTAGAAACAATAGCCTACAGCCAGTAGCACTAGAGAAAGCCACAAACAGATAAAGATTTGTAAAGATACAGAATGCTTTTAACTGCAGACAAATCAGTTACTTGTGCAGATTAGTTAATAGCAATAAAATACACTCGAAGACTAAAAAGCAGACAATAAAAGTGCTATATATTAATTGTTAAAAACAATAATCTGTATAAATAATCGAAAAAAACAGGATACTTATATATCTCAGCTAACAGCTGCGGTCAACAACTCTTATCCACTCTGCTCAGTGTGTATAGACAGAAACCCTATCAAAGTTAGGGCTTAAATACCAGAAGAACAACTTTTTTTTACAAGAACTCAAAAGAACCAGCCCCCACTCAGCAGACTATTAACACAATATAGCCAAGTTAAAGAGAGGCTTCAGCTAGAAACAATAGCCTACAGCCAGTAGCACTAGAGAAAGCCACAAACAGATAAAGATTTGTAAAGATACAGAATGCTTTTAACTGCAGACAAATCAGTTACTTGTGCAGATTAGTTAATAGCAATAAAATACACTCGAAGACTAAAAAGCAGACAATAAAAGTGCTATATATTAATTGTTAAAAACAATAATCTGTATAAATAATCGAAAAAAACAGGATACTTATATATCTCAGCTAACAGCTGCGGTCAACAACTCTTATCCACTCTGCTCAGTGTGTATAGACAGAAACCCTATCAAAGTTAGGGCTTAAATACCAGAAGAACAACTTTTTTTACAAGAACTCAAAAGAACCAGCCCCCACTCAGCAGACTATTAACACAATATAGCCAAGTTAAAGAGAGGCTTCAGCTAGAAACAATAGCCTACAGCCAGTAGCACTAGAGAAAGCCACAAACAGATAAAGATTTGTAAAGATACAGAATGCTTTTAACTGCAGACAAATCAGTTACTTGTGCAGATTAGTTAATAGCAATAAAATACACTCGAAGACTAAAAAGCAGACAATAAAAGTGCTATATATTAATTGTTAAAAACAATAATCTGTATAAATAATCGAAAAAAAACAGGATACTTATATATCTCAGCTAACAGCTGCGGTCAACAACTCTTATCCACTCTGCTCAGTGTGTATAGACAGAAACCCTATCAAAGTTAGGGCTTAAATACCAGAAGAACAACTTTTTTTTACAAGAACTCAAAAGAACCAGCCCCCACTCAGCAGACTATTAACACAATATAGCCAAGTTAAAGAGAGGCTTCAGCTAGAAACAATAGCCTACAGCCAGTAGCACTAGAGAAAGCCACAAACAGATAAAGATTTGTAAAGATACAGAATGCTTTTAACTGCAGACAAATCAGTTACTTGTGCAGATTAGTTAATAGCAATAAAATACACTCGAAGACTAAAAAGCAGACAATAAAAGTGCTATATATTAATTGTTAAAAACAATAATCTGTATAAATAATCGAAAAAAACAGGATACTTATATATCTCAGCTAACAGCTGCGGTCAACAACTCTTATCCACTCTGCTCAGTGTGTATAGACAGAAACCCTATCAAAGTTAGGGCTTAAATACCAGAAGAACAACTTTTTTTACAAGAACTCAAAAGAACCAGCCCCACTCAGCAGACTATTAACACAATATAGCCAAGTTAAAGAGAGGCTTCAGCTAGAAACAATAGCCTACAGCCAGTAGCACTAGAGAAAGCCACAAACAGATAAAGATTTGTAAAGATACAGAATGCTTTTAACTGCAGACAAATCAGTTACTTGTGCAGATTAGTTAATAGCAATAAAATACACTCGAAGACTAAAAAGCAGACAATAAAAGTGCTATATATTAATTGTTAAAAACAATAATCTGTATAAATAATCGAAAAAAAACAGGATACTTATATATCTCAGCTAACAGCTGCGGTCAACAACTCTTATCCACTCTGCTCAGTGTGTATAGACAAAAACCCTATCAAAGTTAGGGCTTAAATAGCAGAAGAACAACTTTTTTTACAAGAACTCAAAAGAACCAGCCCTCACTCAGCAGACTATTAACACAATATAGCCAAGTTAAAGAGAGGCTTCAGCTAGAAACAATAGCCTACAGCCAGTAGCACTAGAGAAAGCCACAAACAGATAAAGATTTGTAAAGATACAGAATGCTTTTAACTGCAGACAAATCAGTTACTTGTGCAGATTAGTTAATAGCAATAAAATACACTCGAAGACTAAAAAGCAGACAATAAAAGTGCTATATATTAATTGTTAAAAACAATAATCTGTATAAATAATCGAAAAAAACAGGATACTTATATATCTCAGCTAACAGCTGCGGTCAACAACTCTTATCCACTCTGCTCAGTGTGTATAGACAGAAACCCTATCAAAGTTAGGGCTTAAATACCAGAAGAACAACTTTTTTTTACAAGAACTCAAAAGAACCAGCCCCACTCAGCAGACTATTAACACAATATAGCCAAGTTAAAGAGAGGCTTCAGCTAGAAACAATAGCCTACAGCCAGTAGCACTAGAGAAAGCCACAAACAGATAAAGATTTGTAAAGATACAGAATGCTTTTAACTGCAGACAAATCAGTTACTTGTGCAGATTAGTTAATAGCAATAAAATACACTCGAAGACTAAAAAGCAGACAATAAAAGTGCTATATATTAATTGTTAAAAACAATAATCTGTATAAATAATCGAAAAAAACAGGATACTTATATATCTCAGCTAACAGCTGCGGTCAACAACTCTTATCCACTCTGCTCAGTGTGTATAGACAGAAACCCTATCAAAGTTAGGGCTTAAATACCAGAAGAACAACTTTTTTTACAAGAACTCAAAAGAACCAGCCCCCACTCAGCAGACTATTAACACAATATAGCCAAGTTAAAGAGAGGCTTCAGCTAGAAACAATAGCCTACAGCCAGTAGCACTAGAGAAAGCCACAAACAGATAAAGATTTGTAAAGATACAGAATGCTTTTAACTGCAGACAAATCAGTTACTTGTGCAGATTAGTTAATAGCAATAAAATACACTCGAAGACTAAAAAGCAGACAATAAAAGTGCTATATATTAATTGTTAAAAACAATAATCTGTATAAATAATCGAAAAAAACAGGATACTTATATATCTCAGCTAACAGCTGCGGTCAACAACTCTTATCCACTCTGCTCAGTGTGTATAGACAGAAACCCTATCAAAGTTAGGGCTTAAATACCAGAAGAACAACTTTTTTTTACAAGAACTCAAAAGAACCAGCCCCCACTCAGCAGACTATTAACACAATATAGCCAAGTTAAAGAGAGGCTTCAGCTAGAAACAATAGCCTACAGCCAGTAGCACTAGAGAAAGCCACAAACAGATAAAGATTTGTAAAGATACAGAATGCTTTTAACTGCAGACAAATCAGTTACTTGTGCAGATTAGTTAATAGCAATAAAATACACTCGAAGACTAAAAAGCAGACAATAAAAGTGCTATATATTAATTGTTAAAAACAATAATCTGTATAAATAATCGAAAAAAAACAGGATACTTATATATCTCAGCTAACAGCTGCGGTCAACAACTCTTATCCACTCTGCTCAGTGTGTATAGACAGAAACCCTATCAAAGTTAGGGCTTAAATACCAGAAGAACAACTTTTTTTACAAGAACTCAAAAGAACCAGCCCCACTCAGCAGACTATTAACACAATATAGCCAAGTTAAAGAGAGGCTTCAGCTAGAAACAATAGCCTACAGCCAGTAGCACTAGAGAAAGCCACAAACAGATAAAGATTTGTAAAGATACAGAATGCTTTTAACTGCAGACAAATCAGTTACTTGTGCAGATTATTTAATAGCAATAAAATACACTCGAAGACTAAAAAGCAGACAATAAAAGTGCTGCATATAAATTGTTAAAAACAATAATCTGTATAAATAATCGAAAAAAAACAGGATACTTATATATCTCAGCTAACAGCTGCAGTCAACAAATATTATCCACTCTGCTCAGTGTGTATATCCCTGCTTCTGCATCTTTTCTTAGGGGATACTGTCTTTTCTGTGGTCTAAATGCTGACTTTGGCGTGATAGTAACTGGTCCCACTGTACAAATAAGTCCTACATCTGATTTTCCTGTTGACCAGAGAGTCTCTGGTATATTTTGTAAGGCGTTCTCTTCCTCCTTTAATAGGAGTGCTAATCAGCTGTCCTTGCTAGACTGCAAGTGTACAGCTGGGTTTGTCTGAGTTATCCATTTCCACTTCTGTATTTTTATTCCCTGCTCTGACTGTTCTAATTTTGTCTTTTTCTCCCATCTCGTGACTTTTTCTCCTATGTCTGCCCATTCTATGTTTTTGTTATTGGTTAGGCTAACATGTGGTAATCGATTAGATTTATAAAGTGCAAAGAACTCCTGGGGCAATGAACAGCTGGCTACACTGTTCCCTTCTGTGTCCCAGTACAGGTTACGTAATATCACTCTGTTTGCATGATTTTTAAACAATTTTTGCTCATATTCCTTATCAGGTCCTGGTGTGTTATATTAATACAGGGTACAGTGCAACATGTGTTGCTTATCAATGTCAAGGGAGGGGAACTTGCTGATGGCTACATTCATTAATTCTTCGGTCACAGTCCCTGGACCAGTCGTAACCAAGTCCTGGCTGTACCAATAAAACATTTCACCCTTCGAATGCACTGCAAAGGTATCAATTTGTCGCTGTACTTCCATACCCTGCATGGTTCGGACTACTGCTATACCAAATAGTTGCATGAGGTCTCTGCCCAAGAGGTTTACTGGGCATTTTGCAGAAACAGCAATTTTGCTTTTCTGAGTCAATCCTGAAACTGGATCAGTTATTGCAATATTACAGGAGAGGGGCTCCCGATACAGTTGTCCATTAGTTGCTTTTACCAGTATGTAATCAGGTGACACTGTGTTTTTTGCTAGTTTGGAGGAATGTATCAGGGTTCGTGATGCCCCTGAGTCACACAAGAATTTGACTTCCCTCCCTTCTACCAAGAGTGAAACTTCTGGTTTCGTGTCTGCTAAATAGATCTCCAAGCTCAATAAAGCTAGGTCTAATATTTCATTTTCTTCATTGTCACTAACTTCTTGCACTTCCTCTTTCTCCTCTGTCACATCCTCTACTCCCTCTATCACATCCTCATTTGTCCATTTTTTGCTATCCCCTTCTAGTGATTCCTGACTACCATATAGTCAGTCCTCACCCTCCTTGTCTTCCGTTGTTGCCGTCTTATTTTTCCTGCAATCCTTTGCCAAGTGTCCCTTTTTGCCACATTTGAAACATTCTCCTCTTTTCTTTCGCCCTTCAAAGTCCTCTGATCGCTGATCAGATTGTTTGTTTCCCTGTGCATTTTTCTTGCCCTTTTTCCCCGTACTGTACTATATAAACTTCTGCTCCATCTTCTACAGAAAATACTTGAGCATTCTTTTTCTTTTTGCTATTATAATGTCTTTTGCCATGTCTAGCATATTCAAGTAATGACTGTAACCTGCTGGTACGATGGTCTACCATATGTTTTGTAATAAAATTGCTTATGTGTGCAATACTGCCTTTTAAAAATGCATTCTTTAACTGCTGTTCATATGGGGAATCTTGTGTTTGATCTTCAGGAACCTGAATTCCACAGTGGTTATTAAAACATTCTAATAGTCTGGCATAATACCGGTCAATTGTTTCACCTTCTTGTTGAATGCATTGATTAATGCATGTCTAGTCTGCCCTAGGCTTCCATTTTTCAGAGATGCTGTCTGTAAGACCTTTTACTCTGTTGTCTAATTCTGCGCTTCTATGTGGGAGGGGTCGTTGTGCAGCATCATGGGGATTCCAGTTGCCACTAATTATGTGCCAATCTGGCCCCACAATTTGTCTAACTACTTTTTCTACCTCTTCTCCATTTAGGCTATAACTCAGCCTCATTCCTTGTAAATCTTTTGAGAATTTTCTAAATTTAACTTTTGGATGGGGAATTCCCTCAGTGGTTTTCCGTATATCTTTCGGAGTCCAAGGTCTATACACTAAAATAGTTGGGTCCTGATTATCTTGTCCTGCCTGAGGATTGGGTACTTCTATGAGTGGGCATATTTCTTCTTCACTCATAGATCGTGAATTTTTAACCATTTGATATAACTCAATGCCTTCATTTAAGTTACCTGCCCTTGTTCAAGACCTGGTCCCGATGGGATCTCTAATAAATGGTTTTACTTTTACAATGTCTCTATTTTCAATGATGACAGGATATCATGGGGGTGGACTAACTTGTTCACTTGCTTCATATTCTGGTAAGGGAGGTGGAGGGGCTGATGCTATTACTAAGTTATTGTCCTCCTTATCTAAAAACATTGTTTTTGAATTGTTGTTCTTTTGTTCCCTGCGATTTACTTCCTCAATCCACCTGTGTGCCTGAGGAATTTCTAATTTGCATTGCTTTTTTACCCGACCTTTGGAATCGGTTTTGAGCTGTTTGACAAGTTTCATAAGCGAGGATTTTTCTAATTTTCCATCGAATTCGTACTTATTAACCCATTTTGAATAATATTTAATATTGTCGGCGCACTGCGACTGCATGTATTTTGCATCTTCTGTTAATGGCGGATTTTGGGGTCTTTTTGTGCAATTATTACCCATTCTGTTCTACCCTTTTGATCGTTACGTAACTTCTCTTATTTTTAACGTCATACCATGGATTTTGTTATAGTCTCTTCAGAATCATTGCCTACTTATTCTGTTTCTCCTGATCTATGACAAGACAGTAATCTTTTCTGTCCCTGACTTGTAAAATACAGTCCTGACAAAAACAATAGAAATCTAGTCCCTGATCTAAAACAGAAAACAGAAAAAAGTAGATTCACCTTACCTGAGCCTACGTGATTGATCACCTGATTCGTGGAGACCCGTCCTTCAGTCACAGATCCGAAAGTGGCTGGCCTCTTTTGAACGACAATTCAGTCAGAGGGCTTTTCAAATAAGAACTGATTTGGTTTCTTCCCCGTACAGTTTCGACCACCTGGCCCATCTGATCCAAGGTGAAGAGAGGGTTCCGGTCTGAAGGACCAATCTGTCAAAGGAAAAAACTTCAATGACCAATTCACGTAAGGTTCAAGCAAGGCACCCTTTATTAACTTGCAGCAAGGAGACAAATCATGCAGGCAGAATGATTTGTCTGACCATTAATAATTAGTATGGTATTTTTATACAGTTCTTTCTATGTCACACAGAAATGTTACTTCTATTGCTGATGTAGTTAGACACAGCTTTCTGTGTTGTTCTACAGAGAATGTTACTAGACTAATTGTTGACTAGTTGAGAATAACTGCTGATTTGCAAAATATTTGAGAAAAACAACCTGGCCTTGGGACTTATTTTAGCCCACCACGCACTTTCAATTCTTCAATTGTGCAGTTCTAATATATGTGTTACATTTTGCCTAGATTCAAGGTACATTTCTAGCTTAGGTACAAGTAATGCTGACTACAGTTTATACTTTCAAGCATCCTTTGTTTTCATTATCAATAACTTCTAGCAGCTGTGTACTTTCTCATGGCATAAGCAGAAAATCAATAACTCTTTGTTAAGTCTCATGACACTAGTAGAAATGAAACACTTCTTATTATTTTCATAACATTAGCAGAAATCAAATGCTCCCTGTTATGTTTCTAATAGCAGTGCAGATTCATGCAGTGTGAACAGAATAAATGTATTAACCCTTTTAAACCTCAAATGTACTAAGCATATTACTAATACATATTTTTCTAACACCCATGCGTAATGACTGAATGGGGATCGGCAATACAAATGGAACGTCATGGTAAGACATAACTTCTTTTTTTCAACTCCAACTTGGGTAAAATGAGCAAGTGTGGCCATTGCACCCAATGTAAAATTATATCTGATGCTGTAAATCTTTATTCATTCCTTACTGTTAGGACTTCAGTTCCGTCCTCGGAACCGACACGGCTGTTTCCAAGCTCACGCCAGCCAAAAATTTTCAGCTAAGACCTACCCATAATGACCCTCCCATAGTCTCTTCAGATCTTGTTTGCCGCGTTCCTTGTCAGACGTGCCAAGCCTTCTCTCTCAAAGCTAAGTGTAGAATTTTTATAACTTTTGTGTATTTTCTCTCAAAACTTTAATTTCTTTGATCAGTCTTGCTGTTTTCACCTCTCATCTATAGATTTCTTCTACTTCCTACCCTCTACCTTTGGTAGTTACCATTATACCATCATTGGTACTGTCCCTCTCTCCTACCACTGGTGGTATTTCTAGGTACCATTGTTGGCACTTTTCTTCTTCTTCTTTCCATATTAAAAAAAAAAAAAAACTTTCTTTTCACACTGTTGTTGCTTTCCTTGTCTTGATTGTTTAGGTTAGTGTAGATTACTTCATTATGTCGGAAAAAGCTAAATTGGGGTTTAAGCAGTGCAATAAGTGTGAGCGTAAGATGCCCAACTCAGATGGTGACGCTCGGTGCGTTTGTTGTTTGGGCGTTGACCATATAAATGCCTTCTGTGATATCTGCACTAGTTTCAGTAATCACACGCTAGCTGACTGCAAAAACAAATTGATTTTGAAAGATTTAATGAAAACGACTTTTTCAGAGGCTCTCTCTGGGACAGAGGTCTCACCACCTCCTAAGACTAAAAAACACAAAGTGAAATGGAGTAACTCGTTTCCTACATCTCCGTTCGTTTCGGAACTCACCGAGCTGCTCCGGTGCCTTCAGCACAGACAACCTCAGCACCAGGCTCTGTGCCTTCTTCCTCAGTGCCATTTCTGATTTTGACTTCCATTACCATACCAGCTTCGGCACCATTGTCTTCAGTGCCATTCTTGGTTCTGACACTGGCTTTGACTACAATTCTCGCTTCGGTACCATCTCTGGCCACGGTGCCGATAGCTTATACGGTTCTATAGACAATCACCCCATCGGTTCCAAAGGTTGAACACGTGCCAAGAACCAGATATTCTCCAACTTATGACCCTTATTCAGGGCACCAATTTAGCCCTTTTCTGGAAAGACCTGACTCCTTCAGCAGCCTCCTTTAGATCCACCAGGCGTCTTTCAGAACAAGATGTAGTGCGGGTTGTGGACCAGCTTCTGGCAGCTAGAGGATTGCCCACCCATGCTAGACTTTCCATCCCCTTTGAAATAGAACCCTTCAGAGCATACTCACCAGTATATCCTCCTCTGACCTCTTCCCAGGCTCCGGAGACTTCAGTACTGATTACCACCCCTGTGCATACTGTGTCGGCTCCGACTGTGGAGATGTTATGTGATCCTATCTCACCTACATTCTGAATGATGGGTTCGGAGCCGATCCCTCGGCTCCGACTCGGCACGCTTATGCCAAAGAGCGAAGTCTCTTACTGGCTGAGCTTACCATATCCCAGGATGCACCACTACCAGTCCCCCAGATCTCGTTTGCCGCTAACAAGTGAAGACGTGGTCTCGAGCTGGCTGAGTTAAGTAGTGATTATTTCACTAGTTTTTCTGTCAGGTTTTTCTTCTTTTTCTACAAAAAGCTGTTTTAACAGCTATTCTTGTGTTTTGAGTGTGTTTGACAAAATTCACTTGGTGAATTCTTGTGTTGTGAGTGACTAGAGTACCTCTTGTCTGGAAAGGCCTTTCCGGTCTTTTGTTTGTAGGTGACTTGGTTCTGTTTTAAACATTTCTCTTCTTTAAATAAGAACTAACTGAGAGAAATTATTACATTACAGAGTTTGTGCTGTGTTTGACTAACTGAGTATTAAGTGATAACTGTAAGCCTACTCTAGGTGTGTTACCAGTGTTCTTTACAGTTACTTTTGAAAATTTCTATAATGTCTCAGAATCAGGCCTTGGGCTTCAAGAAATGTGTAAAATGTAGCTTCAAAATGTCCATCACGGACGATCACTCTGTGTGTATTGTTTAGGGCAAAGCATTTACAGGAATCATGTAGTGTATGTCACGCTTTTTCCTCAAGGGTCCTCCAGGAGAGGAAAAATAAATTAATTCTTAAAGGATTAATTAAACCTTCTTTCAAGAAGCTTTGGCATCCTCTCCTTCTCCGCCAAAGAAAGGCGTCGGCTCCGACCAGTCCGTCGGATCCGATCGCTAAGAAACAAAGGCAGGCCTCTCCTTCGGCTCCAAGGACTTGGAGCCGAGGTCGAATCTGCCTCGATGCCACCAGTATCGACTCCTCTGGCTTCGGAGCCGATAGCTGGGGCATCGAGGCGGGTCATCTTCGCCGGCTCCACTGCTCGGAGCCGACAAAGGTTGCCCGCTCAGACACTTCCTCCTCGGCGAAGTCCACCTCGGCACCGATGGAAACTGGTGTGTGTATTCCCTCGGCGCCGATACTCATCGAGTCACCTCGGGCGGTCCCCTAGCCCTTTGGGGCCGTTGGAGGCCGTCTCGGACCCGTTCTGTTTCCTCTCGGTCTTCGAGGATGTCAGATTCTGATATAGACAGGGTGCTCCAAAGACTGTTCCAGTCCCCAGTCTTCCAAAATTTGTTTCGGTTCCGACCCAGTTGGCTTCGAGCCGATGACCTTGGCCCACCCATTGCCATTCCTCCTCCGACTGCTTGGCTCCGTGGAGCAGGTGCTGTTGGAGCCGATGAGATCTCAGGGTCGGCTCCGACCCTTACTCCAACCCGGGCCTCGGGTCCGAGCTTGGTCTGCGGACGTCTTCGCTGGACCCGGGGTGATGTTTCGGGACCTATGCTGGTTCCGAGCCTCCCCTCGGTGCTTCTGCGGGTCTTCCGTCGACTATCACGGCTCCGGGGACCGGACACTCCCAGGATTCTGGGGTCCGGCTTTCAGAGCCATGAGGAGTGCCTTGGCCAAGTCCTCTTCGCCATCTCCCGGCTTTACCGGCACCTTCCTAGGCGTGGAGACTGGGTCTTTGGCAGTTCCCTGTCCATAGTCAGCGGAGCCCTGGGCCTGAGGTTACCCCAGTGGGGGTTCCCCTCCTCCTGAGGGTTCTTCTGAGCTGTCTTCGGAGGAACCCCAAGGAAGAGATCGTGCAAGAGGAAGCACGTGGACTCCCCCGAGTCTATTACTTCAGACACTGATCTGGATGATGCAGAGGGGTCCCCGAATTCGTCCTCGGATGATGTCTCCTTTGCAGACATCTTAGAGATCCTCAAACAACGAGGCGGCTGGATATCCTCTACTGACGAGTCAGTGCTCCTCAAGGCCTTTGGGGCTCAGCCCTCCGCCTCCTGGGTGTCTCCGCCCGACGAAGCTTCTGGATTTAGTTTGTCAAGGGCGGAACATCCAGATACCGTGGAACCAGTCCCTTCGTCCAAATAAATTTTTGTCTGCTCCCCCGAGAAGGAGTTCCTCACTAAAGGCGTGGCTGTAGATGCCATGGTGGTGGCATCTGCTACACAACAGGACGTGGCAGAGGCTTCAACGCCCATCCATCCTCCTAATAAGGAGTCTAGGAGTATGGACAGGTGCAGAGCGCACCCTGACTTCAGCGGCCTTTACTTTAAGGTCTCTGAATTATTTGGCACATTTTACCAGGCTTCAGAGGGATCTGGTCAAGGAGTTGTCAGATTCCTCTCGGTAACCTACCTGAGCAGCTAGCCCAGTCGGTTAGCTCTCAGTTGGCTATCCTTACGTCAATTTCTAACTCGTCCATGAGGCTCATTTCCTATGCGGCCGGGCGGGTAGAGGGGCAGGCACAGGCGTGGCTCTGGAGACAAGCCTGGCTCCGCTTGTGTCAGTTCGCGGAGGCCTTCAAGTCTTCCTTCACGACGCTCCCTTTGATGGGTCCTCCTTGTTTGGACCCAAGGTTAAGACACCCTTACCCGCTGTGAGCAAGAGGGAAAACTTTATCTGCCGTAGGTGCCCGTTATTCCACTCCCTTTCAGCCTTACCCAAGGCTAAAGGAGGGGAAAATGTGGTTCCAAATCCCGTAAGTTTTCTCCCAACAGCAGGAAGAATCCCTTCCAGAGGCAGAGGACGGGAAATTTTTCAGGAGACGCCGTCCCAGAGGCGGCAGAGGGCCCGCAATTCTGGAGACCGAGTCCTTTCGTGGCTCTTCAGCCTCCCACACGTCATGAGGGATTGCCCTGTGCTGCTCGGAGCCAGTCGGGTGTCGTTTTGCCAAGCACCTAAAAGCCTGGGAGTCAATCACTCAGGACAGATGGGTGCTTCGGATCATTGCCGGAGGTTACACCATCCCATTCACATTCTCGCCCCCACCGTCCAAAAGAATCCCGGACCCACCACCCAGTCAAAGGGAAATGGCAGCCAGAAGCTTTAAAGCTGCTAGAAAAGGAGTCATCCAACCGGTCCCCACAGACAAGATCGGATCAGAAATACTCCAGGTTCTTTTAGTGCCAAAACAGACAGGGGACCTGAGACCAATATTGGTTCTCAGCAGACTGAACCAATCCGCCCCGAAATCCAAATTCGAATGGTCACGTTACAATCCATTCTCCCATTGTTGGAGAAGGATGTTTGGATGTGCTCCATAGACCACAAGGACGCCTATTATCACATACCGATACATCAGGCGCCCAGGAGGTATCTGCGCTTCAGCCTGGGAGTCAGTCATTACCAATTTTGCTCTGCCCTTTGGTCTTACCACAGCCCCCAGGGTGTTCACCTAGTGTTTGGCAGTAGTGACGGCTCACCTGAGAAGTCTTGGATTCCAAGTGTTTCCCCTATCTGGACGACTGGCTCCTGACTGCCACCACCAGGCATCTACTAATGGACAACCTCAAGCCACCATCTCCTGGGTGTTACCCTGGGATTACATTCAATTGGTCAAAGTCTGTCTTGCTGCCCTCTCAACGCATAAAGTTCATAGGAGCAGAGATAGACTCAAGATTGATGCGTCTTTCTTCCCGCTGAAAGGATCCAAACTTTACAGGGCCAAGTTCAAGCTCTGATCTCGAGATCCAAAGCCCCAGCCAGGATGGTTCTACAAGTTCTAGGCTCAATGTCTGCCACGGTTCTTTTAGTCCCTCTGGCAAGATTGCACATGAGGATTCTTCAGTGGCTATTGTCAACGAATGGTCCTTTCAGGATCTTCCCTCAATCATCACATCATGATTACGGATATGCAAAGGGACCTTCGCTGGTGGCTTCAGACATCCAATTTGGATCAAGGAAACCCCTTTGTTCTTCCCTCTCCAGTGGTTACCCTGACGACAGATGCCTCCCAGATAGGGTGGGGGCATTGTCTGGGCAGGCTAGTTCAGGGCTCCTGGCTTCCAGACGAAGCTCTTCTCCACATCAATGTGTTGGAGATGAGGGCTGTACTTCTATCCCTACAAGCCTTACACAAGTTTCTTCCTCAGGGCATCATCGCCATCCACACAGACAACATGTCGGTGGTTTGGTATCTGAACAAACAAGGAGGGACCAGATCATACCCCCTTTGCAGAGAGGCCATGAGAGTGTGGGAATGGGCTGTAGCTACCAACCGCTTCTTGGTAGCGACCCACATCCCGGAAAGTCAAATATATTGGCAGACAAATTGAGCAGGACAATTCTCTCTCCTCACGAGTGGTCTCTAAACCACACAGTAGCAGCTCAGGTTTTCAGGAGATGGGGACGCTGTACTGCGACCTATTTGCAACTCCATTAAACACCAAGTGCCAAAGGTTCTTCTCCTTGATCCCACATCAGGGAGTACCAGCCATGGATGCTCTAGCACAACCTTGGCCAACAGGGCTACTTTATGCCTTTCCTCCAATTCCGCTTCTTCCCAGAGTTATTCAAAAGCCTCTCAACTGGGGTCTTCAATGATTCTGATTGCCCCAGACTGGCCTCGTCAGGTATGGTTTCCCTACCTGAAGAAGCATGCAGTGGATGATCCGTGGACTTTAGACCTGATTCCGGACTTGCTAATCCATCAGTCGGGACTTCATCAGTCCCTTCAATCTTTGAAATTGACAGCTTGGCTCCTCCACTTCCGACTTTAGTTAGAAGGCACACTCTAGACCCGAAGTTGTTCACATTTTATCTTCGCCCACAAACCCACCACTAACAAATTGTACCTAGTAAGTGGAAGAGGTTTGCTATCTGGGCTCAACTCAAGGGCTTAGACCCTATCACTGCTCCTGTCCCAGAGGTCTTAAAATTTTAACATCCTTGTTTAATCAGGGATCTTCTGTCTCAACTATTAAAGTCCAACTAGCGGCTATCTCTAAATTCCACGAATCCATGGATCCTCCTTTGATGAGCAGCAGACTATGCAAAACTTTCATTAAAGGTGCGAGCCTATTAAGACCACCAATTTTTCATCCTGCACCTCCGTGGATCTTGATTTGGTGCTTCACATTAACATCTCCCCTTCGAACCGGCTGCTACATGCGAGTTAAAATACCTGTCTTGGAAAACTGCCTTCTTAGTTGCAATTACTTCGCAAGAAGGGTTTGAGCTTCAAGCCCTTTCAGCATCCCTGAGTGTTGCCCGATGTTCCACCGCTCAAAGGGATATAGCAGCTTTGGAAATTTCAAAACTGCTTACAAAAGAGCAATTCAGTTAGTGCCAGCAGACCAACAAGGATCGGAATCTACTCAAGGTTCTTTTAGTTCCAAAGAAAACAGGGGACTGGAGACCGATTTTGGATCTCAGTGTCTTGAACAAATCAGTCAAAGAAAACAAGATTTGGATGGTCACACTGCAATCCATTCTTCCCTTTGGGCAAAGGAAACTGGATGTGCTCTATAGACCTTCGAGGATCCGTACTATCACATAAAATGAACAGGCGCTCCAGAAGATTCCTCCGCTTCAGGCTGGGAACCAGTCATTTTTCAGTTCAGGGCCTGCCGCTTTGGTCTCACCACTGCCCCGGGTGTTTGCAAATGCATGGCAGTGGTAGCTTCTCATCTGGGGAGGGCGACAAAGTTCAGGTGTTTCCATATTTGGACGACTGGCTTCTCACAGCTCCCACCAAGCATCTCCTTTTGATGGCCAGAGATTATACTTTTAGTTTGTCAAAACTGGGTATTTCAATAAGTGCGAAAAGTCTGTTTTGTGGCTTAATAGTACTATACCTACATAGGCGCAAATTTGAATACTATAAACATGTCTGCAGCACTAACAGAACCAAAGGATATCAGACATTCACAAATTGGTGTCACTTCTTCTCAACAACAACAGAGCCAAAGCCAGGTTAGTTCTAAAGGTGTTGGGAATCATGGCAACCATACCTCTCCTCCCATTGGCCAGATACCACATCGGATCCTTCAGTGGATGCTTTTTCTCAATGGTCATACCAGGAACTTCCAATGTCTCACACCATTATGATCACGGAGCGTGCAAAAAGCATCTCATGTGGTGGATGTCTTCCCCACAGCTCCTGTCGGAAGACCATTTGTTCCACCTCCTCCGGTTGCTACTCTGACAGCGGATGCCTCCCTGATCGAATTAGGTGGGGGCATTATCAGGGCACGCGGGGACAGTCAGGGCACATAGCAGCCAAGCGAATGCCACTTGCACATAAATGTTCTGGAGATGAGAGCAGTGCTTTTAGCGTTGCAAGCCCTTCAGACTCTCTTCCCTTGGGAGCGATTGCAATCCAGACAGGCAATATGTCTGTAGTGTGGTACATCAACAAACAAAGGCGGAACCAGGTCATACCCCCTGTGTGAGAAGCACTCAGACTGTGGCAATGGGTGATTTCTTCTCAGCGTTTTCTGATAGCAACGCACATCCCGGGAAGTCCAATCACATTGCGGACAAGTTGAGCAGAGCTATACTCATGCCTCACAGTGGTCTCTGAAAGACTCTGTAGTGAGAGAGATATTTCTCAAGTGGGGTCAGCCTTGCTGCGATCTTTTTGCTACTCCCCAAAACAGCAAGTGCAGAGAATACTTCCTCTATTCCCTTTACCAGGCCAACCCAGCAGGGGCTCTAGTCAAGTTTGGCCGGGGACTTCTGTATGCATTTCCTCCTTTCCTCTGATCTCTCAAGTAATACAGAAAGCTATCGCTCAGAAGGCCTCATTGATCCTCATTGCTCTTACTGGCCTCGACAAGTATGGTTCCCCTTTCTACATCGTTTTCTCTTGGAGCGACCGTGGAGTCTGGACTTAGTTCCAGATCTTTTGATCCACCAATCGGGTCAGTTTCATCGCTCCTCCCTCTCTGAACCTCACTGCTTGGTTCCTCCAGTTCCAACGTAGCCAGGCTTCCTCAATTATCTCACTTTCGGTTAGAGATATATTGATAGCTTCCCATAAATCTTCCACTCGAAGATTTATTTGAGTAAGTGGAAGCGTTTCTCATACTGGGCACAAGGAAAGGACATAGATCCTTTCACGCTTCCATCCAACTAGTCTTTTGATTTTCTAGCTGAACTCTTCCATGCAGGTTCATCTCCATCTACTCTTAAGGTTCAATTGGCAGCTATTTCTAATTTTCATGTGGGCATTTCTGAATCTGCCCTAATGTCCCACAAACTTTGCAAAGCCTTTTTGAAAGGTTTTCTTCTCAGACCTCCTATAAGAAATCCTCCTTCTCCTTGGGACCTAAATTTAGTTCTTGCTTCTTTGATTCTTTCCCCTTTCGAACCTGCAGCTTCATGTTCCTTGAAATTATTATCATGGAAAACTCTCTTTTCTGGTGGCTATCACATCAGCTAGAAGAATTTCAGAACTTCAAGCACTCAGTTGTCGTTCTCCTTATCTCTTGTTCCATAAGGACAGAGTTTCCTTCTGAACTAACCCGTCCTTTTTTGCCTAAGGTGGTTTCAACATCAAATCTAAACCAATGCATTGACCTCCCTGTCTTTTTCCCAGAGTATTCAAATAGGTCTGAACAAAATTACACTGCCTGGATGTTCATCGTCAATTAAGGTACTACTTGGACAGGACGAAACAATTCAGAAAATCTGATCAGCTGTTTGTCTCCTATGCAGAAAGCAGAAAGGGACTTCCAGTTTCAAAGGTATCATTATCCAGATGGCTAACATCTCTGATTACCCTTGTTTATGAGATTAGACACCAAAAACTGCCTAATAAACCTAAAGCCCATTCCACCAGAGCTTTGGCTACTTCTCTAGCCTTCCAAGATAGACTGCCTATTGACACCATTTGTGCAGTGGCTACTTGGGCTACTCCTCACACTTTTATTTCCCATTATAAGTTGGATTTAGCTTCTAGGCATAGAGCTAATTTTGGTTCCACTGTTCTCAGGAGTCTGTTCCGTTAGGCCACCGGGACAAGGTGCTAGGGGCCTTGGTCCCATCCAGCAAGAATGAAGGCGAGATAGACAACAATATATAGAAGTTATGTTCTTACCATAACGTTCCATGTTAGTTGTCTTCTTCTCACCTTCTTCTTGCGTCCCACCCTCCTTCCCCCTGGCCTGGACAGACCTGAGGAGTTGTGATCGTGACCTCTCTTTCTACCACCTCTTTCTTAGTCATATGCTATTATGCATATTTCTTGTTTCAGGATGTAGGTCACCCCTTTTCTTCCTGCTGTTAGAGGTGGATTCTGTTTACAGTTATACTGTTATTGATATAAGCTGGGTTAGCTTACAAACGAGATCTGAGGTAACTCTCGCCTAGCATTGTGGGATATAAGGGGAGCCTCGAGCTGGTGGAACCAACTCTCGAGCTTTTAGAGTGGCAGTCGGGCGAGTCGGCTCCGAACCCATCCAGCAAGAAGAAGGCGAGAAGAAGACAACTAACATGGAACGTTATGGTAAGAACATAACTTCTATTTTTGTGGTTCAAAAAGTCCCAAGGATCTTTCTGTGACACTCGTGGTAAGCAATCCATCCCCCCTCCGGGGCAGAGGGGGTCACTCATCCGGAAGATGCCCCTTTAGTGGCAGAGGGGGTCCGCATAACCAGGGCACTAGAGATTCCTTATCTGGCCGACCCTTTCAGCGCTCCTGAGTAGCTGCCCGATTGCTTTCCTCTGGAAGCAGTCGGGGGTCATGTTTCCCTGCACCTACCAGTCTGGCAATTTATTATTACCGATGTATGGGTGCAGAGAATAATATCCAGAGGCTACCATATTCCATTCAATCTTACTCCCAGACCTGTCAAATGACTCTCCAATGTTCCACCCAATCAGAGGGAGATAGCAGCCTTAGAAATCGAAAAGCTGCTAAGAAAAAGAGTCATCCAGCCAGTGCCACCAGACCAGAGAGGATCTGGCTTTTACTTGAGGTTCTTTTTAGTGCCAAAAAAAACAGGGTACTGGAATACAATCCTGGATCTCAGCCTATTGAACAAATTTATAACACCTCTAAACTTCCAGATGGTCATGGTACAGTCCATCTTCCCCTTCTAGGGAAGGACAATTGGATGTGCTCCAGGATGCATATTACCACAAAAAGATGGACCAGCGGTCCCAGAGATATCTCCGCTTCTGGATGGGAGCCAATCACTACCAATTCAGGGTACTGCCATTTGGTCTCTCGACAGCCCCCCCGAGTGTTCACCAAATGTATGACAGTTGTAGTAGCTCATCTCCAACTACAAGGATTCCAGGTGTTTCCGTATCTAGACAATTGGCTCCTTACCACCACGACCAGTAATCTTTGCATCCACAGCCTCTCTTGTACTCAAGGCCTTGCTCTTTGTTTAGGGATTACGATCAACAAGGAAAAATCTCAAATGTCCCCAACAAAAACACTGGAGTTTATTGGAGCGATCTTTGATACAACATCCTGTCAAGCTTCCCTTCCTCCTCACAGGTTCTCAAAAATAAGAAGCCAGGTTCAAGTACTCCTCCAACAAACTTTTGTACCAGCACGCCTTGTACTTCAACTTCTGGGCTCTATGGCAGCAACCATTACCTTAGTTCCACTTGCACGATTGCATATGAGATTAGTACAGTGGCTCCTTTCATCACAATGGTCGATCTTAACCCATCCCCTTGACCACTTGGTATGCCTTACAAATCTTTGCAAGAAAGAAATGCTTTGGTGGATGAAGCCAGAATAAAATCTTTGGTGTCGACCATTTTGCCTTCCCCAGCCCAGGGCCATGGTGACCACAGATGCTTCCCTGCTGGGGGGGGGGGGGTCAATTTTCAGTGAAAGACAGTCCAAGGTACCTGGCTCCCCATGGAGGCCAATTTGCACATAAATGTTCTGGAATTGAGGGCAGGCAGTTCTCTTAGCGTTGCAAGCGTTCCATACATCCCTCCCTTTCGGGACCATTGCAATTCAGTCGGACAACATGTCAGTTGTCTGGTATATAAACAAACAAAGCAGAACCAAATCTTACCCACTGTGTTGGGAAGCCATGAGAATTTGGCAGTGGGCGATAGCTTCCAACCACTTTCTTATAGCAACACACATTCCCAGGAGTTCCAACCTTATTGCAGACAGTCTGAGCAGAAACATCCTGATGCTCACGAGTAGTCCCTCAGTCCTGTAATAGCAGATCAGATCTTCCGCCGTTGGGGCAGGCCTTGCTGTGACCTGTTTGCTTCCCCTTTAAACAACACATGCAGAAGCTACTTTGCCCTGATCTCCCCTCAGGGGGAGTCACCAAGGGATGCTCTGACGCACGATTGGCCCCCGGATTTGCTGTATGCCTTTCCCCCGTTTCCCCTCATCCCAAAATTCCTCCAGAAAGCTCAGAGGTTGAGAAGCAAAGTCATCTTCATTGCCCCTTATTGGCCCCGTCAAGCCCGTTTCCTTTCCTATGGCCTCATCTGATTCACAGCCAGTGGATCCTGGATCAATCCCAAGGTCTAGTATCTCACCCTCAGGGACTGATTCACCCCAATCTCCACAGCCTCAAGCTCACAACTTGGTTTCTCCACGTCTAATGATTGCCAGGCTACCTGATATTTCATCCCCTGTCACTGAGATTCTTCTGGCTTCGCACAAACCTTCCACCAGGAAAATGTATTCTAGTAAGTGAGCTAGGTTCTCTCCATGGGCCAATGATCAGGACATAGACCTTTTCTCTATGCCTATTCAGAAGATCCTACAGTACCTGATTACTCTTCTACATGCAGGAGCTTCAGCATTGACAATTACTGTACATTTAGCACTTATCACAAATTTTCACAATGGATTCAATAATTATTCTATGTCACATTGTCTGTGCAAAACTTTCTTGAAAGGAGTATTACATGTTAAACCTCCTGTCAAGCTCCCCATAGAGCCTTGAGACTTGACTTTGGTACTTCAGTCATTAATAAGCCCTCCTTTCGAACCTTCTAATTCATGTGATATAAAATGTTTGTCTTGGAAGGCTCTACTTCTAGTAGCCCTTACCTCAGCGAGAATAGTATCTGAACTGCAGGCCTTGAGTGTCAAGAGACCTTTCTTGAATTTCCACAGGGATAGAGTGTCTCTACATACTGACCCATCCTTCTTGCCCAAGGTCATTTCTGGATTTTCAATTAACCAATCAATTTTTTTGCCAGTTTTCTTCCCTCAACATTCAAATAGAGGGGAGTATCTTTTGTACACTCTTGATGTTCATAGGCAACTTCGTTTTTACTTGGACAGAACTAAATCTTTCAGATAAACGGATCAATTATTTGTCATCTTTGCGGGTCCCAGAGTGGGTAAACCTGTCTGCAAAGTGACTCTATCCTCCCGGCTTAGAAATGCCATTACCTTTATCTACCATCCAAATAAACTGTCTCTACCTTCCAGAGTAAAGGCTCATTCCACTAGATCGATGACTACTTCTGTGGCTTTTCATTCCAGAGCCTCTATGGATGATGTCTGTACAGCAGTCACTTGGGCAAGACCTCATACCTTTATCACTCATTACAAATTGGATTTGGCCTACAGGGGACAAGCATGTTTTGGTTTTGTGGTGCTTAGGAATGTTCTTCCATAGCCCACCCAGGACTCAAGTAGCTGGGGACTCAGTCCCATCAGTAAGGAATGAATAAAGATTTACAACATCAGATAAAGAAGTTATTTCTTACCATAAAGTTCCATCTGTGTTGTAGATCTTTATTCATTCATTACTTCCTGCCCTCCTTCCCCCTGCCTGGACTCCTGGTTGATTTTAGGATCTCCTGGTTAAGGTATTTGCTCAGACAGAGCCTCCTGTTGTCTCTTTTATTTTGTCTATTGTGTAAGGGTGGGCAAACTCGATCTGAAGAGACTATGAGAGGGGCATTATGGGTAGGTCTTAGCTGAGAGTTTTTGGCTGGCTCGAACTTGGAAATGACCGCGTTGGTTTCGAGGACAGAACTGAAGACCTATCAGTAATGAATGAATAAAGATCTACAACACAGATGGAACGTTATGGTAAGACATAACTTCTTTTTGGGAAGGTACCGAAGTGTTTATATATGGGTATGTTTTTATCAAATTGAAGAGGAAGTCCAATTGTGACAGTAAGAGGGTGGTATATGCCACAATTTGCCAAGATTGTACTTGTTTTTGTATTCGTAAAACCATCAGGCATTTCAGGTATAGAATTTATCAGCATGGTTATGACATCAGCAAAGAGGATGAGCATAATGCTTTTTTTAAACACCTTAAAAATTGTCCAGCACATTTGTTTAAATTCACAGTCATTGATGATTTGGAAAATGATCCAAGGGCTGGACCTCGAGATATTATTTTAGAATATTTGGAATTGAAGTGGCAGTTCAGATGTAATGCTAGGCGCAAACCAGGATTGAATGATGATATTTCATTTTCTAGTTATTTAAAATTGAAATCTATGCTAGCCGTTTAAAAAATGTTTTTAATGTATATTGTTTTTTGTGTTTAGTTTCATTCATGGTTCATTATTTTGGTTTTGTATTATGTGTCACATTAACTGTTTCACAGTAGCCAGTTGGGGCGGGTCTGTTATGTATTTTAGCTGACTATGTTGTTTGTTTTATTATTCTGATGAAGTCCAGACATTGAGCAGACGAAAGCGCTAAAGTTTAATAAATCTTTTTGTGTGGAGGAGTTTCTGTGGATGCTTTTCTGGTTTTACTAATGTGATTTCCATTCCCAGACAGTATATCAGTGGGATGGTACATCAGCAAGCAAGGTGGAACATGCTTATATCCTGTTTGCCAAGTGACCATGCATATCTGGCAATGGGTGATGTCACACATTCCTGGGATGTCAAATATACTAGCAGACAGGTTGAGCAGGAGTATGGTATTACCTCACAAGTGGTCTGTCAAACAGGCAGTGGCACAGGGTCAGCCACTGGGGCCAGCTTTGCTGTGAACACTTTACTTCCTACCTAAACAGCAAATGCAGCAGTTTCTTTGCCTTCATCCCTCCACAGACACAGTTACTGAGAATTACAAGACCAGATTAAGCCTCATTGCCTCATTTTGGTCTTGGTAGGTATGGCTCCCTTTCCTTTGGTCTCACCTACTGCACCCACCATGGGTACTGGATCCCACTCCCAATGTTTGTAGGTTCATAGGTGTATACTAGGCTAACAACTACCTATAAACCTAGCCATGCAACCTGATGTGACCCATTCATATAGGGGGTGATTTGCTGACACTTTCTGTCCATCAGAGACATAGACACCAAACCAGGGGTGAATTTCAGATTACTCATCAGTTGGTCCAAGATGTGCTTAAATAGGGATAGGGAGGAACTGTGCTTTACATGGATGGGGAGCCTGTTCCAGTGAATGGAAATTCTCTGAGAAACATATCTGTCTCTCTAAAATGCCCTGTTTGTGCTACAAGCAAAACATAGGTCTGTTTAGCTAGTAGTTTTGATGCTGTTTGATCTAATGTTGTCAGTTTTCATTCATACTTCAACAGTTTGGTTCACTTCTGACTCTCAGATCTGAGTCGGACATTTTTTTCAGTTCATGGCCACTAGAAACCTCAACCTCCTCCCTTACCCATAGTGCTCTATCCTCTAACGTACCTCACATCTCGTTTGCCACTTTCACGTTTGGACATGGTGGCTGTGAGCTCTTGAGTTTGTTAGTTGCTTTTTGTGAGATATGTCACACTTTTTGTGGTTACTTTTTATTCTGTTGCTAATAACTTTAATTTTGCTCGTTATTGTGTTTCTACCTCCCTTTCTTACACTTTTTTGTATATTTCTCTTTACCATAGTTCATACATTTATCTTCCTTTCTCCTTCCTTATTATACTTTATGTGTATTTTAAATACCATTGTTGTTATTTTTTTATCTTAACTTTTGCACACACACACACACACACACACACATATATATATATATATATATATATATATATATATATATATATATATATATATTAATCTAAAATGTTTTCCTCTTGCTTGTACTTTTTTCTTTATTTTTTACGATATGTCTCAAAAGGGTCCATCTGGGTTTAGAAAGTGTCCGGAATGCGGATACAAAATGCTGATTTCTGACACACACACTCCTTATACGTGTACTGCCTAGGCTCACAACTCATACAAATCGACTGTACAATCTTTAAGTCTTTTAATCTGCATGCTATACTGGATAGAAAGAGCAAACTTATTCTGAAAGGGCTATTACCCCCTTCTTTTTCAGAAGCTCTATCTCGGGCTCAACCCCCCCAAACTAAAATTTAAGAAGCCAACTACTAAATCTTCTGGTCCTTCCAGATCCTTGATTTCCTTGTCAGATCCAATCACAGAACCACAAAAGAAAAAACACAAGATAGATCTGAAGATGGATCCTACCTAGCTGGCATCAGATAGTAAAACGGCATCATCAGATCCCAGTCTCTCAGATCCAAAGCCATTACCAAGAACTTCCTATTTTCCCTCTATAGCAAATCTGGTACCATCTCAAGTACTCTCCCCTCTCCTGGAGTCCCACCTGCACTCTAGGTCACCATCACTGACATCTTCTCATTTGTTCCAGAAGTCTAACTGATGCTGATTTGGACAGAATGATGAGGAAGTTTCTCTTGGCACTGATGCAGATGGGAGTTCTTCTGCCCTCCTACCCCTTCAGGTCAGTAAGCCCTTGTTGGCACTACACCATACTTGGCTCCTTCTCCAATCTGATCTATTGTTCTGGAGCCCTTGGATTCTACGCTTCTGGGGCCATCTAGATTGGATCTTCAGATCTGAAACTTTCTCTGAACACACTTGCTCTAATGGCTTCAGATCCAGATGTCTGTCAGAGCTGAAGAGTCCCTGTAGGATCCGAGGCATTAGAGTCAACTCCAAAGTTGTTGGAGCAGTCTCTATCCCTTGGAGTTTCAGCATTGCGTAGCTCAGGTCCAACCTTTGCCTCAGGTAAATTGCCTTCGGGGCAGAAGAGCCGATGGCTTGGAAGCTTGGCTTCTCGGCTTCATCGACTTCCTTCTTCCCAGAACTTTCTGCCTTTGAGGTGTCATAGAGAGAGTGCTCTGTGCTGCTGCAGGATGGATGGTTCCCACTCTCAGATCTCACCTTTGAATCCCTTAGGTTTCTGCACATTGAGCCCCATCATTTCACTTCACAGAGACAGCCAGCGGAAAGTCTCCAGGCTACCCAGCAGGGTATTACTATTTCTTCCGATACTTCACTGGAACACCCCATCAAAGAAGTCCCTAGAAAGAGGAAGCACAAGAGGAGGCACTTGGACTCTCCTCAGGAGTCTGTCACTGAAGATACAGATTTTGATGACATTGAAGGGTCCCCAAGATATCCACCTGAAGATGTCTCTTTTGGAGACATCCTAGAGATCATAAAGCAGAGGAGTAGTTGGTCTAATGATAATTTTTCCAAAGAGGACTCTGTATTCTGAGGCCTTTGGATCTGATCCGTTTACCTCCAGGGTCACTCCACCCACTGATGAGCTCATTGACATGATCTCTAGGTGGGTTTGGAGGGAGTCAGACACAGTTGAGCCAGTCCCTAAGAGACCAGCAGGCACCACCTGCAGGAAAACAAATTTGGAGCAATGGAGTTCACATAGATGCCGTGGTTGTGGCAGCACCCAGCAGGAAAGAATCTGCAGAGCAGAGTTCTTCTGTGCATCCCCCTAATAGGGAGTCTAGGGCATTGGATAGATTTGGGAAGCATGTGTATGCTTCAGTGACATTTGCACTGAGATTGCTGAGTTATTTGGCACACTCTACAAGACTACAAATGGATCTGATTAAAGAACTTTTAAACTCCCACTCAGGGACCACTACTCCTGAAGCGCAGTCTTCTATGGCCTCTTAGCTGGCTATTATTCAATCAAGCACTAATTCATTGATGAGGCTTATCTCAAATGTGGCTGACGGTATCTCAAGGGTAGCAGGTTCAAGAATTTCTATTAGGAGGCATGCCTGGATGTGCTTATGTGACTTTGTGAAGCCCATCAAGTCTTCTTTCATCAGTGTTCCCATTGACAGAAACTCTTTGTTCTACCCTAAAGTTAAGGACACACTCTCCAGGTGTGAGCAAGATAGAAATACACTGGATATGTATAAAGCATTTGATGTTGTCTCCCATAAAATGCTTTTAGACAAACTTCCAAAGCGTGGCCTCTCTAAAACCTCTATAACCTGGTTTCATAACTATCCAACAGATTCCAGTCAGTCAAACTGTACAATGAATATCCTTTTTCACTGAAGCCTAGTCTCATTGCAATAGCAGTATTATGAGTCTAGTGAGCCTTGTGCTGCAGGTGTGTCAGCTGTGGAATCCTTCACGTTTCTGGGATTTTTCAGTGTTCTAGAGATAAGAGCAATGCTTTTAGTGTTGCACTTCTTCCAGGATGGTCTCCCTTTAGGGACGGTTATGATTGAAACAGACAATATGTGAGTAGTTTGATACATCAACCAACAAGGAACCACTCAGAGTGTGGCAGTGGGCTATCTCATCCAACCACTTTCTCATGACAATGCACATCCCAGAGAAGTCCAGTTTGATAGCAGACAAATTGAGCAGGTCCATTCTTCTACCTCATGAGTAGTCTCTCAACATGAAAGTGGCAGAAATGATTTTCCATCAGTGGGGCCAGCCTTGCTGTGATCTTTTTGCTTCTCCCCTAAATAACAAAAGCAGCAGCTGCTTTGCTCTAATCCCCGCTCTGGGGGAATCACCGAGGGATACTCTACTTTACGATTGGTCCCCGGTCTACTTTATACTTACCTGCCAATTCCCCTAATTCCAAAATTTCTACAGAAAGCTGCAAAGTTGAAGAGCAAAGTCATCCTCATTACACTTTACTGGCTTCATCAGATTTGGTTCCCCCTCCTATAGCCTCATCTACTTTGCCAGCCTTGGAGTCTGGATCTGATTTCAAACATTCTGTCGCATCCAACAGGTATGATTCATCCAGACATCTCAAACTTTAAGCTGACAGCGTGATTTCTCCAATTCTGTTAATAGCCAAATTGCTGTCTTCCTCTGTACATCGTAGGTTCATAACTTCATAGGTAGGTAGTAGGCTATCTGCCCAAAGGCATTTATAAGCCTAGCCAGAATGTGTTGGCTTTCGCTGCCTCCTTAGATTAGTTCCCTGTGCCTCTGTCCACCAGAGCCATTGAAGTGATCCCCGGGGTAAACTTTCTGTTTCCAATCCACTCGTCAAGGTTTCTCTTGAAAAGTGTTAGTGAGGAGCTCTGCCTAATGAAGATTGGAATCTTGTTCCAGAGCATGGGAAGTCTCTGAGACAGGACTCCATCCCTCCAGCACATCCTATTTATTGTTGTGGTGAGGTTTAGATCCCTATAGCGAGTGGCTCAAGGGGATATGGTTTTCTTTAGGTGGAGCATGTCCATCAGTTCTGGGTTGGACATGGCCTTGTATATCAGGCATACAACACCTCTGAGTAGGCGGTATGCAACCGAGTACAGCTGGAGTTTCTTCAGATGAGCTGCATAGGGAACTGTTTGAGGCCAGTGATCCTCTTGGTGAGGTACTTCTGTGGTCTTTCCAGCTGTTGCAGGTGTCTTGTAAGGTTCATCCCAAATGAGGCATTGTACTCTATGATGGGTCTGATGAATGATGCATAGAGGGGCTCAATTACCTCTTTTGATCTGGATGCAAACCCTTTTGTGATTAGGTGGGCCACATAGAAGGATTTTCTAACCATTTTGGCAATGTGATTATCAAATGAGAGATTACTATCTACTTGGGTCCCTAGATCCCGTATTACGTCTTCCGTATTTAGGGGGCTACTACCTATGTGGTAGTTTGTGGGTACTTTGTTTTTTCCAAAGGGGATGACTATGCACTTTTTTGCATTTAGCTTGAGGCCATGGTTTTGACACCAGGTATCTATGTCAGTGAGACCCTTTTGGAGGATGTCTCTGTCAGCCGGAGAGTCAATTATAGCCCCTAGTTTGCAGTTGTCTGCGAACTTGGTCAGCCATAGACCTCCTGTGCTTGCCTGTACCTCTGAGAAGCATATGCCGAACAGGAGGGGTCCTAGGACTGAGCCCTGGGGAATGCCACTTGTAACCAGTTTAGAGTTAGACCTAGCTCCCACAACTCTTACCATGTGGGTTCTTGTCCGTGAGCCAGTTGGCAACACATCTTGTGATGTAGGGGTTTATGTTCAGGCTGGTGAGCTTGTCTATAATACCAGAATGGGGAATGGTGTCAAAGGCATTTGTGAGGTCTAGATAGGCTGTGTGGACCACCTTTCCCTCATCTATAGCCTTGGTAACTGTCACAAAGAAGTCCACCAGGTTTAGGAGGCATGATCTGCCCTTAACAAAGCCAGACTGGGTAGGGTCCAGTGTTTGGAGGTTCCCAATGTCTCTGATAATGAGATCCATGATGATGCTCTCCATAGCCTTGTAGACCAAGCTAGTCAGGCTTATAGGGCGATAGTTCCCAGGGTCTGTTGTGGCTCCATCCACCCTTGTGGAGCGGAATAACCGTTGCTGTGTGCCACTCTATGGGCACATAGCCTGTAGAGAGGCTGAGTTTGAACAGTGTGTTTAGGTGAGGGGTTAGTTCGTCTTTGAGCTTGTGTAGGACACAGCCTGGGACACCCTCTGGTCTCATTGATGCTGTGATCTGAATTAGTTAACTTCATTTGATCAGCAACCTGTGGGTTACGGATCTGATATGGATCCGAGCTGGCAGCATACCAAGCAAAAAGATCTGAGCTCCAAGCTCCTCCCCCTACCCATACTGCACTGCAACCTCCTTCCATTTCCCAGATCTCATTTGCCGTGGCTTTGCCAGCATGGGATTCTTGAGCTTCAGGCAAGTGTCAGGGTTTTTTCTCTAAAACTTGGTCTGTTTGTGCCCTTTTTGATAATTTTGAGGTAATTATAAGTTATCCATGATACTTATTGTTTTTTTCCTTGTTTGAAAGTTGAAAACTTTCAGTTAGTGTAGGCCTCCATTCCCGCCTGTTGTGTGTGTTCTCTAGGATGTCAGAAAGTGACTTTCTCTAAGTGCACAGAGTGTGGCTACAACCTATCTCCAGTCAATGGTCACACTCTGTGTGTAGTTTGCTTGGGGGTGGTCTATTTGTCTTCCGGCTGCAAGATTTGTGCGGCCTTCAACCCCCAAGCCCTGCGGGATCACAGGAACAAGTTGATTCTGGCGGGTCTTCTACCCGCAGAATCAACTTCTGCCTCTTCTTTTGCTTCCTTACCAGCCACGGCTGTGGCTGTTTAGCCTTCTGGCCCTTCTCCTGTGTCTGGGACTCACCCTCCAACCTTACCACAGGGAGGTATACATATATATATATATATATATATATATATATATATATATATATATATATATAGTAGAGAGAGAGAGAGGCCAAGAAGGCCAAAGAAAAGCACAGGGATACAGAGAGACATGTGGATAAGGATAACGGTAGAGAGAGGGGCCGCAAATGACAGGCCGAGTCGGATCCAACGGCCCCTCCCACTAAAGTAATCTTGTCTCCAGTAAAAGTTACCAGACCATCCTCTCCTCGGCTCCATTCACCACGTTTTTCTCTGGAGCTGGAGGAGGAAGCTAGACCACCCTCGAGGTCATCTTTGTGTCGGCCCTCCCAGCTGGCGTTGATAGCGTCCTCCAGATCGACCTGGAGCATTTCTGAAGCAGTCATGGATCAGATGATGCGAAGGTTTATACAAACTCAAATGCAGATGGGGGTATTGCTGGCTCGCCCCTCCTGGTGCGTGGAGTTCGGCTCCATTTTTCACCCTGATAGCTCCTTCTCTGATCCACCATCGGATATCGGAGTCTATGGATCCGAGGAGCCCTGGAGTCATGGGGTCGGCGCCGATGGTACCTTCGGCCTCGATGCCTGCCATGCACTCGAGTATGTCAGATCCGCTTTCAGATCCAAGCTCTCACAGCTGAGAGATTGGCATCAGATCCGAGGGGATGAGTGTGTCATTGGCTCCGTTGTGGTCAGGGCATACCGTCCCTTTGGGTCCGACCATTTCAGCTTCGGCTCCAATCCAGTCATTGGATCCTAGGGTCTCGGCTACCAGTTTCAGGGAGGCCGGGTCTCCCTCGGCATTCAACATTGTGGAGAGGGTTCTATCTGGAGGATCGAGACCCCTCACTCTGTCCTTGGGGTCCATCCCTGCTCCCTTGCAGTTGGGTTTGTCTTCCGTCATCCAGTCCCCCCAGGGACAGCCTGTGTCTATTGCGCCGCAGACAGTTCCCTTGGAGGAACATGAAACCATTTGAGAGCCCTCTCCGGAGAGTCCACCTGAGGAGGTCCCTCACAAACGCCAGTGTAAAAGGAGGCACTTGGACTCCCCCGAGTCCCTCACAGATGATACCCACTTGGAGGAAGTGGAAGGTTCACCCAAATCACCCTCCCCTCGAAGACGTCTCCTTTGGAGACATTATGGAAATCCTTCGCCGGGGTGGGGTGTTCCGCCCAAAAACCTTCCTCTGACGAGTCGGTATTTCTGGAGGTGTTAGACACAGGTCCATTTACCTCTTGGGTATCCCCCCCAGCCAACCCTCTGATGGACCTTATCACCACCAGAGCTTGGAGGGAACTGGACACTGTGGAGCCTATACCCAAAAGACCCGACAAAATACTGAGTACACCGGCAGATAGAGCTTCTTGGAACAAAGATTCCCCAGTTGATGCCATGGTGGTGGCAGCAGCCACAAAAAAGGAACTCGCCCAAGAAAGTTTTTCGGTCCACCCCTTCCAGACAAGGAGTCCAGGGCTATGGACCATCTTGGAAAGCGGACTTTTGATTCAGTCAGCTTTACTATAAGAGCACTGAATTACTTGGCCTATGTAATTTGACTGCAGCGGTACCTCGTGAAAGAGTACGCTGAGTCTCCCCCAGAGTCCATGTCGGCCGAGGATAAACGGACCTTCTCAGCTTGTATGGCCACTCTCAAGTCTGTGTCCAATATGTCCATGCGTTTACTGTCTCGTGCCACTGAGGGAGCCACTAGGGCTAGTGGGTCCAGCATCGCCTTAAGGCGTCATGCCTGGCTTCGTCTTTGCGACTTCTCAGAACCCTTCAAGGCGTCCTTCGCTAACGCACCCTTTGACGGTTCCATCCTGTGCGGGAAGACTGTCCACAATACACTTGTTCAGAGCTAGAAAGAAGGGAAGATGCTGTCAGCTGTCGGGATCTGCTTCTCTAACCCTCAAAGGTCCTTCTCCAGGAACCAGCGAGAGCAAAAGAAGCTGTGGTTCTTGAAAACTCAGCAGTCCCAAAATGCTCAGGACTCCTTCTCCCCCTGAGGCAGAGGGGGACAAGGTGGACGCCGGCCCAGAGGCAGAGGGGGGCCGAAGAACTTCGGGTCATGTGAACCTTTTTCAGAGCGACCCGCACAGCAACCCTGAGGGGATACCAGACTGCTCCTCTCTGGAGGCAGTCGGGGGCGTTTTTTGATGCACCTAGCCCAATGGGAGTCCATCACGACAGATCGCTGGGTGCTTCGAATAATATCCAGAGGCTATTCTATTTCCTTCATAAACAAGCCCCCTTACATAAGGCGCCTCCCAGACATCCCACCCACTCAGAACTACTAGAAAAAAGAGCCATCCAGCAGGTACCCCCAGACCAGTCCAGATCAGGCATCTCTTCCAGGTTCTTTTTGGTGCCAAAAAATATGAGGGACCTAAGGCAGATTCTCGACCTGTCAACAATGAACCTGTTCATTGCAAAGGAAATGTTCAGGATGGTCACACTTCAATCCATCCTGCCCTTCCTGCAGGAGGAAGACTGGTTCTGCTCGATAGACCTCAAGGATGCGTACTACCATATTCTGATGGACAGATGATCCAAGAGGTTCCTCCGCTTTCAGCTAGGGGCCAGTCATTATCAGTTCAGGGTCCTACCCTTCGGTCTCACCACAGCCCCCAGGGTGTTCACGAAGGTCATGGCAGTTGTAGCAGCCCACCTGAGACTTCAGGGCATTCAGGTCTTTCTGTACCTGGATGACTGGCTTCTCACCACCCCCACCAGGCATCTACTCTTACTAGCCAGAGATTTATTTCTCCAAATATCACCTCAGCTAGGGATTACCATAAACCTAAGGAAGTCTTCCCTACAACCTGTTCAAGTGTTAGACTTCATAGGGGCGAGAATATATTCTCGCCAGGCCAGGGCATTCTTAACCTCAGACAGACTACACAGGCTAACACTTCATGTGTTAGCGCTTCTGCAGTCCTCTGCACCCCCTGCAGAATTAGTCATGAGAGCCTTAGGGTCCATGGCAGCAGCTATCAACCTGATCCATTGTGCTCATCTGCATATGAGAATTTTACAGTGGACATTGCAAGTTCACTGGTTGATTGTTCATCAACCTCTAGATTTTCCGATCCCTCTGAGCAGAGTGTGCAGAAATTCTCTCACATGGTGGCTCCAGTCTCGGAATTTGCAGGATGGACGTCCCTTTCTTGCACCCCAACCCCAAGCCACGGTGATCAGGGACGCCTCCCACCTAGGGTGGGGGGGCATTGTTCGGGCAGGACTGTTCAAGGCACGTGGACTCAAAATGAGACCATTCTGCATATAAATGTCCTAGAGATGAGAGCGGTCCTTTTGACGTTGCAGACCCTTCATGCTTATCTGCCTCTGGGAACTATTGTGATCCAGTCAGACAATATGTCAGTGGTCTGGTATATCAACAAACAGGGGGGAACCAAGTCTTATCCCCTTTGTCAAGAAGCCATGAGAGTCTGGGAATGGGTGATCTCCACCAACCGCTTTCTGATAGCAATGCACATTCCGGGTTGGTCCAACATCTTGGAGGACAAATTGAGCAGAATTATCCTTTCTCCTTATGAGTGGTCTCTGAACCCTTGTATAGCGGAACAGATCTTCCTCAAATGGGGTCAGCCCTAGAGATGCTCTTGTTTATGCTTGGCCACCCAGTCTTCTTTATGTATATCCCCTGCTTCCAATCATGATAAAGTTCTTACAGAAAGCTTGCCGGTTGGGGAGAAGATTAATCCTCATAGCCCCATTCTGGCCTTGTCATGTCTGGTTCCCCTGCCTATGGTCTCATCTCATAGCTCCACCTTGGATCTTGGATCCCATTCTGGTTCTAATTCGTCATCCCTCAGGAATGCTTCCTCCGAATCTGGACAGACTAAAGCTCACAGCTTGGCTGCTCCGGTTTCACTAGTTGCCAGGACTCCTGGTATATCTTCTCCTGTTAAATCTATCTTCGTTGCGACACATAAATCCTCTACCAGGAAAATGTATTCTAGCAAATGGAGATGCTTCTCCAGTTGGGTTTCACTAGATCCTTTTACCACTCCGATCCCAGCGGTATTAGACTTTTTGTCTCATATCTTCCAGCAAGGAGCCAACTCCTCCACAGTGAAGGTCCAGCTAGTGGCTATTTCTAATTTCCATGTAAGGGACAATTTAAACTCTCTCGCTGCTGCCAGAATTTGTAAGACCTTTTTGAAAGGCACTTTTCTTCTGCGACCCCTATTAAGAATCTGTCCCCGCCGTGGCATCTGACTGCGGTTCTTCAGGCCTTAGTTGCGCCTCCTTTCGAGCCCTCAGCATCAGTTGACCTAAAATTCTTGTCATGGAAGATGGCTTTTCTAGTAGGTATAACTTCAGCAAGGAGAGTGTCGAGCTGCAAGCTGTTTGTATGAAACCCCCATACCTTGTGTTTCATAAAGACAGGGTGTCTCTCAGGACTAATCCATCCTTTCTTTCTAAAGTTGCTTCTGAGACAAATATTAATCAATCTATTAATTTGCCTGTCTTTTTCCTTAATTTTCCGAACAAAGGGGAATACAAACTTCATTTGTTGGATGTTCACAGGCAGTTACGTTTTTATTTGCACAGGACGGTGACCTTTCGCAAATCTGATCAACTTTTTGTTTCTTTTGCTAAGCCCTTTTTAGGGATACCAGTTTCAAAGGTGACTCTGGCTAGGTGGATTTCCCTTTGTATCCTACAAGTATACAGAGAGCTTGGTTTACCAGAACCAGTAGGAGTTCATGCCCATTCTACATGTTCTATGGTGACGTCTGCAGCATTCTGGTCTAGAGTTGCCCTGGATGACATTTGCTCAGCGGCTACCTGGGTGTCTTCTCACACCTTTATTAATCATTATAAACTGGATTTGGTGTCTAGAGGAAGAGCTTCTTTTGGCTCTGCAGTGCTCCGGAATATCCTTCCTTAAGGGCCTCCCAAGAATTTGGGTAGCTGGGGACTCTGTCCCACAGGTTGCTGATCAAATGAAGTTAACTACTTCAGATAAAGAAGTTATGTACTCATCATAACATTCCATCTGAGTAGGTAAACTTCATTTGTCAGCAACTGTCCCTTCCTCCTTCCCCCTTACCTTGGCTTTTTTTCCTGAACTCGATGTCCAGAGTTCACGAGTTGGAGGTTTGTCCTTGGTTTCGGTGTCTCAGGTTAATTTGTTGGTGTTATGTATGGAGTGGCAAACTCGATCTGAGGATTGGAATGAGATTGCAGTGCAGTACGGGTAGGGGGAGGAGCTTGGAGCTTGGGATCTTTTTGCTTGGTATGCTGCCGGCTGGGATCCGTATCAGATCCGTAACCCACAGGTTGCTGACAAATGAAGTTTACCTACTCAGATGGAACATTATGGTGAGTACATAACTTCTTTTTTTTTGGCTTTGGAGAGGGCTGTTTTAACCTGAGTCTCTGTGATTTCAGGGGCACTACATTCTTCTGGTATGGTTATGGACCCTTTTGAGGGTGAGAGGGGGGTGAGGTTTGCACTGAACCTGTCTGCCAGGATGTTGGCGATATTGGTCGTTTCAGTATATTTTGTGCCATTCTGCACTAACTATGAGCAGATCTGAGAATTGCCACTTAGATTGTTGTCATAGCTAAAGAATGCCTTGTGGTTATCCTTGGAGTCCTTGGCAATTTTTCTTTCGAAGCTAGCCTTGGATGATTTTATGAAGGATCATAGTTTCTTGCTGATACTGATCAGGGATATCTTCCCTTCTTGGGATTTTACTCTTTTCTGCACTAGTTTCCTCCTTCTAGTGTATAGCTTGTTTATGGCAGGGGTCATATTCTTTTATCGTTCCATAAAAGAAAACTTTATACAAGTAAATGGAAAAGGTTTATTTGCTGGGCAAAACTAAAACATGTTGACCACTCCTCAGCTCCGATACATAGTACATAGTATACTTGAATTTTTGGCAACAACTTTTAATGAGGGGGAGCTAGCTCCTCAATGATTAAAGGTGAGTTATCAGCAATATCTAACTTTTATAATGGATTTGAAACTTCTTCTGTGGTCTCTTTTAAACTTTGTAAAGCATTTTTGAGAGGCACACTCCTGCTGAGACCCCCGTGTAAAGATCCTACTCCACCATGGGTTTTAAACTTGATACTGCAGGTCTTAGTTCATCCTACCTTTGAACCAGCAGCTGAATGTGATCTTAAGTTCTTGACCTGGAAAACTATCTTTCTAGTGACTATTACCTCTGCTAGAAGAATTTCAGAACTTCAAGCATTGTCATATCAACCTCCCTACTTGATCTTTCATAAGGATAAAGTAACATTGCGTACCAGTGCATCTTTACTTCCTAAGGTGGCATCAGAATCCAGTATCAATCAATTAATTTGTCAGTTTTCTTTCCTAAATTTGTTAACAAAGGTTGTATGTTGCATTTATTGGATGTTCATAGACAATTACATTTTTACTTACATAGGGCAAAAGAAATTAGGAAGACAGATCAATTATTCATGTCCTTTGCAGTCTTGAAATTGGGAAAACCAGTTGCAAAGGTAACTTTAGCCAGATGGCTGAAGGATTGCATGTCATTTATCTATAACAAGCTGTATCTAACCTTGACAAAACCTATAAGAGCCCACTCAGCTAGGTCCATGCTGACTTCTTCAATGTTTGTATCCAGAGCTTCCATGAGCGATATATGTGTGGCTGCAACTTGAACAAATCCTCATACCTTTATCACTCATTACAAAATGGATCTGGTCTCGAGGGGAAGAGCAGCCTTTGGCTCAACTGTACTCAGGAATATCTTTCCTTATAGAGTTCACCCAGGATTTTAGGTTGCTGGGGACTCTGTCCACACATTTGAGGCTAAAGAAAATTCAGAACATCAGATGAAAAAGTTATGTACTTAACATACCTTTTCATGTGTGTTGTTCTTTTTCATTCTTCCTCAACTTGCCACCCACCAAACTCCCAACCCTTATCACAACAGACTTCTGGAAGAACAAGATATTATAAGGACACCACTGTCCTTAATGTTGAGCTCCAGATATAGTTCCTTTTGTAAGTTTTGTGTGTGTGCGTGTGTGTGTGTGTGTGTGTGTGTGTGTGTGTGTGTGTGTGTGTGTGTGTGTGTGTGTGTGTGTGTGTGTGTGTGTGTGTGTGTGTGTGTGTGTGTGTGTGTGTGTGTGTGTGTGTGTGCGTGTGTGTGTGTTTATATATATATATATATATATATATATATATATATATATATATATATATATATATATATATATATATATGCCTGCATCTATATCATATCTACACACGTAGACATCTTACTTTCAGTTTAATCAGCAAACAAGATCTTGGGTATAGGTTCATAGGTAGGTACTAGGCTATTGGCCCTAGGGCCTATATAAGCCTAGCCAAAAGCTACCCTGGCTATCGCCACCCAAGAAAATTATTTTCCTGTGCCACTGTCGAGCAGAGCCACAGAAGTGATCCCCAGGGTAATTTCCTATCTCCCATCCAATCATCAAGATTTTTCTTGAAGAGTACTAATGAGGAGCTTTGTTTGATATAGAAAGGTAGTTTGTTCCAGAGTATGGTAAGTCTCTGGGACAGGAATCTATCCCTCCAGCATGTTCTGTTTATTGTGGTGACAAGGTTTAGGTCTCTAGAGCGTGTATCTCGGAGAGGGACTGAGATTTCTTTAAGTGGAGCATGTCCAAAAGCTCTGGGTTTGACATAGCTTTGTATGTTAGGCAGAGATCGCCTCTGAGTAGGCGATATGTGACAGAGTAAAGCTGCAGTTTTTTGAGATGGTCTGCATAGGGCATCTGTTTGAGGCTGGTAATCCTCTTTGTGAGGTATTTCTACGGCCTTTCCAGTTGTTGTAGATGTCTTGTGAGGTACATACCAAAAGTGGTGTTGTACTCTATAATGGGTCTAATGAATGACGAGTAGAGGGGAAAAATGACCTCTTTTTTCCTGGATAAGAAACCTTTTATGATGAGGTGTGCCACGTAGAAGGATTTCCTGACTACTGTAGCAATGTGATTACCAAATGAGAGACTACTGTCCACCTGTGTCCCAAGGTTTTTTATCACACTTTCGGTGTTAAGTAGTTACCACCTATGTGGTAGTTCATGGGTACAGAGTTTTTACCAAAAGGGATGACAATGAACTTTTTGGCATTGAGCTTGAGGCCATGGCTTTGACACCAGACATCTGTCTCATTGATGCCCTTTTGTAGAATGTCCACATCTTTTGGAGTTTTGATTATGGCTCCTAGTTTGCAGGCATCTGCAAACTTAATTAGCCAAAGACCTTCTGTGTTAGCCAGTACTTCAGAGAAGTAGATACCAAACAGGAGAGGACCCAGGACTGAATCCTGTGGTACTCCACTTGTCACTGGTCTGAAGTTGGATTTGGTGTCTGCTACTTTCACAGTGTGGGTTCTGTGAGTGAGCCAGTTGGCAACCCATCTTGTGACATAGGGATTTATACCTAGTATAGTGAGTTTATCTATAATTCCAGAGTGGGGGGATGGTGTTGAAAGCCTTGGTGAGATCTAGATAGGCTGTGTGAACCACCTTACACTCATCTAAGGCTTTGGTGACCGCTTCAAAGAAGTCCATCTGGTTTAGGAGACATGATCTGCCTTTTACAAACCCGAACTGGGTGGGGTCCCGAGATTGGAGATTACCAATGTCATTGTTTATATGTTCCATGATGATACATTCCATAGCCTTGCAGACCAGGCTTGTCAGGCTAATGGGGCGGTAGTTTCTGGGGTCCGTGGTGTCTCCCCCTTTGTGGAGTGGGATAACCATCTCATCTCTGTGCACCATTCAGTGGGCACATAGCCTGAGGTGAGGCTATGATTCAACATGGTACTTAGGTGGGGTGCCAGTTCGTTCTGTAGTTCATGTAGAACGCAGCCTGGGATGTTGTCAGGTCCCATGGATGCTGTATTCTTGGCTTTGGAGAGTGTGTTTTTTAACTGTGCAGCCGTAATTACAGGAACTTTGCATTCTTCCAGCATGGAGATGGGCCGTTTAGGGCATGAGAGGGGGGTAAAGTTAGCACTGAACCAGGATGTTGGCAATATTAGTTGGTTCTGTCTATTTAGCGCCATTGTGCTGTAACTCAGAGCAAACCTGAGTGTTGCCATTGAGATTCTTAACATAGCTATAGAATGCCTTGTGGTTGTCTTTAGAGTCAGTGGCGATTTTGTTTTCGTAACTAGCTTTGAAGGATTTTATGAGGGCTCTCAGTCTCTTACTGAGGCTGACCAGTGTTACGTTATGCAATACTTTGAAAATGAAGACAAATACAGTTATTTCTCTCTTTCAGTGGTTTTTATTATCTACAGTACACACGTGTGAGAGCCTCATGGAAAGCACCAGGGAGACTCCCAGAACAAAAGAATAAACAAGCTTATATAGTGGTGATATTGCTGACAGTACAAAAATATAAAAATGAACCAATTAGATCATTATAAAGGGCAATTAACCAATCAAAGGTTTACTCGTAAACATAAGTCAATTCACATCATCATATCTCTGGGCAGAGAAAGAAAATCGGATGCACTTCCATAAAAGGCACATTTCCTGCTTTCAGGCAGACTCTTGTTTTTCAGTATTTTCTCATTGCTCAGAGTTAATTCAAAGTACAGTACACAGTACATTTTAATACATACAGACTGTCACATACTCAATTCCCTCAAACACATGCTATGGCTGTTCATATTCTACAATCCCCCATTTGATGCTTTGTAAGCATCACAATTTAACCTATCATACATTTGTCTCAAATCTAACATAACCATGCTACTGGTCTTTTCATCATTGGAAAACATTGTCATTTCATCGTCTACATTCATAGCTGCAGACATATAAAACTTAGGCACTTTCTTCACAGTTTTTGAAAACATTAATTTCAAGATCAGTGCTTTGATTAGGAATAAGACAAGAAAAGCAACAATTGCTAATACTGCAATTAATAAAATCAACTTCAACAGTCCACCTCCCTAGCCTGAGAACAGGTTGGTTAACCATGCCCATGTTGAACTATCGGCCTCTTTGGCCTTCGAGAGTTTGGAAATTCTTTGAATCAGTTCAAGATGGCTTTCAGTTTCATGCTGATTATCAGGAATAAACATACAGCACTCCTCCTGGATTAAAGCACAAGTTCCTCCTTTCTCCACTAGGGTGAAATCGAGAGCCATACGGTTTTGGAGTGGTACAGCTCTCATAGCAGTCAGTTCATCAGTCACTGGTTCTAAGGCAGAAAATGTAGCATTGCTTAATATTTCAAGCAATTTAGATAGCTTTCTCAGTTCCCAAATTGATTTCACTGCTCCGTATGACAGAATTATACCAGCCCATGATATGACATCATCACCCAAGTCCATATGGGACAGTCCTTTGGTGCCAGCATGAGCTAAATCATGGTGATAGATCCATGAAGCATCAACCTGACCTACCAGATTGGCAGGCTTCTTGACCTCTCGAATTTTCCGAATTTTTCCTTTAGGTAATGCAGATACATGTCGAATAGCTGGGACTAGGTAGCCCAGGAAGCAGCTGCCAGACCAGTTTCCTGGTAGCCATTTATATGCTTTTCTTCTGCACACAAAATAACAATTTTCTACTTTAATGGTGATGTTGATAAACTTGAAGTGATCCCCAGCATCCTGCAGTCCTTGGAATATTTTCCAATAGACAGTTTCTATTTTCTGG
Organism: Protopterus annectens; assembly: GCF_019279795.1. NCBI lineage: Eukaryota > Metazoa > Chordata > Ceratodontiformes > Protopteridae > Protopterus > Protopterus annectens. The sequence goes on from NC_056728.1 coordinate 1,973,426,267, forward strand.
GAAAAGTTAGCTATAGAGTTTTTAACAAGTCTTTTTACAGGTGAGAAATCTGTTACACAACCCGAATTGTCTGCAGTGCAGTTATATACCACTGTTTTGTTACAATGGCTCCACCCTACTTTAGTTTTACCAAGTTTTTGAAAACACACATTTCCGTTTTGGCGGAGGGACAACTGTAATGCTATCTTGTCCTTTGAAATAACATTTGATGTATCGTAGATCAGATTCATCCAAGTTTCATTAACCCCTAAAGGGACTGTGTTTAGCATCAATCCCCCATGAACAGTAGGAATAACAGTGCAAATCCAGCAGTCCGAGACATTGATGGATGACTCATAAGCATATTTAATGGCTTGGTAGGTGTTGAAAGGTGGATGCCATGCAGCTCATTTGGCATGAGGTGTAGTTGGAGCAGAAAATAAAAATGCCCACAGTAAAAATAGCAAAACGACAAGAATAACCACCAAAATAGTTGTGCAGTGCTTTTGTGGAAATGGTGGTTGCACTTGTATTGTGTCAGGAGGGTGAGGTTGTCCAAATGGATAAATGTTAGGCATTGTCAGGTGCTGGTACAGTATGGCTTCGAGTATGAGTAGCAATAGGTGGAGAATCAGGAGTAGCAAAAGGTAGAGGCTGTTGATCTTCAGATGGGATGACTTTCTTGACGTGCGATATGTGAATCCAGGTAGGTGAGCCTTGTAGTCAAACCGCTGATGATGTCGTCAGTAGAACCAGGAAGGGCCCCTTCCAGCGTGGTTGAAGCACTGTTTTTAGAGAGAATGACTTGACGTACACCCAATCTCCTGGTTATAGTGCGGAGGGCAGAAAAGGATCAGGGATATGTTGAGCCGCTGCTACCCGGCGGTGATGAAACTGTAAAAAAGAAACAAGAGAAGTGCAGTACACAAGAATATCATGATCAAATGCATCATACTCAGAAAAGGGTGGTGATGGAGTCCTGGGCATACACATAGGGTGGCCCATGAGGATTTCATGAGGAGAAAGACCATGGATGTACTTGTGCTCTCATAGAGAGTAGAGCTAGAGGTAGGGCCTGTACCCAAGTGTGGCCCGTTTCAGTAGTAATTTTAGCCAGTCTGGTTTTCAGTGTCTGATTCATGAGTTCAGTAATACCTGATGCCTGTGGTCTATATGGACAATGAAATTTTAGAGAGATGCCTAACATTTTACACAGTGAATCAATTAACTGAGCAGTAAAATGTGTTCCACGGTCCGAATATATTTGACAGGGAACACTAAAACGAGGTATCAATTCATAAGAAAGTTTCTTAGCAACTGAAATAGCATCATTTTTGACACATGGGTAGGCTTCTAACCACCCAGAGAAAATATCAACAACAGTTAAAACATATTTGAAATGAGCACAAGGTGGAAGTTCAATAAAATCCCATTGCAAAGCGCAAAATAGTCCCAATGGTTTTGGCAGTAGCTGTGCGGGAGCCATAGTGCCTTTTGAAATGTTATACTGTAAACAAATGGAGCACGTGCTCAAAAAATGCTGTACAGAAGCAGAAAGTCCTGGGGCAAACCAATCCTTTTGGATTTGTTTTATTAATGCTTGTACCCGTACATGAGCTGGCAAGTGATATGCTTTAATAAGAGAATTTAACATGGACATTGGGCAGACCAGTCTTCCATCATGTTGCCAAATGATATCAGAGTGTTTAAAACAACCTTGAGCCAGCCATGTTCCCCTTTCTGATTCTGGAACTTCATCCTGTAAAGCTTTTAACACTGTGGTATCAAAAGCAACCATTGGTTGCAGAGGCTGAAAAAAATGTCCCTGAACTGTTTGTGAGAGAGCAGCCTGTTTATTAGCCCAATCAGCTATATTATTGCCCTTAGTTTCAAAAGAGTCATTAGATTGATGGGCTGCACATTTAACAACAGCAAGTTCAGATGGTAAGAATAAGTCTTGTAGCAAGTTATTGAAATAAAAATGTTTTTTAACGGGTGCCCCGGAAGAAGTTAAAAACCCTCGTTCCTTCCACAATATACCAAAATCATGAACAACATCATGGGCATAACGGGAATCAGTATATATTTAGTAACAGACTTGTCCTTAGCTATTTTGCATGCATTCGATAGTGCCACTAGTTCCGTAGCCTGCGCAGAAGTGCTTGGGGGTAATCGTGCTGACCTTAAAACTTCAGTCAGAGTACAGACTGACCAAGCTGCTTGGAATTCTCCAGAGTTTGTTCGTAAGCAGGATCCATCAACAAAAAGAACCAAATCAGGATTTTGCAAAGGAGTGTCATACAAGTTTAACCTAGGAGAAAGAACAGAGTTAACTACAAGCACACAATCATGTGGTTCGCCCTCATCCGATGTTGGTATTAAAGATGCATGGTTCAGTGGTGGGCAGAGTATGGCTTGTAGGGCAGGATTAGTTATTAAACTTAGTTCATATTTAGTAAGGCGTGCATTTGAAAGCTACTGTGTTTTTGTCTTTAGAAGTAGCGCTTGAACAGCATGTGGGACTGCTAATATAGTATCATCATGTCCCAAGTTTAGTGGGGCTGCCATATCAGCCAAAACAGTGGCAGCTGCCACAGCCCGTAAGCAAGCAGGGTAACCGGAGACAACTGGATCTAGCTGAGTGCTATAGTAAGCAGTAGGTCGGTAGCCTCCAGTGCGTTGCTGGGCTAGGAAACCCAAGGCAGTTTTGTTTCACTCACAGCAAAAGAAAACAAAAGGTTTGGAATAATCTGGTAACCCTAAGGCAGGGGGATTTACCAAGGCTGTTTTGATAGCCCGAAAAGCCTCATCGTGTTGTGATGTCCAGGGTAAAGTTTCCGTAATATCCTTTTTTAGGAGTTGTAACAAGGGGGCTGAACTTTCCGAAAAATTAGGCACTCACTGTGTACAGTATCCTGCTAGGCCAAGGAATCCTCGAAGCTGCCTCTGGGTTACAGGGCGTGGAGCACTTTGAATAGAAGATCTGAAGTAGTTACCTTCATTTGCTCAGCAACCTGTGGGTATCGGATCCGATTCGGATCTGAGCCGGCAGCTTTCCAAGCTAAAAGATCCAAGCTCCAAGCTCCTCCCCTACCCATAATGCCCTGCCATCTCCCTCTAACCCTCAGATTGAGTTTGCCGCGGCTTCTGTAAGCTTAATAGAATGAGCTCCAATCGTGGTATCGTGAGTTTAGGCTTTTTTTTATATATATTTTTTGTCAGAATTTTCTATACCTTTGTGTGACTGAATCCCTTATAATTCTTTTAGTAATTTTAGCTAATTTTAACAAAACTCTCTTCTTTATTTTTAGCTTATTTCCCTCCCCTGCCTGTGTGTGAAGGTGTGTGCGTGTGGGCCTTTTTTCCTTTCTAGTATGTCCGAAGGCCCCAAAGCTGTGTTTTCCAAATGCTCCGAGTGTGGCCATAAGCTGTCCCCAGTGGATGGCCACACAGGTGCGTTATCTGCCTGGGGGTTGATCACCTCTCTTCGGGCTGCACTATTTGTGCAGCCTTCAACCCCAGGGCTTTGAGGGATAGGAGGACGAAGTTAATCCTTGCAGGCCTTTTGCCCCCGGATTCTTCTTCGACCTCCTCCTCCTCTGTGGCACCAGCCGTGGCTGCGGCTGCACCATTTACTGCCTCCAATCCCCTGGCCAGGACTCAACCTCCCTCTTTGGCCCCAGAGGAAAGGGACGGTAGAAAGAGAGACAAGAGGGAGAGAGAGAGGGAAAAGGATAGGCACCGCAGCCACAAGAGGCGGTCCGAATCTGTCCCTTCAGGCCCGCCGTCCAAGCAGCTTGCCTCTCCCCTCAAGGTCTCCAGGTCTTCCCCCTCCCAGCTTCATTCCCCATGTTTTTCCCCAGAGACGGAGGAGGAAACCCGGTCACCTTCTAAGTCGTCTAGGCAGCCTTCCCAGCTGGCCTCAGCGGCTTCGTCCAGATCTGCAAGAAGTTTATCTGACACTGACATGGACCAGATGATGCGTCAATTTGTTTAGGCCCAGATGCAGATGGGAGTGCTCTTGCCTCCCCCCCTCTGGGGGGGGGGCTCAACCCCTTATTTCACCGCCATTGCTCCTTCTCTGACCCATCTTTGGGTTTCGGAGCTGTCAGATCCATCTAGCTTCGGAGCCGGGGTGATGTCGGCGCAGACGGTGGTTTCTACTTCGGCACCGACTGTACCCTCGAGTCTGTTGGATTCTTTTTCAGATCCGAGCTCTCGGGGCCGTTGGTTGAGCGTCGGATCCAGAGGAGTTAGTGAGCCTTCGGCTCTGTTGAGGTCAGAGCGCACTGCTCTTTCGGATCCGATCAGATCATCTCCGGTGCCGATCCACTCGCCGGATCCGAGGAGACTGCTTTCGGATCCAAGAGAAAGCAGTTCTCCTTCGGCGTTTGACATCATGGAGAGGGTTCTTTTGAGGGATTCGAGGCCCCAGGCTCTTGCTATGGATCCACCCGCCATTCCCTCTCAGATGGGCCTGTCCTCCATCATCCGGCCCCAGGGACAGCCTGCGCCTATGTCCCAGATGGTTCCCCTAGACGAACAGGACATTGTTGGTGAGGCCTCCTCGGACAGCCTCCCTGAAGAGGTCCCTCACAAACGGAAGTGCAAGAGGAGGCACTTGGACTCACCCAAGTCCCTCATGGAAGACACAGACTTAGAGAAAGGGGAAGGTTCCCCAAGGTCACCCCCCGAAGACGTCTCCTTTGGAGACATTATGGAAATGTTACGCATTAGAGGTGGGTGGTCTGCCCCAAAACCTTCCTCAGATGAGTCTGTTCTTCTGGAGGCATTTGACGCAGGCCCATCTACCTCTTGGTTGTCCCCTCCCACCGACCCCCTGGTAGACCTCATAACTACCAGGGCATGGAAGGAGCCAGACACTGTCGAGCCAATACCCAAGAGACCGGACAGGATCCTCAGCCTTCCCACGGACAGGACAGTTTGGAGCAAGGGTGCCCCAGTAGATACCATGGTGGTGGCGGCTGCCACTATAAAGGAATTAGCACAGGAGAGTTCCTCGGTGCATCCTCCAGACAAGGAGTCTCGGATGATGGACCGTTTGGGAAAGCGGATGTTCTCTTCAGCGACCTTCTCTGTAAGGTCACTGAATTATATGGCACACGTGATTCGGCTCCAGCAGGACCTGATTAAGGAGTATGCTGGTTCACCCCCAGAGTCCATGTCGGCCGAGGACAAACGGACCTTCTCGGCTCGAATGGCCACTCTCAAGTCAATCACCAACACATCTATGCAGCTTCTCTCCCATGCTACAGAGGGAGCTGCTAGAGCTAGTGGAACAGGCATCATCTTACGTAGACAGGCCTGGCTCCTTCTCTTTGATTTTGCGGAACCCTTCAAGGCATCCTTCGCGAACGCCCCTTTTGACAGTTCTACGTTCTTTGGCAAAACCGTCCGCGATACGCTCCTCCAGAGTGAGAAAGATGGGAAGACATTGTCTGCCATTGGGATCCACTTCTCGGATCCTCAGAGGATCTACTCCAGGAACCAAAGAGGGCAGAAGAAGATGTGGTTCTGGAAAGCTCAACAATCCTGTTTCGCTCCGGATTCCTCATCCTTCAGAGGCAGAGGATAACAGGGTGGATGCCGGCCCAGGGGCAGTGGGGGTCCGAAAAATTTTGGGTTGAAAGAACCTTTTTCAGATCAACCCGTGCAGCAGCACTGAGAGGTTGCCCGACTGCTCCTCTCTGGAGGCAGTCAGGGGGCGCTTCTCAGAATACCTAGCGAAATGGGAGCCCATTACGACAGATCGCTGGGTGCTCCGAATCATATCCAGAGGCTATTCAATTCCTTTCCTATCTCACTCTCCCCAATCAACAAAACTCCCCGATGTTCCACCCAATCAGAGGGAGGCAGCAGCATCAGAAATTCGAGGGCTGCTAAGAAAAAGAGCTATCCAGCGCGTCCCCCCCGAACAATCCGGATCAGGCTTTTACTACAGGTTCTTTTTGGTGCCAAAAAAGACGGGGGACTTATGACCCATTCTCGAACTGTCAACACTGAACCTGTCAGTCGCCAAAAAAAAATTCCGGATGGTCACTATTCAATCTATTCTCCCACTTTTGCAGGAGAACGACTGGATGTGTTCGATAGACCTCAAGGATGCATACTACCACATTCTGATGGACAGATGATCCAGAAGGTTCCTCCACTTTCAGCTGGGAGCCATCCATTATCAGTTCAGAGTCCTACCCTTCAGTCTCACCACAGCCCCCAGGGTGTTCACCAAGGTCATGGCAGTTGTAGGGGCCCACCTGAGGCTTCAGGGAATACAGGTCTTCTCGTACCTGGACAACTGGCTCCTAACCGCCCCCATCAGGCATCAACTCTGCTCAGGCAGGGACTACTTCTTACACCTAGCCCTTCACCTACTAGTCCTGAGGGCCCTGGGATCCATGGCAGCAGCCATCAATCTGTCGCCCTTCGCTCACCTGAAGATGAGAATCCTTCAGTGGACATTACAAGTTCAATGATCCATTCTTTTTCACCCCCTGTCTACTCCTATTCACCTCAGCAGGATTTGCAGAGAGTTGCTTCTTTGGTGGCTCCGCTCCAAAGATCTTCGAGAAGGCCGCCCCTTTGTTATAACCCCTCCCCAAGTCACGGTGACCACGGATGCATCTCTCCTCGGGTGGGGGGGCATTGCATGGGCAGATCCGTCCAAGGCACGTGGACTTTCACAGAGACCTTACTGCATATCAATGTCCTGGAGATGAGGGCGATGCTTCTAGCATTGCAGGCTTTCCATCCCCTTCTTCCGCCGGAACTATTGCACTTCAAACAGACAACATATCGGTAGTCTGGTACATAAACAAACATGGGGGAACCAGATCCTACCCACTTTGCAGGGAGGCAATGAGAGTATGGGAATGGGCAATATCCACCAGCCGCTTTCTCATAGCAATGCACATCCCGGGTCGGTCAAACATCTTGGCGGACAGGTTGAGTTGAATGATCCTCTCACCTTACGAGTGGTCTCTGAATCCAGCAGTAGCGAAACAAATCTTCTTCCAATGGGGTCAACCTTGCTGCAATCTCTTCACCTCGCCTTTGAACACAAAGTGCAGCAAGTTCTTCACTCTGATTCCCCCACCAGGGGAAGCCCCCAGAAACGCTCTAGTTCTAGTTCATGCTTGGCCATCCAGTCTTCTGCATGCTTATCCTCCTCCTCCATTGATGACAAATTTCTTGCAGAAAGCTCATCGGTTGGGGCGCAGAGTTATCCTCATAGCCCCATTCTGGCCTCGTCAAACCTGGTTCCTTACCTGCAGTCTCATCTAGTACATCCTCCCTGGATCTTAGATCCCAATCCGGATCTGATCTCTCATCCTTTAGGATTGAAGACCCCCGACCTGGACTACCTCAAGCTCTCAGCTTGATTAATCCAGTTCCCTTAATGGTTAGGACTCCCGGTATATCTTCCTCAGTTAAGGCCGTCCTGGTGGCCGCCCATAAACCGTCTACCACGAAAATCTACAAGAGTAAATGGAAACATTTCTCTGTCTGGGTGGAGCACAGGAACTTGGACCCCTTCACGGCTCCTATACCAGCAGTTCTAGACTTTCTTTCTCATTCCTTTGATCAAGGAGCTAGTGCTTCTACTATTAAAGTTCATTTGGCAGCTATTTCCCACTACCACGTTGGAAACAGTTCAGGGCCCCTAGCATCCTCCAAGATATGCAAAAAATTCATGAAAGGAACTTTTAAGACCCCCTATTAAAGATGCAGTGCCTCCATGGGATCTTACCCTAGTTCTTCAAGCTCTAACTGGGCCTCCTTTTGAACCTGCGGCTTCAGTTGACTTAAAATATGTATCTTGGAAGACGGCCTTCCTGATTGCCATTACTTCTGCTAGAAAGATATCGGAGCTTCACGCTCTTTGCAGTAAGCCTCCATATATCATCTTCCATAAAGACAAGGTCTCCCTCAGAACTAATCTCTCTTTTCTGCCCAAAGTGGCTTCAGAAGCCAACATCAACCAGTCCATCAATCTACTTGTCTTCTTTCCAAATTTCCAAAACAAAGGAGAATACAGACTTCATTGTCTGGATGTTCACAGACAGTTACGTTTTTACTTAAACAGAACAGCAGATCTTTGAAAATCTGATCAACTTTTTGTTTCCTTTGCAAAATCTTGTCTGGGGAAGCCAGACACTAAAGTAACCTTAGCTAGATGGATTTCCCAGTGCATTCTCCTAGTATACAAAAGTTCTGGTCGTCCTGAGCCCCTGAGAGTGCGAGCCCATTCTACCCAATCTATAGCTACTTCTGCTGCTTTCTGGTCAAGGGTTTCTTTGGATGACATTTGCTCAGCAGCTACTTGGGCTTCCTCTCATACCTTTATTACGCACTATAAATTGGATTTACTATCCAGAGGACGTGCATCGTTTGGCTCCGCAGTGCTCCGGAATATTCTTCCATAAGGGCCTCCCAAGTTGCTGGTAGCTGGGGTCTCTGTTCCACAGGTTGCTGAGCAAATGAAGTTAACTACTTCAGATAAAGAAGTTATGTACTCACCATAATGTTCCATCTGAGTAGGTAACTTCATTTGTCTGCAACCAACCCTCCCTCCATCCCCCGGACCCTTAGTTCGTTATCAAAGGATCAGGATATGTCCTTGTTCAGTTAACATCACTGGAACTTATTGTAATCCTTTCCTAGGTTATAGAATTTCTATTGCCTTTTTTTCTGGCAAACTCAATCTGAGGGTTAGAGGGAGATGGCAGGGTATTATGAGTAGGGGGAGGAGCTTGGAGCTTGGATCTTTTAGCTTGGAAAGCTGCCGGCTCAGATCCGAATTGGATCCGATACCCACAGGTTGCAGACAAATGAAGTTACCTACTCAAATGGAATGTTATGGTGAGTACATAACTTCTTTTTATGCGATTTGGGAGTATTTGACGAGAACCCATTGCAATAATATGTCCCAAATACTGCACGTTTTCTTGACAGAATTGTAAATTTGATCTATTTACTTTAAACCCTCGTGTAGCTAAAAAGTTTAACACTAGAAGGGAATCTTCATTACATGAGTTACTGTCTGGTGAAGCTATAAGAATATCGTCCACATATTGGACTAGAACTGAACGTGATGGTAGTTGCAGATCCTGTAACTGTCTATGCATCTCTCTAGAAAATAAGGTTGGGGATTCTACATATCCCTGGGGCAATCGAGTCCAAGTATACTGCTAACCTTTGTAGGTAAATGCAAACAAATACTGACTGTCAGGATGCACTGGAATAGAGAAAAAAGCTGATGAAATATCTGTTACCGTAAAACATTTTGCAGGAGGTGGGATACAGCTCAAAATAGTAGCTGGGTTTGATACAATCGTGAAAACAGGCAAAACAGCTTTGTTGACTTCCCGCAAGTCTTGCACAAATCTGTAAGCTTGTTTGCCAGGCTTTGCCACCGGTAATATTGGGGTGTTACATGGGCTTGTGGTGGGCACTATGATCCCTTGCTTATTCAATGCAGAAATAACAGGGGCAATACCAGATATGGCCTCAGCTGCCAAAGAGTACTGTGGTACTCGTGGTAACTTTGCTCCTGGTTTTAGGGTTGTTTTTACAGGAGTAGCTGAGGTCAAAAACCCTACATCATGGTCATGAGTAGTCCACAGGTGAGAGAGTAGGGAATGTAAATACTCATTTCTGTCAGAATTTGGCTGGATACACATTGTCTATAAAATGACGGGGTCATCTAAAGCTGCCAGGGTACTATCCTGCTGGTCTGAAGGTACTTGGAAATAAACTCCATCAGCTGTGCAAAAAATGGTGGCCCCCATTTTGCAAAGCAAGTCTCTTCCTAATAGATTTAAAGGTGCTGAGGGTCCTACTAAAAATGCATGGTTATCCTGCAGAGGTCCCAAAGTTACTGGGACTGGAACAGTTTCGGAATACTCAATAGGTATACCAGAAACACCGACTCCTCTAGTTATTTTGTTGGAGAGGGGAACATTCATGGCTGTTTTGCCAGCTAGCATGGATTTAGTCACTCTGGTATCAATTAAAAATGGATAGGGTTTATTTTTAACCAGAAACATAACACGTGGTCCATCCTGATCCACAGGAATAAAAGGACACAATTGCTGTTGTTTCTGTTCAGGGAACCTTCATTGTAGTTGCTGTCGATTGGACGGTGTCCAGTTAGAATTCACTGTTGCGACGCATCAGTGTATGGTACAGGTTGCTCAGCCAAATATGGACACTCATTTTTCCAATGGTCTACTAGGCCACAGTTAAAACACTCTGTCTGATTACTAGAATTCTGGGGTGGAGCTGACTGTGTTCCCTGCCAGTCTTGTCTATTCTGATTTCCTGATCCTTGGTGTCCACCCCTCACTCTCCCTCGTCCTCTACCCCGCTGACCAAAAGCTCTACACATTTGGATTTGTGCTTTTACTAATTTCTCCTGTAAATCCTTCTTTTCTTTAGCTAAATGGTCAGATGGGTATTGTCCCTGCTGGACTAACTCATGTAAGCCCAAACTAGGCCAGTTTAGGCATACTTCCTTTAACTTGTCCCTCACCTGAGGGCGTAACCCATCTACAAAGGCAGCTGACAGCCCGCTTTCTGCTGGTCCTTCGGTGGGTTCTGGGTACCCGGCATATGCCTCAAAGGCTTCAGTGAGTCGATTTAAGTATTTGTCTATAGGCTCATTCTCTTTCTCTATGACTGATTTAATTTTCGACCAGTTGGGGGTAGGTGGCACTATTACAGTGATAGTATCAACTGTACATTGCCTAACCACTTCAAATCCTTTCTCCCCTTGTATGTTGTGCTTCGGTATTGGGGTAGGAACATTAGCATGATCCCAGATACGTTTCATCAGATCAGCTGAGACAACGTATTGGAGAACAGCTCTAACCTCTTCTATGGAAGGATTTTGTAAACAGATATGTCCTGCCAATACGAGTTGAAACTTCGCTGGGTTAGTACGAATAGACGGGAGTGATCACTAGAAAATCAACTGCTGACCATGCCCTAGGTACCACTACAGTAGCCGGTTGTCCCGCATCCCTAGCATGTGCTGGGTTTGGGACTTCTCTCAATGGGAATACTTCTTTTTCATCTGATGGGCTAGTGCCCAATTCAGAATCGGAATCTGGATTAGATTTGTCCGGACCAATGTAGCCGTCATTGTCTTCAATCATAATTGGGCATTGTTTGTAATATTTACCCTTGTGTAAATATACAGCTTTTTTATTGTGATATATTTTTGGCTGGCTAGACCTAGGGTCAAAAAGCATTTGTGCTTTTCTTTTCTGCTGTTTTTTTGTCTTAGAATGGGTTAGTCTAGGTGATGGTTTACCTGTATCTGTTTGGTCAGGTTGTTCTATAATTGGTCTGCTAGGCTGACGCCCCCATTGCTTGATTTCCGCTTCCAGAGTCGGGAGTGGTCTGCTCTTCTCCCCGCTGGCATTTGCCCTCTGTTGTGGAGCTCACCACTCCGCCTTGAACCTGTGGAGGCTGATATAGCAGTGGAGGAGCCGTAGGGGGTGGGGGGAACCAGGGGTTATCATCCTCCGATGATTCAGTTATTTGTAATTTACTTAATTCCTGTACAGGATATAATCCCTTAAAGGGTGGTTCCCTTAAGTGTTTACCGTTTGTTACATCTAGATTACTCACAATATGTTGTAGTTCCTTTATCTGCTCTTTTAGTTTCGTTTGATTGTCCTTAAGACTACTGATGACCGCGTCCTTCTCCCTTTCTTTAACCTCACACATCCAATCATTAAAAGCTGCCCAGCAAAACCCTGATATTTTTCCCTTCTTTTTTAATTTCTTTTGCAAATTAGTCAATATATCTTTATTAAAACTACCATTTTTGGGAAAAGCAAGGTCACCATCATTTTTAGTAAGGGTGATCCACTGATTTAAAAACATGCAACTGTCCCAGGACACACGGTAAAACATATAACCAGCTGGTGTACCTCTTTCTGGCTCAGTTATTTTTCCCGCACTCGCTCCCATTTTCACGCAATAAGCTAGACTTGTTTAACACAGGTTTAGCTAAGGCATTATATAAAAGTCTTGTTACCCCACTATCATTCCTCCTTTCATACATATGTCGCCATTATTTTCATATTAACCCACACTCATACTACACATTCAATAGCAGAAGAGAAATGCATGCCACTTACCTCAAAACAATTGAGTGAGAGAAATCATATAATTTTCTGCATAAAAAAAAAATTCAAATCTTTAAGGGAGGCAGATACAGGGAGATGAAAGAAACACTGCAGAAACAGAAAAGTCTGTTATGGGCCCTTTCATTAGCAGTATTTCGTCCACTTCCTGACTGCTGCAGCTTGTTCACAATTCAGATCTGAGTAAACGGCACCAATTGTTATGTTACATAATACTTTGAAAATGAAGACAAATACAGTTCTTTCTTTCTTTCAGTGTTTTTTATTATTTACAGTACACACGTGTGGAAGCCTCATGGAAAGCACCAGGGAGACTCCCAGAACAAAGGAATAAACAAGCTTATATACTGGTGATATTGCTGACAGTACAGAAATATAAAAATGAACCAATTAGATCATTATACAGGGCAAGTAACCAATCAAAGGTTTACCCATAAACATAAGGCAATTCACATCATCATATCTCTGGGCAGAGAAAGAAAATCGGATGCACTTCCATAAAGGGCACATTTCCCACTTTCAGACAGACTCTTGTTTTCAGTATTTTCTCATTGCTCAGAGTTCATTCAAAGTTCACAGTACGCAGTACATTTTAATACATGCAGACTGTCACATACTCAATTCCCTCAAACACATGCTTTGGCTGTTCATATTCTACACCAGGGAGTTCCTCCAAACATGGGATTTTACTCTTTTTTGCAACAGTTTCTTTCTTCTGTTGTAGAGTTTGTTTATGGCAGGGGACCACCAGATTGGCTTCCTTTTTTTGGAGAATAGCATCTTGGTTCTGTTAGGCATTGCACGATCCATGCACTCGTGTAAGTGCTTATAAAGTGCATTTGTGTAGGATTCAGCAGTCATACCTGTTTTGTCCGTCAGCATGGGTGTCATGAAGTTTGCCACTTCTGTCTTAAGAAGCATGAAGTTGGCTTTGGAGATATTTTTTACGGTGGCTTCCCTAATGAGAGGTGGGGGAGGGATGTGGATGTCTAGGTTGATTAGCTTGTGGTCGGATCTGACCAACGAGGAATTAACCTCTGTTGTGGAGCACCAGTTTCCCATGTTGGCAATGACCAGGTCTAGGATATTGCTGCCCCTGGAGGGGGTGTGGATAAATTGATCCAAGGCATTGGAATTTATGAATTCCCAAAAACTTTGAGCACAAGAGTTGGTACATGAGTAGTTTTCCCAGTTAATGGTGGGGTAGTTGAAATCGCCCATTATTAGGGTGTTAGGTTGTACCCTAATATTTTCCAGTGTATCAAGAAATGAGGGGTAGGAATCCTGGGGCATGGTGGGGGATCTGTAGCAAGCTACAATTTGGATTGCGGTCTTGCCCAGATTTAGTTGCACTTGGATAATCTCAGATGCATTATGCAACTAGCCTGGAGGTGTGGATATCCTTAATGAATATGGACACATCTCCGCCTTTAGTGTTTTGGTCCAGGTTAGGTGTCCGAAAGGTGTGGTATGAATTATAGCCTGGTAATGCAGGGGTACTCTCTGTAGCCTTGAACCTGTTCTCTGTCACTGCACAGATGTCGATGTTCTCCATTTTAAGGAGTGCCTCAAGTGAGTGCATTTTGAGGTTTAGATGTCTAGCACTGAGTAGCAATACCCTCAGATTTTGCTTGCTTGTACCTGTTACAGTGGTGAATTTGTCATTTGAACCTTGCCTAAAAAAGGCACTATAGGGATGGCTAGAGCCTTAGCCAGTATCTGGAATCCCATGGGCGACAGGTGCAGGCCATCTCTGGCAAAGCATCATGGTTTGTCGATCATGTCATCCCAGGCAGACAGATACTGGATCCTCTTAGAATGACACCAGAAGCTTAGCCAATTGTTGAAGTCAATCATTTTGTCCTTGTACT